>NW_011495044.1:4711806-4757431 GCF_000754665.1 Bison bison bison | reverse complement strand
ATGTAGCTTTTGTGCGTGTGTGTGATAAAATACACTATTTAAAATTTTTTTAATTTACCATTTTAGCCATTTGCGAGTGTACAATTCAGTGGCATTAAGTATGGTCACACTGTTGCACAACCATCTCCAGAACTTTTTCCAAACTGAAACTCTGTACCCATTAAACACTAACTCTTCATTCCTTCTTTCCCTCTAGCCCCTGGCAATCAACTGTCTTCTGTCTGTGAATCTGACCCATCTAAGTGGGATCATACCAGATTTGTCTTTCTGTGTGACTTCTAGGTTTATACTGTAGCATGTTTCAGAATTTCATCCCTTTTTAAGGCTGGATAGTACATATCTTATGTTTATTTTTTTTTGTTTGCCAACTAGCATGTGAATGTCATGAGGGCAGTGATTTGTCTGTTTTGTTTCCTGATCCATCCCAAGTCATTAGAATAGCACTCAGCTCAGAGTTAGCACTTGAATATTTCTTGAGTAAATGTTGAAGGTGAGGTAGGTGTTCTTACTACTCTCATTTTACAGATGAGAAAATGAGTCTCAGAGAAGGTAAATAACTTGCCCAAGACCAAGTTATTAATAGTTAGTAGTAGAGCCAGAACTGGATCCCTGAACTGTGGGCCCTTCTAACCATGGGTCTCCATGGCCTTGGTTCTCAGCTGCCTTTTCTATTTTTTTAAGATTTTATTTATTTTATGTTTGACAGCACTGGGTCTTGGGTGCTGCACACAGGCTTTCTCCAGTTGCAGGGACCTCTCTCTAGCTGAAGTTCATGGGCTTCTCATGATGGAGGGCTTCTCTTGTTGCGGAGCACAGGCTCAGTAGTGGGGCGTGGGTTCCGTTGCTCTGAGGCATGTGGGATCTTTCTGGACCATGGGATTCACATGTGGGGAGGCAGACCTTTGCCACCCTCAATCCTGCTTATAGTTATTTCACGGGGCCCAGTCCTCCCTTGTGGCCGCTCCAGAAGGAAATCTTCCCCTGGAATTAGCCTCCCTTCACCCCGTGTGTACACACAATGGTGAGAACCCCAGCACTGGGGCTGCTTCTTCTCCCCAAAGTCTCAGCCTCCATTCTCATCCCCCAGCCCATAGAAAGCCCCTGTGTCTAGAGCCTTAACCCCTGGGGAGAGGCAGTCAAGACTCAGAAGGGTCTGACCTCCTGCTCCATGCTTGGAATTGTAGGCCAGAACCCTGTCTCAGTCTGCCCTTCCAGGGTTGGCCATCAGTACCTTCCCAGAGACCCTGGGGTGGGTGGATCCAGAGGGAGGAATTTCCTTCCCACCAGGCACCCTGTGGGGCTGCTGAAGAGTCCAGGCCGGGCCCGAATCCTGGGGTTTTGGCATCCAGCTCCCACTCAGACTCTCCCCTTCCTCAGGATCACCTTCTCCACCCCCCTGGCCATCATCGCCTACTTCCTCATCTGGTTCGTGCCCGACTTCCACCAGGGCCAGACCCTGTGGTACTTGCTTTTCTACTGCCTCTTTGAAACGCTGGTCACGGTGAGTGTGGGCAGGGGGACGGAAGTCCCTGGGGCCTCCGGGGTTGGTGCCCAAAGCCACATCTGTCTGTCCATCGTCTGACTGGCCGAGGGCCTCTCTTCCATGCCAGTGTTTCCACGTTCCCTACTCAGCTCTCACCATGTTCATCAGCACGGAGCAGAGTGAGCGTGATTCTGCCACTGCCTATCGTAAGTTTCCCCCGCCCACTGATCCCACCCACCAGGCACCCAGAGTCCCCCACTCCTTGACTCTCCTACCATGTTTCTTCCCTTTTGGGCTCAGCTCTCTGCTCTTGGGAGAAGGTGTGAAACCATACTAAAAAATAACTGATTGCTCTCTTGAGACCAGAGAGGTACAAGGACCAGGCAGAGGTCACACAGCAAGGCCACAAGTTTAAGCCAAGATGCCATCTATAACCATTCCATCCGGAGCTGTTTCCATCTCTTGGGGCTAGAGCTTCTGGGGCTTCTATCCATCTGACGTTCCTCCCTGGGGGCCCACAAGCCATGCGGCCCTTCCAAAGGACCTTTTTTTCTGCTCAGGGATGACCGTGGAGGTGTTAGGTACAGTGCTGGGCACAGCAATCCAGGGGCAGATCGTGGGCCAAGCAGATTCGCCTTGTATCCCAGATGCCAATGCTTCTACAGTCAATCGCACGCAGAGTTCCACCTCGATCAAAGAAACGGTGAGTTCTTGGCAGGGCAGGGATGGGGGAAGATGAGGAATGATGGGGTTTGCAGTTATCCTCAGAATAGTAATAATGGCTAGTGTTGGTAATTTGTTGGGCATTTGTTACATATAGTTTTAATATGTCCACTTTGCAGATAAGGAAACTGATGCACTGAAAGGCTAAATAATTTGTCCAATGTAATATAGCTAGTGAGTTGCAGAAACTAGGTTTCGGAAGATTTGAACTGTGGGCTTTCAGACTCCACATCCTGGCCTTTTTAGAGTTCATCTGGGCTTGTTCCAGCCTTGGGAAGCAGCAGCAGGCCCAAGCTAACTTTCTCATTTCACAGATGGAGACAGAGAGGCCCCCAGAGAAGGGACTGATCAAAGGTCATTGAGTAGAGCTGCTGGGAGCTGGGATGAAATCAGACTGACTGTGTCTCTATGTGATCTTTACCTGCTTTATAGCAAAATGCATACCTGCTGGCGGCAGGAGTCATTGCCTCCATCTATGTCATCTGTGCTGTCATCTTGATCCTGGGCGTGCGGGAACAGAGAGGTGAGGGGTCCCAGGGAGGGGTACAGGCCCCATCGTGGGGCAGTTTTTGTCCCTCTGCCTGGGCCTCAGACTCTGGGAGGGGCCTCTGCTCCTGCTCACTGTCCCCTCTGGCCCCCAGAATCCTACGAGACTCAGCAGACCAAGCAGATGCCCTTCTTTCGGGGCCTCCGGCTGGTCATGAGCCATGGGCCGTACATCAAGCTTATTGCCGGCTTCCTCTTCACCTCCTTGGCTTTCATGGTGAGTGGGGCTCTGATATGCTCAGCCTGATGGGGGAGTGCAATAGGGGATGGGATAGGCCTTAGAATGTGACAGGGCCTGAGGGACAGGTGGGATGGGGGGTGGGGTGAGCAGAGGTCCCCCGAGCATGCAAAGAGTCTTCGAGGCTCAGCTCCATCAGCACCTGTTTCTTTGTCTTTCTTCCTGCCACACCGTCCTGGCCCCCAGCTGGTGGAGGGGAACTTTGCCTTGTTTTGTACCTACACCTTGGGCTTTCGGAACGAATTCCAGAATCTGCTCCTGGCAATCATGGTGCGTGTGGGGCCCCAAGGGTGGCTGAAGGGGCTTAGGCAGTGAGATGGTTCTTTGGATAGCCAGAGGATATTTCCCAGACTGGCCAAGATCGTGAGGGATGAGGGAGGCTTCTCAGAACATTTGGATCTGACCTACAGTGGCTTAGGTAGGACTATGAAAGAAAGAGTTTGGGTACATATATCAAATCTTTATTGGGACTCCCTGGTGGTCCAGTGGCTAAGACTCCACATTCCCAATGCAGGGGGTCTGGGTTCAGTCCCTGGCCAGGGAACTAGCTCCCACATGCCGCCACAGAAGATCCTGTAACTAAGAGTTTGCATGCTGCAACTATGGGGAAAAAAAAAAAAAAAAGATCCTGCGTGCTGCAACTAAGACCTGGCACAGCCAAATAAATATTTTAAAAATATCTTTATATTGTACACCTTGAACTAGTAACTAGTACAATGTTCTTGTCAATTATATCTTAGTAACACTGGGGAAAAAAGAAAGCATTGGGGTTAGATGTTCAAGTAGAAAGCATAGCGAAAGCAAAGATGTGGAGGCCAGAACTCAGAGTTCTGTATTCAGAGGGCAGCAGATAAGATCAGGACTTTGTCCTAGCTCCTTGAAGAGCCATCAGCTGCCGTGGAGCAATCCAGGGGATGGCAGCTGGCTGCTCCTGGTCAGGGCTAGCAACACCTTTGGAGTCCTGGGAAGGGCAAGAGGGATTCCAGGGCTCTAACCCACTTCTTCACCCCTTTGCCCCTCCACAGTTCTCAGCCACAGTCACCATCCCCATCTGGCAGTGGTTCCTAACCCGGTTTGGCAAAAAGACAGCTGTGTACATTGGAATCTCGGTGAGTGGGGCTGAAAGGGTAGGGCCTGGGCTGGCCTGGGGGTTACTGCTGGGAGCCCCCCAGCTGACTCATCTTCCTACACCCACTCTCCTAGTCAGCAGTGCCATTTCTCATCTTGGTGGCCCTCATGGAGAGTAATCTGATTGTCACATACGTGGTGGCTGTGGCAGCTGGCATCAGCGTTGCAGCTGCCTTCTTACTACCATGGTAAGTGTATATATATATATATATATATTGGTATGTTCCCCAGCCTCCCAGCTCCCCAGTTCTGAAACTCCTTAGGGAGAATCTGTGGGGACTTCTCTTTCTGCAGGTCCAGGTTGGGAGTGGGGCAGGTCCTCCCAGTACAATTGTACAGATTGTGAACTGCTTGAGCACACCTAGTCAGGATGGGAAATGGGGGTTCAAACCCTGTACTTTACTTGCCCAGCTGAGCAGCTACATGTGGGGCTACTTCATCTCAGAGGAAGAGGCCTTCTTTTTTGATTCACATGAAGTGGCCATCTCATCACTGAACTGTGTGTGTGTACTATAGAACTGCCAGCTCCCAGAGGAGCGCTCTTACTGACCTGGACCACACGGGCTAGTGGAGGCCTGGGGTTGCTAGGTGGGAGGGTGCTCATGGCCGCCACCCCTGTGTGCAGGTCCATGCTGCCGGACGTCATTGATGACTTCCACTTGAAGCAGCCCCACATCCACGGGACCGAGCCCATCTTCTTCTCCTTCTACGTCTTCTTCACCAAGTTTGCCTCTGGAGTCTCTCTGGGCATCTCCACCCTCAGTCTGGAGTGAGTGGGGTGGGGGTCTGGGTAATGCTGGGCAGGGGCAGGCCCCAGGTGCCCCCTGCTCACCACTCCCCTAACCACTGGGCCCCACAGCTTCACCGGGTACCAGACCCGTGGCTGCTCCCAGCCGGCACGTGTCAAGTTCACGCTGAAGATGCTGGTGACCATGGCTCCCATAGTCCTCATCCTCATAGGCCTGCTGCTCTTCAAGCTGTACCCCATTGATGAGGAGAAGCGGCGGCAGAACAAGAAGGCCCTGCAGGCTCTGAGGTGAGTGGGCAAGGGATGGTTGGTGGACAAAAGAGCATCATCCAGTCTAAGCCCTTGAAAAGCACCTCCTGGAGCTGCCAAGCTCGGATCTGCCTCCCACACATCTTCCCCTCCACCGCTTCTCCTCTGCCCTTCCCCTCTGCCAGTTCATCACAATGGCAGTTGATGTATCTTTTCTTCTTTTTGACTATTTTATTTTTAAAAATTATTTATTTGGCTGCATCGAGTTGCAGCACACAGAATCTTTGTTGCAGCATGCAGGCTGCTCTAGTTACGGCATGGGACCTCTGTAGTTGCAGTATGCGGGCTTAGGTGCCCCTCAGTATGTGGGATCTTAGTTCCTCAACCAGGAATCGAATCGATGAGTCTCCAGATGCCAGGAAGGGAGCTAAAGACTACATCCCCTTGCATTGGAGGGTGGATTCTTAACCACTGGACCACTGGGAAAGTCTCCTAGTTAATGTTTCTTGAGCCCTTTGCTGTCTGCTTATGCTGAGTTGGTTTTACATTTATTCATTCATCAAGTACGTATATGGGAAGCCTGTGTGCCAGGCCTTGGTCTAGTGAATGATACAAACAAAAATCCCTGTCACCTAAGGCGGTTTACATTTTAGAGAGTGTACTCATGATCTCCTGTGGTCATCTTAACAGCCTTGGGCATCAGAGATTCCTGTGATTCTCACTCTGCAGATGAAGAAAGTGAGGCTTAATCAGAAGTGTGACAAGTGATAAGGGGCAGACCTGGGGTTTGAGCCCCTGTATTCTAATTCCAGAGCCCATACTCTTCATGGCTTTCCTGGCATGCAGGACCTCAGTGTGAAGACCAGAGAGCAGGGTGGAGTGAGTTATGCCAGCTCATCAACCTGCCCAGGCCAGGATGTAGTACTGGAACTTGGGGTGCCTTGAGGACAGCAGGAACAGTGAACAAACCTCAGCAGTTTCTGGGCTGAGAGTGGGAGTGAACAAGCACTGTCCTGTGATTTAGACTAACCTGGCAGTCAGCTAAGCCTGCAGAGCCAAGATCCCTCGGGGAACAAGCAGGTGAGTAAGGATGCTTCCTCCAACCTGTCTCCTCTGGTTCTTGCAGGGAAGAGGCCAGCAGCTCAGGCTGCTCTGACACAGACTCTACAGAACTGGCCAGCATCCTCTAGTACCTACTGGATGGCCCGAAGCCACTATATACAGGGCCTGGGTCACCAGGCTACACGAGGAATCGAGGCCCGCTTGCCTGCTCCCTGCATAGCTGGTCTCCAGATGCCAGGAAGGGAGCTAAAGACTTCATCGTAGGCTGCTCCCTGAATAGCTGGTCTCCAGATGCCAGGAAGGGAGCTAAAGACTTCATAGTAAGTGACCCAGGACACCTCCTGTGCCTATCATGGGGCGGGCATCAGCCGCCGGCCTCCCTGTGACCACCCTAGGGGCCAAGCCCAGGGACTGCTACTGTGAATATGCCAAGGACTGATTGGGCCTAGCCTGGAACACTAATGTAGAAACGTTGTATACAGAGACTAATTAATAACTTAATGACCATGTATATAGCAGTGTGTATGTATGTATATGTCTGTAAGCTATTAATGTTATTAATTTTCATAAAAGCTGGAAAACTGAGCTGCCTGTTTCTGCCTTTGTTCTCAGCGACTCACTGAGCCCTTCTGTTCCAGGATGCAGAGAGTAAGAGGGAGCCAGAATGTGTGTGGGGGTGTAACAACAGCATTGGCTAACGTTTACTAAATACCTGTCTGTACCAGGCCCAGTTGTGGAAGTTTTCCTCTCACCTTGATGGTGTTCTCACTTAATCCTGGGAACCATTTTGCTGGGTCAGGACTGTCCTCATTTTATTTTATTAGTATTTTTAAATTTTTTGGCTATGTGGCATGTGGGGTCTTAGTTCCCCAACCAGGGTTAGAATCCATGCCCTCAGCAGTGGGAGCACAGTCTTAATTACTGGACCACCAGGGAAGTCCCCTGTCCCCATTTTACAGGTGAGGAAACTGAGCCCCACTACTGAGAGAAACTTGGCTAAACTCACACAGCCAATAGAGATCTAACTGGGATAACATCCCAGGTGTGTGAGACTCCAGTATCTTAACCACAACCCACTGTACCCTGAGTCTGAGAACAGCCAGTTTGCTCTGCTCAGGCCTGTGCGCTCTGCTTCCCGCCCTGTGCGTGCCTGAGCACGCGGGGCTGGCTGTGCAGGGGCGGATTCTGTGATTAGGACCCTGGGGGCCCGAGAGACCTGTGATTCTCTATCACTGATGACAGTGTTGGAAGGCCAGTCAATGTGTTGCTTGAGGGGAAGGATCTCACCACTGGTATCGGGGAGGAGGGCAGTGGGAAACGCCTAGTTTGTAGCATTTGCCTATTTCTAGAGTGTAAATGTTCCCACTGTAGCCAATTTCAAGTTACCAGCGGTTATTCTATCCTGAAAATTTAGTAATTGGCCCTCGCAAGCTGGTAGGAGCTTGTCTTAGCAAGTCATCGCGTGTAACACACTCAGGCCAAGCTCCCCCCGCCAAGAAAAAAAATCAAGAAAACAGCACTTGCAAGATTAGAGGCTATCAGTCTAGCCCTTTATTTTATTGTTATTATTCATTTTTTTAAATTTCGTTTTCTTTTTTCATTTAGCCCTTTATTTTATGTAGATGGATAAATGAGGCCCAGAGAAGAGACATGGTTAAACTGTTTAGGCTTGGTTTTTACTTTGGGTTTGGGGCTCCATTTTTTTTTTTTTTTGAATTGGAGCTCCATTTACTGGATGAAGCTCTACACAACCACTTCTACAGGCACTGTTACACATACCTAATAAATATAAATTTCATTAGTCCTCATAACTTCCCCACTTTACAGATCAGGAAACTGAGGTGCAGAAAAACTAGTAAGTGGAGAATCTGATACTTGAACCCAGGCTATCTCACTATAGATGAAGTCACTCAGTTGTATCCGACTGTTTAAGACCCCATGAACTATAGCCAACTAGGCTCCTCCGTCCACGGGATTTTCCAGGCAAGAGTACTGGAGTGGGTCGCCATTTCCTTCTCCAGAGGATCTTCCTGACCCAGGGATCGAACCCTGGTCTCCTGCATTGTAGGCAGACGCTTTACTATCTGAGCCATTAGGGAAGTCATCTCACTATAGGGCCTGTGTTCTTGAACCACTGCTTTAGGCTGTTATGTGAACCAGTAGTTTTGCCACCACCAACCCAGGTCCCACTGCTGCCTTTGGAGCTGCCCTCAGAGTTAGAGGCTGCTCTGGTCCAATCTCTACAGCTGGAGCATTCTAGGACTCTCAGCTTCCCTGGTGGCTCAGAGGTTAAAGCGTCTGCCTGTAATGTGGGAGACCGGGGTTCGATCCCTGGGTTGGGAAGATCCCCTGGAGAAGGAAATGGCAACCCACTCCAGTATTCTTGCCTGGACAATCCCATGGACGGAGGAGCCTAGTGTGCTACAGTCCACAGGGTTGCAAAGAGTCAGACACGACTGAGCTACTTCACTTCACTAACACCTCCCTTCTCCCTCCACTCTAATCAATAAGCACCAAATCCCATCTTTAAAACAGAAATTCCCTAAACCACCCAAGTTTGCTTCTTTCCCCCTCCCTGCAATAGCTTCCCAGGTTTTATCTTCTCTCACCTGGATGATTATACCTGTGTCTTCACTGGCTTCTGATCTCCTCAAACCATATCTGATTCCTTCTGCAAGCTATTTAAGATAACCAAGATAGCTCTCCAAGTTAGAAACTTCTTTTGAGTCCCCATTATCAGATGCAAATGTTCTACCTGATCTCTCAGGAACCCTTATCTCTACCATCTTTTTAAAATGCAAATTTTTAAAAAGAGGGTTAAGTCATTTAGAACTTGACACTTCCTTGGTGGTTCAGATGATAAAGAATCTATCTGCAGTGCAGGAGACCCAGGTTCTATCCCTAGGTTGGGAAGATCCCCTGGAAAGGGGACTGGCAACCCACTCCAGTATTCTTGCCTGAAGAATTCCATGGACAGAGGAGGCTGGCCAGCTACAGTCCATGGGATTGCAAAGAGTTGGACACGGCCGAGTGACTAACACATCTTCAGAAGGAAATCCAAGATCCCTGCCAACTTCCCAGCTCTAGGTTTATACGCAGGCCACCTGGCCCTGGAACATACCTCTGACCTCTGGTACTCCAGCATGTCTTGGCTCCAGCGTGCCTCTCATAAGCTATTCCTGCCTCCTGCATCTTTAGGGCAACTCTGGGAATCAATGCTCTCATCATGGCACCAGGCAAGGAGGGAAGGGGTGGGCTGTGTGGAGCCAAATTAATGAGCTAAGACTTTAATGAATTAATGAGCGAGGGCTTTGTCAGCTACACCCAACTCCCGCTCACCCACTTCCCTGGTCTCTGTTTCCCCCAACTATACAATGAGGATTTGGAATTGAAAACCCTTGCCTCTCCAGTTTCATGTTCACAGAAAATTGCTCTCCTCAAAAACCCCTTCTTTTGAGGGCATGACTTAGGAGGCGGGATAGGTGGGGGAAGTGGGAAAACAATCTGGGATCTCAGAGACGGCTTGGCTCCACGTCTCTTCTGGAGAGCTCCTACTTTCCTGTCCTTTGGGAGACTTTGCCGCCTTGACTTCCTTCACACTTGGATCCAACAGCACTATAAACCCTGCCTCTCCCTCCCTCTTCACTGTCCTCAGCCAGGCCAACCACACACCCCTCCACAGACCCCTGCTAAGGACCAGGTGTGGCTTTGGCTCCACCTGCTGGAAGAAAGGGAAAATACCTTTTAACATAGCAAAGAAGGATTTCCAGAGCTATCATTGACTGGCTCTAGGACTCTGTTCTTTAGTTGCTAAGTCGTGTCCGACTCTTTGCGACCCCATGGACTGCAGCACACCAGGCCTCCCTGTCCTTCACTGTCTCCCAGAGTTTGCTCAAACTCATGTCCATTGAGTCAGTGATGTCATCAAACCATCTCATCCTCCATCATCCCCTTCTCCTGCCCTCAATCTTTCCCAGCATCAGGGTCTATTCCAATGAGTTGGCTCTTTGCATCAGGTGACCAAAATATTGGAGCTTCAGTTTCAGCATCAGTCCTTCCAGTGAATATTCGGGGCTGATTTCCTCTAGGACTGACTGGTTTGATCTCCTTGCTGTCCAAGGGGCTCTCAAGAGTCTTCTCCAACACCAGTTTGAAAGCACCCTTTCTTTGGTGCTCAGCCTTCATTATGGTCCAACTCTCACATCCATAGATGACTACTGGAAAAACCATAGCTTTGACTATATTGACCTTTGTTGGCAAAATGATGTCTCTGCTTTTTAATACACTGTCTAGGTTTGGCATGGCTTTTCTTCTCTCTCAGTCATGTCCAATTCTTTGCGACCCTGTGGACTGTAGCCTACCAGGCTTCTCTGTCCATGGGATTCTCCAGGCAAGAATACTGAAGTGGGTTGCCGTTTCCTTCTCCAGGGGATCTTCCTGATTCAGAGATCGAACCTGGGTTTCCCGCATTGCAGGGAGACACTTTGCCCTCTGAACCACCAGGGAAGCCCTTCCAAACAGCAAGCGTCTTTTAATTTCGTGCCTGTAGTCACTGTCCACAGTGATTCTAGGACCCTGGCTATCCATTTATGCAACAAATATTTATAATGAGCCTATTATGTGTCATACATCGACTAGGCTCTAAGGATAGAATGGTGAACAAAACAGAGCTTACATTCTTGGTGGGGCCAATGACAAATAAATGGACATGCAAATAAAATAACTTCGGATTGCAGTATGTGCCATGAAAGAAATAAGCAGGTTGTGCTAATAGAGGGAACTGATACAGAGGTCATTTTAAGGTTTTTTTATGTGAATCATTTTTAAAGTCTTTATTGAATTTATTACAATATTGCTGTTTTATGTTTTGGTTTTTTGGCCACAAGGCATGTGGGATCTTAGCTCCCAGACCAGAGATCAAACCTGCACCCCCTCGATTAGAAGTTGAAATCTTTAAACCACTGGACTGATAGGGAAGTCTCTATTTTAAGTTTATTTTAAACAGGTGTTCAGGAAAGAATGTTCTGAGAGAGTGATGTTTGAATCGAATCACAAAGGAGGAGAATTAGCCAGACATTTGAAGAGCTTGGGGGAAAGCTTTGCAGGTGGAGAAGACAGCTAACATAACCCCTGAGGTAGGAACAGTGCAGCCAGAAAGTCATGAAGGAGAGGGTAGGTGGTGTGAGCTGGGTTTGGAGAGGCATACAGGGCCCTGCAGCCCACAGTGAGAGTTTCAATTTTATTTTTAAGAGCAGCCAAAAGTCATTGAAGAGGTTTAAACAGAAAATTGATTTACATTAAAAAAAAAAAAGCGAAGACAGACGCAGGTGGTACCAGGCTTTGTGAGCCATGTTAAGTGTTTTGGTCTTTATCCTAAGAGCAGACAGAAGCCACTGATGAGTCTTTCAAGTGGGGGAACCATGTGATAGATCAGGAGTTTAGAAAGACGCATCAACCGCTTTGTGGAGAGAAGACTGAAGGAAGTGAAAGTGGAAACAAGATGACTAATGAAGAGGCTGCTCTTGTCATGCTCCTGGGTAGTGAAAAGTACCACAGTGGCACTGGAAATAGAAGAAACAGTGGTACTGCTGGCAGTGGAAATAGAAGGCAGATTCGGCAGCTGATTGGCCTGGAAAATTGACAGAGAAATGGTGAGAGAGGGAGAGAGAAATGAAGGCAATGCCTCGATTTCTAACTTGGGAAACAGACTGGCACTTCTGCTAGGTAATAGAGGGAACACTGGAGATGGAGCAAACTTGGGGGACAAAACAAATAATTTGTCACCTGTTTGTATCATTTTCATATAAAAAGAAATAGTGTTACTTTCTATTAATATTAATAATATTTCTTAGAAATTCCACTAAATCAGGAAAAGGATACACACAATCACTACTATTACTATCTAACCTTTCATTGGAGATATGAACCGATACAATGCGATAAAAAAAGAAATAAAAATTGGAAAGGAGTAGGTAAAGTTATCTTTATTTGTTGATAGTAGTTTTGTATTCCAGGAGAACCCAAGTGAATCAGCTGAAAATCTAAACAAAAAAAGTCAGTAAGGAAATGTGTTATAAAATTAATATACAAAAATCAATACCCTTTACATATACAAACTGAAACAGTTAAAACTGCATCCTTCAACATGATGACCACTACCATGTGTAGCTATTTGAATTTAGAAGTAAAATAATTAAACTGAATAAAAACAAAATTCAGTTTCTCAGTCCAACTGGTCACATTTTAAGTTCTCAGTAGCCACATGTGCTTAGTGGCTACTGAATTCATATAATTATAGAACATACCCAGCATGGCAGAAAGTTCTGTTGACCAGTGCTGAGTTGGAAGATATAATGAAAGAGAAGATCACACTCATGAGAGCGACAGAATACCTAGGAATAATCCCATGGACAGAGGAGCCTGGAAGGCCGCAGACCATGGGGTCGCTGAGGGTCAGACATGACTGAGCGACTTCACTTTCACTTTTCACTTTCATACATTGAAGAAGGAAATGGCAGCCCACTCCAGTGTTCTTGCCTGGAGAATCCCAGGGACGGGGGAGCCTGGTGGGCTGCTGTCTGTGCACAGAGTCGGACACGACTGAAGTGACTCAGCAGCAGCAGCAGCAGCTCTATATCAAACCACAAGACGTGGTCACAGCCCCTCTGTCTAGACTTCTCTGTATTCCAGGTCGCAGCCAAAGTCCCATCTCTTTGAGAATTTTCCCTGACTCTATCTAACAGGCTGAGTCAGAGGTTCCTCTAGGATCCCCTAGTTAAAACATACAGTTGATCCTCATTATTTGCCAATTCCGTGTTTGTGAATTTCCTTACTTGCTAAAATTTATTAGCAACCCTAAGAAGGGAGGCAGGAGAGGGAAGAAGAAAGAAGCAGCAATGACAGAAGTGGTGGAGAGCCAGGGAACGGTTGACTGGGTGTTTTGGATGAGATCCAGAGCCTCCCTCTTTTTCTCCAGGGAAGCTATGCGTGGCAGGGTGGGGCTCACAGCTCCAGGGCAGTCAAGGAAGGGAACGATTGCTATGGTCTAAAACATTGTTCATTTTCCGGGGTGAGGCCCAAACCCTAAATTGGCCCAGCCTTGAGTGAGCTCTGATTGCTCACCCATCCAGGAAATTACCTTCTGTCTGACAGAGATCCTGTTGAAAATGACCTGGGGTGGGTACACTAGGTCCCTGCTCCAAGGAGATCCAATATGGACTGGATAGCTTGGAGGGAGTATGGGACATGCTGGGGTGATCTAGGTCAGAGAAGCAAGGAGGGCACAGGACTGCCTGCTCTTAGAGTGGTTCATCAGAGACAAGGGAAGAGGCCTGAAGTCTCTCTGTCTCTGTCCCAGTACCTTCACCTTAGAACTCCCATGCAGCCTCAAAAGATATCTATTCTGAAGAAGGCAGGGAACCACCCAGGGTAGCCCCCAGGCTCAGAGAGGGCGATGGAGTCACACAAGGTCACACAGCCAATCAAGACAGAAGCAGAGTGGAATCTAGTCCTCATTTCCCCACTCAGTATCATTTTTGTTTTCCCACCAAATGGTCACTTTCTTAAGGACCCAGACTCTTGTTCTGTATCAGTCCCCTCCCCTTTACTTCTACCAGGGCTCAGGTTCCTGAGTTAGTTTCCCAGCAGATGGGTTTGGTCTTTTCTGTTAACATCCAGGTGCTAGGCAGTTCCACTCCCTGCTATTCTTTAAAGGGACCCAGACACAAGAGCCACAAGGGAAGAGACCCAGATTGTCCAACCCAACTTCCACCTGTTGCTTGGATGCCCCTACAACATTCCTGCCTTATGGCTGGCTGGCTGCATTTTGCTCACACATGCCATTGGCAGACAATTTATGATGGTTCAAGTTGGTCTGTTTTATTTGTAAAGAAAGAAAGTGAAAGTTGCTCAGTTGTGTCTGACACTTTGCGACCCAGTGGACTATACAGTCCATGGAATTCTCCAGGCCAGAATACTGGAGTGGGTAGCCTTTCCCTTCTCCAGGGGATCTTCCCAACCCGGGGATCGAACCCAGGTCTCTGGCATTGCAAGTGAATTCTGTACCAGCTGAGCCACAAGGGAAGCCCAAGAATACTGGAGTGGGTAGCCTATCCCTTCTCCAGAGGATCTTCCTGACCCAGGAATGGAACCGGGGTCTCCTGCATTGCAGGCAGATTCTTTAGCAACTGAGCTATCAGGGAAGCCCATTTTATTTGTAAAGAAAGGTGTTAAAAAGAGAAATTCCTCATCCTAATTGGAACTAGGTCCTTCTGGTTTGTCCCCACAAATCCACAAAACACAACCTCCCTCCATCCATCTCCTATTTAAAAGAGTCCGTTTCTAGACTCTTTACTCTGTTTCAGCGATCATATTTATCTATTGTTGCTCCAAAGTCTCCCTGTATTAATTACTATAGCTTTATAAATCTCAAAATCTTCCAACTTTTTGGAAGTTGATGAAAGTCTTCCAACTTTTTTTCAAGAGTTCTTGGATATTCAAGGTCCTTTAATTAGCATATAAGTTTTGCTCTCACTTTATCAATTTATACAAAATCACACATACACACACATACTACACATATGGAATTTTAATTGAATTGCAATTAACCTATAGACCAATTTGGAAAAAACTGATAACAATATTGAGTCTTCCAATTCATGACCATGGAACATCTGTCCATTTACTGAGGTTGTGTTTAATTTTTCTCTAGTTAGGTCTTGTTTTTTGTTTTTGGCCATGAAGCTTGTGAGAGCTTAGTTCCCTGACCAGAGATTGAACTTAAATCCTAGACAGGAAGACCACAAACTCCTAACCACTGGACCACCAGGGAATTTCCTCTTGAGATAAGTTTTATAGTTTTCAGTGTTAAAGTCTTGCACAACTTTGATAGATTTATTCCTAGGTATTTAATACTTTTCATGCAGTTAAAAATGGTATCGTTTTTTAAGTTTCATTTTTCCAGTTGTTTCTTGCTAGTTTGTAGAAATACATTTGTTAAGTATATTGATCTTGTATCCAGTAGTCTTTTAAATTCACATATTAATTCTAAGAAACCTGCACATATTTAATTAAATTTTTTTTTCATCCATCTAATGTTCCAGCTGGTATTTTCATTATTTTAAAGCATCCCATGTTTTGACCATCATGCTTATATTTCTGACTCTCTTAAATATCCTGAATCCATTAACTTTCTAAGCTCTTTAGGACCTCCAGCCTATTGACCCTACCACCTTTTTATAGCCCTTCACGTTGCCTACTTACCTCTTGCGGTCCACGGTCTCATCATTATCGTTATTTTCTTGCCCCTTTCCCCTCTATAGAAGGGATCTATAGATCTTGCCTAGATACGCTTCTGTTTCAGTCCAAACCCTAGGCTCAAGGTGGTTGAGAAAAAGACACAATGATGTTGACTAATTTCACAATAAATGGGCCTGTAATGCTACTCATTTCCCCAATCCCTTTGCTTTTTTACTCTCAACTGACTATCTCACACCTTCTATCTTCTCAAACCTCCAAAGCCTTCTTTCTATCTTCACTCTCAACTCATGATCTTGCTTCTTATTTCACTGGAAGAGCAATCAAAAGAGTCTGCATTCTACAACCACATCAACCCACCCACCAGCACATGCACTCTCCTATTCAAGGACATTCCTTCTACAATAGCTTTATCTTTCTCTCTCACATCTTCCTCTTCTCCCTATCTAATGATTCCTTCTCAGCAGCTTACAAACACATCATGTTATCTCCTGTCTTAAAAACCAGATCAAACCAAATCCCTCCTCTGACAGCACACTTTTTTTCCCCTAAGTACCAGCTCACTTCTCTAATCCACTTTATAGCAAAACATCTCAAAAGACTGACTTTACCCCTCTACTTTGTCCACTTTTATTCTCTCTTGAACCCACTCCAGTCTACTTACCCTAAGCTGCAGGCAGTGCTGTACAGGGAGCAGGGGAAAGAGCTGTATTGAGAGATGGGGATGACTGGACTCTAATCCATTCAGGCTTTGCCCCACCATTCCACCAAAACTGCACTTATCAGGTCACCAAAGGACCTCCGTGTTAAGTCCAGTGCTCAGTAGCCTTCGTATTTGCTCATCTACAGCCCAGATGTTCATTTCCTCCTTGAAACTCCTTTGACCTCACAGGGACACCCTTCTCTCTTCTCTTCTTCCCTGCCTGACTTTCCTTCCATCTTCCCAACCTCTACCTGAAGTGCTCAGGACCCAGTCTCAGACCTCTTTACACTACCTGCTTTGGTTGATGGTTCTCAACCCTAATGATCAAACGCCCCTTTTAATTTAATTTACTTTTTAACTGTTTTATCATAAAGAATGTCAAACATACAAATAAAAATGGAGAGAATACTGTATTCCTATATAACTATTGGTTATGGTGGTGTAGATGCTAAGTCATGTCCGATTCTTGTGACCCCCTGGACTGTAGCTTGCCAGGCTCCTCTGTCCATGGGATTTCCTGGGCAGAATACTGGAGTGGGTAGCCATTTCTTCTCCATCATGTGTCTATTATCTGGGTTCAATACTTAATAATACTTCTGCCCATTTGCTTTATCTATCCCTTTTTTTTCTTTTTCTATTTTCTTTGCAAATCCCAGGCACCATGTCATTTTACTCCTACTTATTTCATTGTGAATCTCTTTTTAATTTTTCTCTCTTTATTTCTTCTTTTTTTTTTTTGTAATTCCAGCAAAATTAGTATGCATTTCTTAAAGACATGGGCCATTGCCTTGCAAAACCACAATGCCATAACCAAACCTAACACATTTAAAATAGTTCTTTAGTATCATTTAATATCAGGTCCATAATTTACACTTTCCCTAATGTCTCAGATATATCTCCTTACCTTGAATTTGTTCAAATTTGGATACAAATAGGTCTCCACATTACATTTTGTTACTGTATCCTTTCAGCATTATTCACCACGAGCAAGCAGTCCTCCTCCCTTTATTTTTCACGATTGACTTATTGCAGAAACCAGCTCAAATGCCCTGTAGAATGTTCCACATTCTGGATCCACTTCCTTTTTATAACAAATCTTTTGTAATTTGCCCTTTACTGTCCTGAAATAAGATTCAGAAATAATGTAGCTACTGTATCAGTTAGGGTCTGGCACGAAACAGATGGCACACTCAAGCCGAGTCCAACTGAGTTCAGTTTTATGAAGGGATTATTGACAAAGATGTGGGCAAAGTTAAGGGAACCAACAAGAAATGAGGAAGCAGTGAAGGGCATGTCTCATCCCTGGGCCTGAAGGACCAAGATGAGGGAGTGGTAGCTCCCTTTGGTTGAACACAACCAGAAGCCACTGGGCAAGGAAGCTGGTTGATGTCATGTATGAAAGTCCGCCTTCTGGGGCAGAGAGCAGAGTGCAGAATAACAGAGATCTGGTCTGAAGGGACAAATGGAGAAAACTCATAGCAATTTATACACATAATTTCAGAATAATGAATTGAATTTCCTGTTACAAGGAGAAACAAGAGGAAAACTAATGCATAAAGTGTTATATATTTATTTATATGCAAAAAAAGTTATATATTTATTTATATGCAAAAATTTTGCACAACTTCACCAGAAGTCCTAATGGAACCATCAGGTGCTTGCTTCCCAGAATCACTGTGTCTGCCGAAGCTGCACATGATCCAGCAGAACTGGAGTGGCATCTCAAATACAGAGAAAAGCTGTGTGGTTGATTTTCTGAACAAGGCAAAACACCCTCTTCCATCAATTACGTGGAAAGGGTGTTCTTGGGAAACTTGATGAAACTGGAACCTATTATACAGAGTGAAGTAAGCCAGAAAGAAAAACACCAATACAGTATACTAATGCATATATATGGAATTTAGAAAGATGATAACAATAACCCTGTGTACGAGACAGCAAAAGAGACACCAATGTGTAGATCAGTCTTATGGATTCTGTGGGAGAGGGAGAGGGTGGGGAGATTTGGGAGAATAGCATTGAAACATGTATAATATCATGTATGAAATGAGTCGCCAGTCCAGGTTCGATGCACGGTACTGGATACTTGGGGCTGGTGCACTGGGACGACCCAGAGGGAGGGGAGGGGAGGGAGGAGGGAGGAGGGTTCAGGATGGGGAACGCGGGTATACCTGTGGCAGATTCATTTCGATATTTGGCAAAACTAATACAATATTGTAAAGTTTAAAAATAAAATAAAATTAAAAAGAAAAAAGAAAAAAAATGTTGAATACTCTGTGTTTATGTGGAGAATCAATTTAGGCTCTATGTTGAGATAAATAATAAGCATATTTTTCATCAGATGAATGTCTGATAGGACATTTGAAAATCGTGTGGAACATGGGACAATTTCTGTTGTGCAGGACTGTCCCGTCCATTGCAGTATGCTGAGGAGCTCTGGCCCCACCCACTAAAGCCCCAGAGTGCTCCCCACCCTAATCACCATGACATTACCTAACCCCCAGTCCCTCCCCACAAAAAAAAAATTCTGGCAATTTTCCAAAATTTTCTTTAGTGGGTGGATTATCCTATCGGAGAATCACTGGCTTACATGATCTCCTCCGGTCTCATGGGTTTAAGTGCACTGACAGCTTCCGATTTATTCATTCAGGCTCATCTTCTTTCCTGAGTTCACACTTGTAGATTCAATTTCTACTTCACGTGTCTCTTTACATCACTAGCTGGTATCTCAAAATTTATCTCTAAAACTAAGACCTTGAATCTACTCCTCAGCCCAGACATCCCCACCCTTTTCCTTTCCCAGATTTATTTTAGTTTAGTGACCGTTTAATTCTCCTAGTTGTTCAGGCCAAAAACATCTGAATCATTCCCGACACCTCCCTTTTTCTCACACTCCACTTGGGATTCATCAGTCAATTCTGTTGGCTCCACATTCAAGTGTTAGTTGCTCTGTTGTGTCTGACTCTTTGGATTGTAGCCCGCCAGGTTCCTCTGTCCATGGGGTTTCCTAGGCAAGAATACTGGAGTGGGTTGCCATTTCCTTCTCTGGGAGAATCTTTCAACCCAGGGGTTGAACTTACATCTTCTGTGTCTCCTGCGTTGCAGGTGGATTCTTTACTCACTGAGCCTTTGCAGAAGCCTCCATCATATGAATTTTGGGGGAACACAGCTCAGCCTATAACAGTTGCATTGTATTAAGGAGAACATTACTATAATTTGAAAGTTAAATATAGACAGAAAATGTGTATGAATTTCACTGACTGGCCAAAGGGATAGACCATACCAGGTTGTTGGCATCCCAGTATCATTCTAACTTCCTTCTAAGATTCATCCTCACTTCCCTTATATTTTGGAGGCTGGAAGATTTAGGATTACATTTCCCAGATTCCTTTGACAGCATGGTTCTAGATTGGGTCTTGCAAATGAGAGATGTGCATGTGAGATTTGCAAGGCAGAGGAAAGGAGAAGCTTTTGTTACTCTAGCAGTGGTGACCAAGCTATAGCTTCTGCAGGCAGCAGGTGATCTGGGATGTGACTTCAGATATCCTCGTGTGAATCACCCACTTTCGTGTCTCCGGTAGCTAAGCTCCTTGGTGTTGGTTCCTTATGATTTCTGTACGTCTTGATTTCCTAAACATTAGCAGACATATTTTTGGCTGCAGGATTCTTTGCAAGGTACTTCCCCAAATCTCATATTATTCATTACGAAGCCCTCTTCTTCCTCAATTGTACAGCCATGGAGACCAAACTGGGCAGGGCAATGTGCAGTACCCTGGTTCTCCAACCAGGAGCAGAGGCCGGGAGCTTTCATAACACCCTCAGGACTTGGAGTCTGACATTTTTCCCAAGGGAACTCTGCACCTGGTGGTTGGTTGCAGGACATTTAAGGAGATGAATTAAATATTGCGCTAGGATCAGAAGTCCTTAGTTCTAGGCCCAGCCTAGGTGATTGCTACATGGCCTTGAGCAAAATCCTTATCTTTTGGGATCTTCCTTTTCCCATATATAAAATGGGAGAAAGAAGAAGAAAACAGATTTGAATAATAGCTAATATTTACATACTACTTTCTATGTTCCAGTCATTATTCTGAGGACTTTTTGTACATCCGCTCATTGAATCATCACAAAAACCATATGAGAAAGGTACTATTTCTATCTTACATTTGGGGAAACAGATATTAAGAAACTTACCCAAGGGAATTCCCTGGTGGTCCAGTGGCTAAGATTCCAAGCTCCCAATGCAGGAGGCCTGGCTTCAGTCCCTGGTCAGGGAACTAGACCCTACACGCCACAACTAACACCGAAGATCCTATGTGCCACAATTAAGACCCAGCACAGCCAAATAAACCAATAAAATAAGTAAATACTGAAGAAAAAAAAACAAAGCAAATCTAAATTGTTTTTTTTTAATACACTTCTTTTTAAAAAAAGAAAAGAAAGAAACTTACCCAAGGCGCCCAGGAAGTCACAGCGTGTTTTAGCCAGTAAGCTATTTGGCCCCTTGTTACATGAAAATGTGTGACAGATGGCAATTGAGGGCTTCCTGGGTGGGTCAGTGGTAAAGAATCTGCCTGCCAATGCAGGAGACATGGGTTCAATCCCTGATCCAGGAAGATCCCACATGCTGAGGTGTAACCCTGCGCCACAACTAGACTGTGATCTAGAGCTCAGGAGCTGCAACTTATTGAGCCCATGAGCTGCAATTACTGAAGTCCATGGGCCTAGAGCCCCGTGCTCTGCAGCAAGAGAAGCCACCACAGTAAGCCTGCGCGCTGAAACTAGAGAGTAGCCCCTGCTCGCCACAAATAGAGAAAAGCCCACACAGCAACGAGGACTCAGCACAGCCAAAATAAATAAATGAAATTTTGAAATGGCAACCTATCTACAGCTTGGAAATGGCTCGTTGGAGATGTAGTGACCTTTGTCCCAAGTTCTTTGACCTCCCCACACAAAGCAGGAATTCACTGGATCCAGAAACTAAAGACTATTCCGTTTCTTTGTCTTATATGTCTCTCTGCACATCTTTGCTCAGCTTTTTTTCCCCACTAACAGGTAGAAGACAGCCAGCTCATAGCTCTGAAACATACTTTTCTGTTCAAGCGACCTCCCACATTTGAGTTGGCCACTCTTAATTCTAATTAGTGATTTCCCCGAGAGAGACCCTATCAGCCTGGCTAAAATCTGGAAGTGATTGCTCTCCAATCACTTGGAGGCGACACATTCGCTGTCTTGACTGTAAAGATATTTAGATCCTTTCTCACTGTTGTAGCCACGCATTCCAGAAACAAACTCACTCCAAAGGACAATGCAGATAGTGGGGTGCAATTTATTACACCGGTGGGCCCAAGGCAGTCTCCTTTTAGCCAAGGACCCCAACTAGTTTTTATGAAAACCTTATATTCCCTAAGTGTATATGCTCAAACCCACCTCCCCAAATTCCCTGAAACTAGTCTGAACAAAGGAAAAGAAAGAGACAATTAAAGTTAACCCGTGATGCATATGCCTTAAACCCGTGGATTGGTGTGCCTTAAGCCTAGGTAGTTAACAGGGGACAATTATCAATAGACCTGTGGTCATACCCCAATAAGCATAATAGAATTTATGATTCTTTTTGGTTACACAGATAATTAGTTATTAGGTAGTTAGAATAGGGAAAAGGAGTCCAGAATGGTGGCGGCTAAAAGATAAGGAAGAGAAAAGCCCGTGAAAATAGAACAAAGGAAGGTCCGAGGACCGGAGTCAGGACCTCAGGTAGAACAACACTCCTGGCTAACAGAATTTACATAGGGCCAGCCCAGGGGGAAAGAAAAACATATAAAAAGAGGAGCCAAAGGGCTCTCTCTCCCCCCTATCCCCGCCCCCACCCCCCCACTGCCGCCCCCTCCCCGCGCCGTGCGCCTGGGCGCTCTTCTCTTCGCGTCTTTGGGTCGACATGCCCTCACGCCTCGAGGATGGATTTTCCTGTTATTATCTAAATAAAATAGAGCTGTAATACGGAGCTGTAACAGTGATTTGTCTAAGAGCTATAACATGGTCCGTTCGAGACCTGAGAGCTATAACACGTTCTGTCCAAGACCTGAGAGCTGTGACATCCCGAGGGTTTTAATGTCCATCACTCCAAATCTTTGTTGTGACGAGACAGAACCGAGGAGAATACACTCGCCTGACAATTAGGGTTTCTTTTAGGCGACGGAGAGTCTAGGTACAAGCCCTGGGGCTCTTCCATGGGGTGGGGGTGGGGGTCTGGTTTTCCAGTTGGTGTGTCGTTTCCATAGATACTGAGCATATAGCTCAAAGTCCACAGTCCGGCCCTAGACAAGTCCTGCTTTCAAGATGGAGCCTGTTCTGTCTCCTCCTTCATCACCAGCTCAGGGGCAATAATATGTCTCTCTCTTTATTGAAAAATCTCTTCTCCAGGCCTGGCAGCCAGCCTTCATCTCCCAGGGACAGTCCAATTATAGTAGAAAGAAACTGCAATCTGAAGTTGTGGGATGGGATCAATGTCCAGGTCACCACTTACTGGCTGTGTGACCTCGGGTAAGTTATATAACCTCCCTGAGCCTCTGTGTAGTCATTTCAGAAAAATCAGAAAATGCAAACAATTCTAACTAGAAAAAGAAAACTACCTTCTTTGTCCCCTTCTTTTTACTAGGCTCCTTTTGATGTAACACACACAGGCACAGATGGGAGGAGTCTAAGGGTTTAGTTTCAAAGCTTTGGCAGGGTCTTTGTGTCTTTGTAGGAAAAGGAAAAGCCATTAAGAAGTACCTGGCCCTTCAATAGGCCTACTCATTATTCCCAGCGGGCTTAAGTGAACACAGTTGGGGAGGCCAAAGATCAAAGAAAGAAATAAAACTGTTCTGCATTGCAAATAGAAGTCCTATTCCATTGTGAGAGAGACGGCCTTGCAAATTTCGAGGGTAGCGGAGGTGAGAGAGCTAAGTCAGGAACAATTAGTGAAACCCAAGAGGGGAGAATTATATAAACCTCTAGGGGAAGGTAGGCGACAGGGACAAGTATGGGAGGGGTAGGTTTCCCCTTCCTGTTCTGACCCAGTTAGTGGCAGCAGGCCACCTTTAATCTAATCTAATGGGACTCCTTAGAGGAATTTCGGAGAAGGCAATGGCACCCCACTCCAGTACTCTTGCTTGGAAAATCCCATGGATAGAGGAGCCTGGTAGGCTGCAGTCCATGGGGTCGCTGAGGGTCGGACACGACTGAACGACTTCACTTTCACTTTTCACTTTCATGCATTGGAGAAGGAAATGGCAACCTACTCCAGTGTTCTTGCCTGGAGAATCCCAGGGACGGGGGAGTCTGGTGGGCTGCCGTCTCTGGGGTCTCACAGAGTCGGACTCAACTGAAGCGACTTAGCAGCAGCAGCAGAGGAATTTAGTAAAGGGTGCCCCTTCCCTGAGTGGGTGCAGCTCTGTGCCAGCGTGCAGGGTTTGGAAAGTGGAGTGTGAACTGGGGGGCTTCCCTGGTGGCTCAGGTGGTAAAGAATCTGCCTACAGTGCAGGAGACCTGTGTCAGGAAGATCCCCTGGAGAAGGGAGTGGCTACCCACTCCAGTATTCTTGCCTGGAAAATTCCTTGGACAGGCGCCTACACACTTTATGGTCTCCAAGGCTATGCTCAGCAGCCCTGAGGGCCAGCCATCAGTGTAGACCAGTGGGCCGCAGGAAGATCTGCTTAGAAGATGGGCCCAAATTGAGCCAAGACAAGGGTGATGCCCAGAGCTCTGCCCTGTCTCAAGACACACCTGCTGAGATGAGAAAAGGAGAGACCAAGCATTCAGGCCAACTTGCTAACCTCTGAGATTACTTAAAATAGCTTCTACCAAAAAAATAAAGAACAAAGCAAACAAACAAAAAATTGCCTCTAACCTCCGATTCTAAACCCTGTGGAGGAAATCCACAGCATCCTTAAGAATCCTGTGAATTCCTAGGGTTTACATTCTCAGGTTATCCTACTGGGTTCCTGATCTCTTCCACATGCATGACCTCACTTCTTTCTCCAACTTTTACAAAAAGTTGAGAAGCACGTTTAAAACTGGGGTGGGGGTGGGGTTCAGGGAAGTATTTGCAGTGAAAAAGGGAACGCTCCAATTTTAACGTTCTTTTCAGTTATTCCACCATTTTACGGGTTTCTCGCTCACATTTAACCCTGTGTACATCCAATCCTCCAGAATTTTGCTAGCTCCTATCCCTCTTCCTTTCCTATACGTTCCTCCTTCTAGAATCGCCTTCTGCTCTCCAATGTGTCCTTCTCTGTTATGCAGAGCAATTCAGCTTTCCCCAGCTCTGAATATGCAGCATGGATATCTAAAGTCATCAAGTGGGGGTCTTAATGGAATCCATCCTTCTTATAACACCATACATATGATGTAGTTGCCAGAACCTAAAGAAAAAAGCTTCATTTACCATAAAATGCTGGTAAACCTCCTGGGTAATGTGGTACTTAACAAATAGGAGGTGTAGAATATCAGGTAAGGTTAGTTTTAGTCAGAAATATATTGGTCTTCTATTAGCGTGACCTTTAAATAGAAACTAGGGGCTTTCCTTGGGGCCCAGAGGAAAAGAATTCACCCGCCAGTGCAGGAGACATGGGTTTGATCCCTGGGACTGGAAGGTCCCCTGGAGAAGCAAATGGCAACCCACTCCAGTATTCTTCTCTAGAAAACCCCATGGACAGAATAAGGTCTCTTGAAGTCTTCAGTTTGTTATTCACTAAAGTATGGAAGAGATGAAGATGGGCTTTGTAGGGTCTGAGGATTATATAGTTTTACCGAGTGCTTTTTATTTTATTTTATGACCGCAAGTCATGTGGGATTTTAGTTCCCCAACCAGGGATCGAACCTGCGCCCCCTGAGGTGGAAGAGCAGAGTATTAACCCCTGGACCACCAGGAAAGTTCCTTTACTGCTGCCTTTTAAAAATGTTGGTTCTTAAACAATAAAAAAATTGTTCTTATAAATGTAACTCAGTGCGACTTCAGTGTCCTGCTTTGGAAATGATGAAGGGGAAGGATGCTGCACCTGGGAAGAGCTGTCACAAGTTAAGCCGTTCTGCGCAGTTTTGCCTAAAGATGGAGCTATCAGAGTCCATGCATATCCAGAGTATTTTGATTGTCCATGATTTGGGCATAGAAATCAAAGCAAAAGATCTTACCTGGAGTTAAGTTTAATAAATCAGAAAGTGTGCTGCGTTCCAAGAAGTTCAAGTACATCCTGCCGGGACTTTAGAGAATCACAGTCTGTATCCTGGATGATGG
This sequence comes from Bison bison bison, assembly GCF_000754665.1. NCBI lineage: Eukaryota > Metazoa > Chordata > Mammalia > Artiodactyla > Bovidae > Bison > Bison bison. The sequence goes on along the minus strand of NW_011495044.1, from coordinate 4,732,025 downwards.
AGAGGCGAGGCCAAGAGGAACTATTGCAAACTGGTCTCTCTCTGTTCTGTGGAGAAGTGATGATGAAGCTGACATAGAAGTGTTTTGTTGTTGTTTTTAATGTGGCTATGCTGGGTCTTAGTTGTGGTCCTGGGGATCTTGGTCGCTGCGTGTGGAATCTACTTCCCTAACCAGGGTTGGAATCCCAGGCCCCCTGCATTGGGAGCACAGAGTCTTAACCACTGGACCACCAGGGAAGTTCTGACATAGAGTTGTATAATAAAGATATTTAGGATCATCTTTTTCAACAGGTCTCATGGATAACTACACAGCTGGCAATCTTTCAGGATTCTTGGGAAGGAAAAACAGTGGGGATGGCTGACTTAAGGGTGTGGATGTTGAGTAGCTTGGAATGGTTGGGACAGAAGGTCTCTCAGGGTGTCAGCAAAATAGAAGGTTCCAGGGACACAGTATTGGCTGCTCTTTTCCCCCAACCCATATCATCGACATCCTGAATCTCCTTTCCCTGGTAGCTTCACAAAACCTGGGAAGAGGGCTTGTGAACTTGGTTGCAAAAAGGGGTGGGGGGATGATCTTTTTAAGGAAAAAGGATACATTAAATATGAATAAAATTTAGGTCCGGGGCTTTGGAAGGGTCTCACACAGGAAGGGAAGGATGAAGCTAAGCTTCATTAGCGTCACAGTAAGTGTGTCTCTATTTTGGCCTGAGTCAGAAAACCTTTTTCTGCCCGCTGTATTTCTGGCCATTGGTCCTTCTGGAAGGCATCATAGAAAAAGATCAAAATCCACCATATTCATTCCTGTGGAGTGATGGCATAACATCAGAGCACCAACCCTGGGCCATCATAGGAACTAGCCTTTCACTAGCTCATCAAAGGTCAACTTTGTAATGAGAGAAGCGAAAAGAACAGCAGGGATCTATCTGGAAAACATCAGGTTATTATGACCATTTTCCCAGCATTCTCATGCTGATTGCTTAGAGGTTGTTTGTGCTAGCTGAATACCAATGAAGGATGGAGGAGAGCCAAGATGATCAGGCCAATCTCTGCAATTTATAACTTCCCATAAAGTTCTCATGCAGCTTTGCCTCCCTCTTTTTCCATTATTTGCTAGAGATAGAACATCACACTTTTTTTTTTTTTTGCAACTGTCCCTGGCTTCCTGCAATGTAGCCATAGGAGGATATGTTTTCCAGTTGCCTTTCAAATTTGCCCATGACTGGATATCTGATCTGATTTATATTTTGAAAAGTTCCCTCTGACTCTTGCTAGTGGGACATAAATGGAAGCAGGCAGGTGAGCTGGGGGCTCTGTAGTAGGCTAAGCAAGAAATGATAGGGCTTTAGACTTGGTAGGTGGACTTCAGAGAAGAGGTTAGAGTCTTTAAAAAGGAGAGTCAGCAGGACAGCTAGTGAATTGGGTGTGGGATGAGGGCTATAGGATGGGATGGAAAAGAGGAGTCACAGTAGCTTCCTAGGATTTTGGCCTGAACCACTAGATAAAATTTCAGAGAAAGGGAAGATGGGGGCAAGTATAGAAAAAAAGAATCAAGAATTCTCTTTTGATCATGAAATTGATCAAGTCAAACTCCATAGACTATGGAAAAGCTATTCTAAACAGTGCAAATTTTCAAGTCAATCACTAAAATATCCATTCATTAAAGAGCAAGCTCTATAAAAACCAATGCAAATACTATATTTAGATAAGTAAGTTTTGTTTCTTTTACCCTGACATAGAGAAGTCCATGTCTGGTCTGTGTTATAACTAGGTCAACATAACCAAATTCCACTTCCTCTGGAGACTTTCAAGGTTAAATAAAGTACAAAGAAGTAAAACTACAGCAGAAATGAACACACTGTGAATCAACTATACTTCAACAAAATAAACAATTTTTAAACAAGAAGTAAAACTCAAATGACCACCATGTTTGCAGACCAAACAATTATATCTACAAAGCAAGTCTCAAGGTTTAATTATCACAACAAACAATTCTGATAGAGAATTTTGTTAAGTGTGGAAAGTTTTGTGTGCCTTCTCATTAATTAATTGATTATTAATAATCTCACATGCAAACAAAAAGTGCAGCTCCTTCCAAAAGGTGCCAGTCCATGTCCAGTTTCGGCATCCATTCCTTCTCTGGTTACATTTGCTCATTTAACAAACATGTAATGAATAGACATTATACCAGGCACAGTACTAAATTATGAGAACATAGTTATGGATAAAACATTTTCCTTGTCTTTGTGGAGCTTGCAGTCTAGTTGGGGAGATAGAAAAGTGAACACGTGGCAACTTCCAATGTCAGCAATCAGGAGCACTAAATAACCTGAAAATGTTCAGATGGTTAACACTTAGAAACGCTGGCAAAATTTTAAGGGGAAAAAATGTAAGGAAACGCATAAATGACCTGGTAAGAAGAAAGAGTAATCTCCAGGGTCCAAAGTAAAGAGACAGCTGAAAACCAGAGTGGTAACCATGAAGGCAGATGACGTAGCTACCCTGGGGAAGACTGAATTCCAGGAATCTAAAATAGTCTAGGATTAGGCCTTCCCTGACATTCCGGTGGTTAAGACTTCAAACTGCTGTTGTGGGGAGGAGGGGCATGGATCCAATCCCTGGTTGAGGAACTAGGATCCTGCATGTCTTACAGCGAGGCCAAAAAATAAAATAAAATAAAATATTCCAAGGTATGTTCAGTGTGGGAGGGGACTAGACAAGGACATGATCTCCAGGGGTGAGAATCACTGGGTGCCACCTTGAAGGCTGACTACCACAACCCATCTGGCAAAGTATTAGCCCAACAAAGATGCCAGCCAATGACAAGACAATCTGGACTGGTGGGAGAGGAGAGGAATCATAAATATCATGACCAGTTCCATTAAGCGAGGACTGTTGCCTCTTCTTGAATTTTCTTTCTTGCTGTGTCATGAATTTTTTTTCTCTTTTATTGAGGTATAATTTTATGAGACAACAGAAAAATATATATAATTTTCTCTACCCCCTGGTTCCTGGCCCAGAGCTCCTAAAGCCTTTGTAATTTCCTATTTTCAAGGAATCCATTAATTTATAATTAATAGGAGCATTAGGAACATCTTCTGTCTACCATTTGGTCTTTGACTCCAGGTCCTGACACAGAGTTTCTTGGAATTTCCTGAATGATAGCAGGGCCTTTGTTCTAATGGGATGACTCTGAGTAGGCTCCTAGATGGGGGCTGGTCACAAGAAAGACCAAGTCATGATTAGAAGCCTGGAATTTTCAGTCCTACCTTCCATTCTCTAGAGAGGAAAGAGAGGCTTGGAGTTAATAATTGATCACGTCTGTGTGATGAAGCCTCCTTAAAAACCCCAATAGTATGAGGTTCTGAGTGCTTCCAGGTCAGTGAGCATGTGGAAGTATAGGGAGATTGGCATGTCCAAAGGGGTCATGGAAGCTCTGTGCCCGTCCCCTGGTGCCTTGCTCTGTGCATCTCTGCTCTGCAGGTGTTCATCTGTGTCCTTCATTGTACCTTCTATAATAAACTAGTAAAAGGTGAGCAAATGGTTTTTCTGAGTCCTGTGAGCCATACTAGCAAATTGGTTGAATCTTACGAGGAAGCCATTTGTTGTTTGGTTGCTCAATCATGTCCAACTCTTTGTGACCCCATGGAATGCAGCACACCAGGTTCCCCATCCTTCACCATCTCACAGAGTTTGTTCAAACTCATGTTTATTGAGTCAATGGTGCCATCTAACCATCTCATCCTCTGTCACCCCTTTCTCCTCCTGCCCTCAATCTTTCCCAGTATCAGGGTCTTTTCCAGTGAGTTGGCTCTTCACATCAGTTGGCCAAACTACTGGAGCTTCAGCTTCAGCATCAGTTCTTCCAATGAATATTCAGGTTTGATTTCCTTAGGACTGACTGGCTTGATCTCCTTGGTGTCCAAGGGACTCTCAAGCATCTTCTCCAGCACCACAATTGGATTGGAGGAAGGCATGCATACCTCCAATTGATAGCCAGTTGGTCAGAAACACAGGTGACAACCTGGACTTGCAATTGGCGGCTGAAGTATGTGGGGAGGGGCAGTCTTTCTTGTAGGACTGAGCCCTTAAACTGGGGGATCAGACATTAACTTCAAGAAGATAGTGTCAGAATTGACACCTATTGTAGGACACCCTAGAGAAGGCAATGGCACCCCACTCCAGTACTCTTGCCTGGAAAATCCCATGGACGGAGGAGCCTGGAAGGCTGCAATCCTTGGGGTCGCTGAGGGTCGGACACGACTGAGCGATTTCACTTTCACTTTTCACTTTCATGCATTGGAGAAGGAAATGGCAACCCACTCCAGTGTTCTTGCCTAGAGAATCCCAGGGATAGGGGAGCCTGGTGGGCTGCTGTCTATGGGGTCACACAGAGTCAGACACGACTGAAGCGACTTAGCAGCAGCAGCAGCAGCAGCAGCAGCAGTAGGACACCCAGGTAATATCACAGAGAATTGCTTGTTGTGGAGATAAACCTCATACATCTGGTGTCAGAAATGTTGTGAGTGTGGTAGTGGTGTGAGAGTCAGGGAGAAACACAGGAAGAAGGCTGGGTTTTTCCTTCTCAAGCTGACATAGAGTAATATGGAGAAAGTCAGATGTATTTTGAAAGTAATTATCCTTCTTTTTCTTTTTCTCATCCCTTAGACTTATGCACGATGTGAAATGTGATGGTTAAATTTGTCGTTTTGTTAAGTTGCAAAATCATAATGGAACCAGGGGAGAAATGGATGCCATAACTGGACATGGGTTCTCTCCTTTCAGAAGGAGTTGAGTATATTTTTTGTTTGTATGTGAGACAATTGCATTATGTTAGGCAGAGGCATTTAAAAAATTGTATATGGCATGAAAAAAGTGGGAGGGCGTTGCTTGGCAACCCATGGTTGGAATGCAGAGGACATCTGTTGTTTTCCTCTATCAGCATTCTATCTCCTTCTTTTGGAGTATGCTTCCACCCCCACTGTATGCTGGCTTGGTGGGGCTGTCAGTCATTGTTCTCTGCTCTTCCCTAGTTGGAGAGAGGGGGGATGGGGTCCAGTCCCGACTAGGCCACCTAGAAGTTCCTTCTCTGGAAGAATATCTCGCTGGGAGACAAGAGGACAGAAAACTCTTAAAGTTGATTCATTTTGACACACTGTCCTGAAGAAACTATCTGTTTCTGTCACTTACCAATCCAGAACTGCCCTGATTCCTGATTATCTTGATAGTTAACTATTGAGATTATCTTTTTAAAAAAAATACTAATTTATTTTTGGCTGCTCTGGGTTTTGGTTGCTGCACTCAGCCTTTCTCTAGTTGCAGAGTGGAGGGGAGGCCACTCTTTGTCCTGGTGCATGGGCCTCTTATTGCAGTGGTGGTTTCTCTTGTTTCGGAGCACAGGCTCTAGGCGCTAGAGCTCAGTCGATGCAACGCATGGGCCCTGCAACATGTGGCATCTTCCTGGACCAGGGATTGAACCCATGTCCCCTACATTGGCAGACAGATTCTTAACCAGTGGACCACGAAGGAAGCCCCCAGAGTATTTTTTGATTTTGTGAATTTTTACATTTTCTGCTTCCTTAAGTCAGCCAGAGTTAGTTTCTGTTGCTTGTAGCCAAAGAAATGTATTTGGCAGTTAATTCCTCACACTAAGTTCAATTAGAAGAATCCCATAGCAAAAAGAACACTAAATTCAGTAGAAGGGTTTTGTATCAAAGAGGTTCCCCAAACAAGATGATACTGAGTGATTCAGTTTTTCAGCATCTACATATAGTAGGTTTCTCCCCAAGCATTATGCCGTGGTGTCTGGACTAGAAAAGGTTTCAGGAAGGGTACCAGTACTTGTTGATACCTTGTATGCAGAACCATCACCTAGAATATGGCCTTAAAGATTTTGCACTACAAAAAACTCCAAGGAGTGCCATTTACATAGATTATGATGTGAATGGTACCCTTGGTGATGTGTAGTGCAGTGACTTGTTACTCCCCTCTCATAGTTCCTGTTGCTGGATTTGGCTTTTTGTGTCAACCTCATACAGCCTTCTTTTGAATTTTCCCTCAAGTGCACAGTTGACTTTCCCTCCAATCAGTCAGGGCTAAACCAATCCATCAGGTGAGTTTGTATGTGTATAAATCAAATAGTGAATAGTATTCAAAACTTTCTCAAGAAGTTCCTAGGAGGTCAATGGATAAACTGAATATTTGTGTCCCCCTCAAATTCGTAAGTGGAATCCCTAAACTCAGCATTGCTGTATTGGGTGATGGAGCCTCTAAAGAAGTAATTAGAGTTAACTGAGATCATGAGGGTGGGTTCCTGTCCAATAGTGTTAGTGTCGTTATAAGAAGAGATACCAGAGAACTCTCATTCTCTTTCTCTCCACACACATACACTGAAGGAAGGTCATGTGAAGATAAAGCAAGGTGATAGTCGTCTGCAAGCCAGGACCAGAGCCCTCACGAGAAACTGAATTGTCTGGCACCTTGATCTTAGACTTGCCAGTCTCTAGAATTGTGAGGTTTATTTTTAAGTCACCCAGTCTGTGGTATTTTGTTATGGCAGCTCAAGCCAACTAAGACAGATTTAAATAGATATGTGGAGGTGGAGAGAAGGGTATTAATGAATTTCATTTATTAGAAGTACTGACTCCCAAACTGTGTCCCATCTAGCCACCTTGCTACATGAAGAAGAAAAAATGAGTTGATTAGGTGTCTTTTGGTTTGTTGTGGGTGAGGACAGGTGAATGGAAAATATGAGAGAGAATGGAGTCGACTCTGTTTCATGTTTTCTTCAACATATAATCCATAAATACTCTGTCAAAGGAATTATCACACCATGACCACCACCACCGCAATCACACACACACAAGCACTAGAACAGTGCTTAAATTAAATTGTATTAATCATCAGGGAAATGAAAATGGAAACAACAATGAAATACCACTTCACACCCACTAGGATGGCTATAATAAAAAGGACAAGCAACAAGTTTTAGAGAGAGCACAGAGAAATTAGAACCATGATCCATTGCTGGTAGGAATGTAAAATGGTGCAGCTGCTGTGGAAAATAGTTCAGCATTTTTTCAAAAAGTTAAGCACAGAGTTGCTATGTGACCCAGCAACTTTACTCCTAAGGCTTCCCTGGTGGCTGAGGCAGTAAAGAATCTGCCAGCAATGCAGGAAGCCTGGGTTCAATCCCTGGGTCAGGAAGATCCCTTGGAGAACAGAATGGCAACCCACTCCACTATTCTGGCCTGGAGAATTCCATGGACAGAGGAGCTTGAAGGACTACAGTCCATGGGGTCACAAAGAGTCAGACACAACTGAGTAACTAATACTTTTTTCTTCTAATACCCAAGGAAGTTGAAAACACGTTCATACCAGAACTTGTACACAAATGTTCATAGTAGCACTGTTCATAATAGCCAAAAAGTGGGAAGAAACACAAATGTCCCTCAACTGATAATGAATAAACAAAATGTGGTATAAATGAAATAATATTCAGCCATAAAAAAGAATGAACTACTAATAATATATGCTGAACATGGATAAACCTCAAGAGCATTCTGCTTAATAAAGAAGCCAGATGCAAAAGGCCACATGTTGTATGATTCCATTTGTATGAGATGCTCAGGGACTTTCCCCAGTAGTGAAGAAGTTAAGACTCTGTGCTTCCTGGGGACCCGGGTTCCACCCCTCATTGGGGGAAACTTACAAGATCCTGCATGCCACACCGGGCACTTTTAATTTAAAAAAATTAAAACAAGTAAATTCATAGACAGAAAGTAGTTTAGTGTTTGTCAGATGCTGTGTAGGAGACAAGGAGGATGACTGCTAATGGGTATGGGGCTTTTTTTTTTTTTTAGCCAAGCAGCACATGGGATCCTAGTTCCCTGACCAGAGAAGTTCCAGCATGGGTCTTATTTTGGGGTGATGAAAATGTTCAGGAATTAGATAGTTCTGATACATATACTGAAAATGACTGAATTTTACACTTGGATGAATTTTTTACTATGTGAATTATACTTCAATGAAGAAAACCAGGAAGGATAGCAAGCTGACTTCTATACTTACACATCTTGGACAATCAGCCATTTGGTAACTCCATCCACTTTGCATTTTCTCCCCAAATTCATGGACTTAGAGAATAAGGAGAAAGAATTGATTATAAATTACAGAGCATTATTTTTAAAAGCATCTATATTATATACAGGCTAATTATAAATGCCATATAAAATTCTACTAAATATAAACAATCCTAAATGCAGACCTTAGCAAGTTAAAGTCTCCTAAACCCTGTTTTATAAGCTAATGTATAGTGGTAGTTAAACAAATCCTCACATATCAAGTGCCTAATAAAATAAAAGTTTATTTTTTAATTTAGAATTCCAAAACAGGATTTTCTCACTGATCAATAAGCAGTACTCCCTTAAGCAATGACTCAGGGACCCGACTCCTTTCATCTGGTGTCTCTATCTTCAACACAGAGCTTCCAAAGTTGCTCTTTCACAGAAAGAGAAAAAGCATGGAGAACTGTCCACAATTCCATTGGCCAGATCCCAGGCACAAGGCCATCTGTCTCTATAAGGGGGCCAAGAAATGTAAGCTAATGAGGGCCCCAGTGGAAGAGGAAAGAGATTTATTAAATTGCTGACCAGTCTCTGCCCACACCCAGCCCTCGGTTAACTCTATCAACAGTTTAGAGCAAAGTCCTCCAGCTTCCTTTGTATGCATACATTAATATATAACAATATTTTGTAATGAAAATGGAATCACACCATGCACATCAGATACTATGCATGGCCGCTGATTCAGATATAACCTACACGTACTTGTCATCCGTATACATTCAGAATTTAAGAACACACAGGTCCAAACCTTGTTAAGCTCCAGCACTGTTATTCAGTGTTCATGCTGACACGGACACTATCCAGCACTCTCTCACATGCTTGCTGTGTGGATGGCTAATCCCAAGTGAGAAGAATCGAATGGGAATTTCACAGCCCTGCTGACATTCCTCTTCCTCTTGACACTCATTGTCCTCTTATATTGTCTGATATTTTAATATTAGCTTCAGATGCAGTTCATCATTTTCTTCATTTCGTGGCACATTATCATCATTGGTTCATGCAGTGCTTCTCATGCATATTTTATATTCCCTTTCATTCCATTTGTGGCTCAGCTGGCTTCCCTGGTGGCTCAGCTGGTAAAGAATCCACTTGCAATGCAGGAGACCTGGGTTCGATCCTTGGGTTGGGAAGATCCTCTGGAGAAGGGAAAGGCTACTCACTCCAGTTTTCTGGGCTGGAGAATTCCATTGACCGTATAGTCCATGGGGGTCCCAAAGAGTTGGACATGACTGAGCGACTTTCACTTCACTTCATTCGATAACCCACTTCCTTCCCACTCTATAGACACCTCTGTAATGGGTTTAATACATACCTTTGTCTTTGTGTTCTTGCAAAATGTATATTGCTTTGTGATCACATATTTTAAATTTGCGTGTTTTATATGTATAACTTATTCTGACTTTTTAAAATCAATGCTATTTTTAATTTAAGATCCATCCATGTTATTGAGTATACATCTGATCCATTGTTCCCAACTGCTACATGTAGTACTCATGATAAAATTTTACATAGTTACTTTTCAAATGCAGAAACTCAGATCATCTCCACTCCTCCGCATCACAAATAATGCTGGAATGAACAGCCAAGTTCTTGACTCTTTACAAGCTTGTGTGGGAACTTCATTGCACTATAGATTCGGGAGCAGATTTGCTGGGTCATTAGGTAGACATTCACAGTACCGGACTATGCGCCACCATACTGTGCTCTGGAATGGTTGCACCTGTATATATTCCCCTCATGAAGAGTTCCTAGTTCCCCAATGAAGCTCATTATTAGTCTCGAATTTTTGCTGTTTGACTAGATGTGAAGCAATATTTCATTGTTCATTTCTATTTTTTCTCCTTATAATTTAGTTTAAACATTTCTTCATATGCTTGCTACCCTTCTGAGTTGCCTCTTCTGTGTATTGCCGACTCATATCCCTTCCCATTTTTAAAATTGAACTTGTTGTACTTTTAGCAAACATTCAGGACTTCTTTGTTTTTTTCTAGATCAAGAATTAGTAAACAATGGCCCACAGACCAAATTTAGCACATGTCCAGTTTTTGTAAATAAAGTTTTGTTAGAACGCAGTCACACTCATTCACTTATCTACTGCTGCTTTTCTACTAGAAGAGTAGAGATGAACAGTTATGTCAAAGATCATCTGTTCTACTAAGTTGACTTAAATTTTCACTGTTTGGTCCTTTACAGGAAGTTTGCCAAATCCTGTCCTAGTTAATAATCTCTTATTGGCGTCAGACATGACAAACCTCTTTTCCCGTTTTGTTATCTTTGAACTTTGTCTATACAGTCCTTTATTGAACAACAACAACAACAAAAATCTCTACTTAATGTAATCAAATCCACTGATATTTTCTTTTTTACCTCAGGTTACACTTTTTTTAAGTTTAAAAAATGATTTCTGTTCTGCCTCTAGGTTACAAAACTACCTTCCTACTTTTTTTTCCTATTTAATTCATACTCTTACCTTTTATGTTTAGGTCTTTAACCCATTTGGAACTCACCTTTAAATACAGTGTTAAATAGAGAAATCTAGCATTTTTCTCCATATGCTGCTAAGTCGCTTCAGTCATGTCTGACTCTGTGCGACCCCAGAGATGACAGCCCACCAGGCTCCCCCGTCCCTGGGATTCTCCAGGCAAGAACACTGGAGTGGGTTGCCATTTCCTTCTCCATATAGAGAGACAATTTATCAAAAACTATCTACTAAACAATCCAATTAGCCTTTGTGCCAGTTTTCAATGAATTGCCTCATAGTTCCAAATCTACCCTCCCTTGCCTGCTCAGCAAAAATTATGATGATCCCTTTAAATATTTCTCCATTCTCTATTAACATCCGGCCTAATGTTAAGCTAGTCAGTAGAGGATGCCAGGGGAATACTGGAGGAAAAAAGAGATTTTTCCTGCTTCCTTTTCTTATCAGGCTCTTGCAGTATGCAATCTCTGTGATACCAGGTTTGCAGCACATAACTTCTCCAGCACCTGGTTCCTGGATTGTGCAGCAGCCTGCAATGCGCAGTATATAGCAACTTTCCCTGGCACCTTCTCGGGTATATTTCCAGCAAAATTCACTGGTGCCACTTCATCGTCCAGTGAAGAGGACACTACTTTGTCAACACATTCTGGGTTTCAGTTTGGAGGGCAAGGAATACTCTTCTGCAAGCATTGCCCTAGAGGTAGTTGCTTTTCCCGACAGTTGAGATTGTTGTATTATTTAGGTGCTCTCTTTATTTCTTACTACTCAATCTCCTGTAATTTCATCCCCTGCTATAGTTACTGGATCTTTATATAAAATTTTTCCTGTTCATAATAATGTATAGTTTCTGTCCCGTGGTGGGACCCTGTCTGCTACAGTCATATTCTCATTTATCTGTGCTGTATTTTTATCATATATTAAATTCATGTATTTATACCTAGGTCTGTCTCTGAGATCTACTTTTAATGGTGTGATTTAATCTTAAATGAGATAATAGATGCAAAATACCTGGCCATTACCTATCATAGAGTAGGTACTCATTAAATGATATTAATCATGGTAGAGATTACCTATCTTTGCCCTCAAAGAGTACATCTAAGACCAATAATCTGACTTTGGTTTAATTTTGTGGGCTGGAAACGGGGAGTCAGGTGTAGTAGAGGACAGTGGCTTATTTCTCAGTTCAATCAACTTATGAATGAATGAAAATCCAGAAATCACTGCATTTTCCTGATTTTAAGCCACTGTCTTAGTCATCATCCATTATTTAAATTCATGAAGACATTTATTCCCACAAGGTTACTGATAGGTCTATTCTATAATTATAAAAATTTCTTAAACATAATAATTATAAGTCTGGATAATGTAGCTTCATATAGGGATTCAAGGGAATACAATATATTCCAAGTATACACAATGCTTTGTTTCTTTTACATTCTCATCCCAAACAGGAAGTTTCTCTTACTAAATACAACTGAGGTATAAAGCAAAATCTAAACAAACAGAAAAACATGTCCTATTCTTGGAAGGGAAGACTTAAAATGTCCAGTCTATCAAAGTTTAATACAGTTATAATTATAAACAATATTTTTTGAAATGGACAAAACAATCTTTAAGCTGATTTTGTAGATAGTCTCCATAGATGAATGTGATTAATTCCTTCTTTTGCTGATGAGAGTTCTCTCTCCCCTTAAACCTAGACTGGACTTAATGACTCATCAGTAGAATAAAAGGCTGACTTACTTAATCAATAGAATGCAGAGAAAGTATCATTTTGGGATTTCCAATGTTAGATCATAAGAAATATTGCAGCTTCCATGTGGATCTCTTGGAATGTTTTCTCTTCAAATATTTCCCCTCAGAACCCAGACACCATGGTGTGAGAATCCCAAGCCATATAGCTAGATCATCTATAGGCACTATGATTGACAGCCCCAAATAAGCTCCCAGCAGAGAGCCAACATGAATTCCCAGTTATGTGAATGAGCCATCCTTGACTGGCCATATCCAGCTCAGTCAAGCCTTCAGGTGGCTCGGGCCCCAGTAATCACTTGAGAGAACTGCCCAACTGAGGACTGTCCAGCTGGGCCCAGACAAGCCAAAGGAGCACGAAAGATAGCAAATTATTGTTTTAATTTACTAAGCGTTAGTATGGTTTGTTATGCAGTAATAGATAACTGGAACAGAAATTGATAACAAAAGTGTCATCCTTCTATGACAAAAACCTAAGACATGTGGCAATGGCTTGGGACCATGAGGTTTTTGGAAGCTGAAAGGGCCTCAGGGAGACTGTTAGTGAAGATTTGAAGGAGAGAAAGGAAATTGTGATTGGAAGTCAGAGAAAAGGCAACTCCTGTTATGTAGCAGCAAAAAGTTCAGAAGTGGTAAAACACAAAATAGAAAATGTAGTGAATTTGGGTGAATTTGGCTAAGGAAGTTTCTAGGTAGACTGTCCCAAGCCTGACTGGTTTATTTTAGCTGTCAACGACAAGCTACAACGATAAGCTGTCAATGATAAGCTAAGAGAGAGGTAAGTTAAAAGGGAACTAGTCAGCTTTTTAGAAAAATTTGGAGGATATATGAAGGACACAGGACAGTCTTCCTGCCATTAAAAATTCTCAAAAGAGGAATGCTCTTCAAATAAAGAAGAAGTCAAGAGTGCATCTGTAAGACTCTCTGTTAAGACTTTAGAAAGTTTAAGTACATATTTTATAGCTTCTCTCAAGTAAACAAAATCACTTCTAAGAATGCTAGAATGCCTCTTAGACTTTTTTTTTTTTTTAACTAGACAAGAGAGCTTTTAAGAACCTTAAGGGTGTTTCCTATAGCATACTGAATCTCAGATCAAGGTAGAGAAGGGCAGACCAAGATATTTTGAAGACATTTGTGGATGTGACTTTTGAGAACTTAAATAAAATTCCCAGAAAACACAAATGTTCAGGAGAACTGCATTTTTAGAAATAACATCAGCTTCAAGTAAAGAGTACAGTTCAAAATGTAAAGAGCCCTTGAAACACCCAACTTCCTGTGGGCAAGAAGCAGGATGTGAAGGCTACGTATGAGGCACTTTTTAGGAAAAAGGAAGGATGAGTCAATGTGAAGAACCAGACCAGAAGGCAGAGCCTAAAGCTACAGAGAATCATTCCCCAGAAGCAGGCGTGCATGAGTGCTCAGTCACTCTTTGCAACCCCATGGACTGTAACCTGCCAGGATCCTCTGTCCATGGGAATTTTCAGACAAGAATACTGGAGTGGGTTGCCATTTCCTACTCCACACAGAAGCAGGACTGGGTCCCAAACAAGGAAATGGAAGCATGTACCTGACTGGGATTTCAGAACTGCTGTGGACCACTGTCATGTGTCTCCTGTTTCTCCCTTTTGAACAGAAGTTTTGTTGTTTTTTTTTTAAACGAAAGTATTTATTGCATTTGTCTTATCCCCATAACACCACTATCTGCTGTGTTTGTGTTGCAGACAACTTGATTATTTTTTTATAGATATTCAGATAAAGAGGAACCATGCCCAAAGAGACTCATCTATAGCTAGACCTCATTTAGATGATGAGATCCTGAACTTTGAGCTAATGCTATCATGAGATGAGATTTTAGGAATCCTGGGAAGAGGATTCACATTCAATGGACGTGAATTGTGTTGTCCAAAGGGTGGGTGGTGGTAGGTAGTCTTTAAATTTGTTACACATTCAATCTCTTCTGTAGTTTCTTTTTACTCCAAAATTTTTGTGTGCCTTCTCATCATCATTTCACCAAAGATTTATCTATTTTGTTATTCTTCTCAAGGAATCAACTTTTGGCTATGTCAGTCTTTGAAAATCACATGTATTTGCTTTTTGCTTAGTTTCTCCTCTTACTTTTATTAACTCATTACTTCCACTTTCTTTTTGTTAGTTCTGTTGTTCTTTGTCTAACTTTCTCTCCCTTTTTTTTGGCCACACCCTTTGGCTTGTGGAAACTCAGTTCCCCAACCAGGGACAATGAAAGCCCAGAACGCTAATCAATAGACCACAAGGGAACGAACTCTCTGCCTAACTTCTTGACTTAAACATTTAGCTCTTTAAGTTTGTACCTTATCTTCTTTTCTAACATTAGTACTCAAGGCTTTGCATGAAATATATCCTACAAGTATCAATGTATAGTATTTTTTTTTTGTCATTTCATTCTAAAAGCATTTTCTGATTTCTTATCTGATGTCTTTGATGAGTTTGAAAGTGAAAGTGAAATCGCTCAGTTGTGTCTGACTCTTTGCGACCCCATAGACTGTAGCCTACTAGGCTCCTCCATCTATGGGATTTTCCAGGCAAGAATACTGGAGTGGGTTGCTATGAGTTTAGCAGCATGTTTAAAATTTTCCAAACAAACAGGGCATTTTTAGTTGTTGCTCTTATTGTCCTCTAATTAAGATTTAGACACCCAATGTGGTAAGTATAATACTGATTCTTTGGTATTTGAGATTTTTCAACAAGGCTAGAGAATGGTCTAGAGTATGGTCAATATTTACAGCAGCTCCATGGAAATGATCAATGAAAATACATACTCTCTAATATTAGGTAAATTTTCTAAGTAAGATATATTAAATCACCCCTTAAAACTGTGTTCCACTATTTAAAATGATGCTCCTTTGGATGGACATGTACACTCTGCTCTATTTAAAACGGGCAGTCTACTGTATAGCATAGGGAACTCTGCTCAGTGTTATGTGGTAGCCTGCATGGGAGGGGAGTTTGTGGGAAAATGGTCACATGTCACTTTGCTGTCCACCTGAAACTATCACAACATTGTTAATCAGCTATATGCCAGTATAAAATAAGAAGTTAAAAAAACACAACTGTGTCTTCGTCTTGGGTCCCCCTGTGATAACTGTATGCCATTTGTGACATCTTTTGCAGGTGTCATTCCAGTTTTCCTTTTTTTTGTTAATGATATAAAATACTCCAAACTTTTATGGTGTAGGCAGTATGTTTGATATTAAACTATTAATTAATGGAGTTTTATACCTAATAGTTTGTTAGTATTTTAAGATACTGATATTTTATATCCTTTTTCTTTTTTTTGGTTGCACCATGTAGCTTGTAGGACCTTAGTTCCCCAACTAGAGATTGAACCTGGGTCCCCTGCAGTGGAAGTCCAGAGTCCTAACTACTGAACTGCCAGGGAATTCCCCTGATATCCTCTTTATATGAAACAATTGACTTCAAATTTTAAGCTGGAATGTCATTGCAAAATTGTTCAGAAAATTATTGCAACCATGTAATTTGTAGAGATTTTCAATACTTAGATTAAGAATTATGTGCAAACTGGTCACAGTCTATGTTCTGATCATCAAACAAAAATAATTTTTAAAAGGTTATAAAAAAGTTTGTTAGCATAGAAAAAGATTGAACTCAGACGTACATTTCAGTGTACATGAAAATTTTAGGAATGAAAAAACAGTCATCCTTCCTCAGGCAGGAAGCTGTAAGTGATTTAATAAATGCACAATTAGCCATCCATGAGAAGAAAAAAATAAGATTGGACTCCCAAACTCACTACATTCAGAAATAAAGCCTGGATGCATGAAACTTCAAAGATAAGAAAAAAATGTTAATAATATTTTAGAGTCTAAACATATAATTTAAGATTTAGAAAGATCTTTCATTTATTTATTTTATTGAATTATAGTTGATTTAAAATGTGTTAATTTCTGTTGTACAGCAGTGTTTCAGTTATGCATATATATGTGTATACTTTTCATATTCTTTTTCATTATGGTTTATCACAAGATATTGAATATAATTTCCTGTGTTGTGCTCGACAGTAGGACCCTGTTCTTTATATTATACATATCCATTCTTTATATTAATATGATAGTTTGCATCTGCTAATCTCAAACTCCCAAACCTTCCCTCTCCTTCCTTCCCCTCCCCCCAAGCATGGCAACCAAAGTCTGATTTCTATGACTGTGAGTAGAAGGACCTTTTAAATAGGAGAAAAATTCAGAAAATCAAGAAAAAGTTAGATTATAGCTCATAAAAATATTTTTTTAATGTGAAAAGATAACAAAAGCAAAAAGTAGATTGAAAAAATGTTCGCAGTGCATGAAATTGAATAAGGATTATTACCTGCAATATACAATAAGAGTCTATAAATTAACATTTTTTAAAAAGACAACTCCACGCTCTGTAGCAATGGAGGCTATAGTTCATCCCATTAACCTCCCTCTTCTGTCCACCCTCAGGAAGAGGGGCCTAGGAGAGCCTTGGAGGAGAAGCTGCTTTCCAAAGCTGTGTGGAAGAATGGATCCTTGAGCTGTACAAGGAACAGACTATGTCAGCAAGGGATGGACTGTGTCCATGACCTCTTCAGTTCAGTTCAGTTCAGTTGCTCAGTCATGTCATGACCTCTTAGATCTATATTCAAATAGAGAACTGCTCGACTTCCCAGTGGTCCAGAGGTTGAGAATCCGCCTGCCAATGCAGGGGACGTAAGTTCGATCCCTGGTCCAGAAGGATCCCACATGCCAGGGAGCTAAAAAAAAAAAGCTCCTGCATCACAACTAATGAAGCCCATGCTTTAAAGCCCATGCTCTGCAACAAGAGAAGCCACCACAACAAGCCCTCACACGGCAGCTAGAGAATAGCCCCCACTCATTGCAACTAGAGAAAGCCCATGCACATCAAGGAAGACCCAGTGCAGCCATGCTGCTGTGGGGAGTGTAGGTGGCTGGCAGCTTCCAGCTGCAGTACTGCTGGGGTTTGCCACAACCTGCATGCCAGGGCAGAGTCTCCCTGGGTTATTCTTAGTCCATGGCTGAGCCCAGTAGGCCTAGCGCTGGGCCATTTGTGCCTCGCATAGTGTTCAGCTAATGGGAAATCAGCCTGGCCAGGGCATTCTCAGTGCTGTCTGCACTGCCCTTGAGGCTCTTCTTAGCCGCTCCTCCGTTTATGGGCCAGTCCTGTGTCATGATATGAAGGTTCTCCCTGTCTACTCTGGCTTCTCGTTTTTATCTTTTACAGGCATTTACCCTTGAACTTCCAATTCCATCTTTGGCATCTGCTTGCTAGAGGACTCAGTCTGGGGTGATTCATTGTGCAGCAATACATTGTGCAGCTAGATGTGGGTGCTGCCATAACAAACACCCAAAATGTGTGGCGCTGGTTTTGAAACTGCCCGGCAGGGGCCGGAGGAGCCTGAGGGCAAAGGCTTTCAAAGAGCTTCAGTGAGAGTGTAAGCTAAAACCTAAAGGACCCGAAGAGAATTGTTGGAGGACACAAGGACAGAGCGGAAAGGGGGTCCTTTCCCAGAAAGGTCGGCAACACTGTCATGTGAAGTAATACAGAAAAGAAGAAATGTCTTTGTTGAACTCAAGGAGTCAACCAAGGAGATTTCTAGGTAGAATATTGAAGGTGTTACCTGCTTTCTACACATTGCCTGTGATGAAACATGAAAGGAGAGAGAGAAACTGAAAAATAACTTAACTGTAAAGGAGACTGGGGCTTCCCAGGTGGCACAGTGGTAAAGAATCTGCCTGCCAATGCGGGATACTCGGGTTCAATACCTGGGTCAGGAAGATTCACTGGAGGAGGAAGTGACAACCCACTTCAGTATTTCTTGCCTGGAAAATTCCATGGACAGAGTCTGGCGGGCTACAATCCTTGGAGTCACAAAGAGTTGAACACGATTGAGCACATGTGCAAAGCAAAATAAAGGAGACCACGTATGGTATGATTCCATTTATATGAAATGGAATCAGAACAGGCAAATCTATAGAAACAGAAAGGAGATTAGTGGTTGCTATAGCTGGACACTGAGGACTGTGGGGAAATGAGGAATGACTGCTAATGGCTATGGGGTTATTTTTTGGGGTGATGAATATGTTCTAAAACTCATAGTGGTGATGGTTGTAAAAGCTCTATGAGTGAACTAAAAACCATTGGATTGTATACTTTAAATGGATGAATCGTATGGAATGTGAACTACATCTTAACAAAGCCTTCCTGAATACTCAGGACCAGGACTTGGACTCAAATTTAAAATTGGTTTTCATTGTTGGCATCTCCAGATGGTAAATTATTCTAAAATTAAGAAGTATCTCTTGGGAATTCCCTGGTGGTCCAGTGGTCAGGACTCTGGTACTTTCACTGCCATGACCTGGGTTCAATCCTTGATCAGTGAACTCAGATGTTGCAAACCACGAGGTGTGGGGGTACAAAAATAGTGTCTCTTTGCAAAAATAAAATCCAAGACACTATTAGGAAAACATTATCTAAAAATGAAATTAAAGGTTAACACTACAAAACGATCTAAGGAGGTGTCCAACAGAACCTGTCAGATAGAAAGAAGTCTCCCCAGGTATCTTCAGGATATTCACTCACAGTAGTCTTTTAGTGAGCCCAAGGTAGAGAAGAGCTGATCTCAAAGAGTTATGGCTTTTGATGAAAGGAGTGGGATAAAAATCAATGCATTAAAACCCCACAGCGCCTTTAAGAGAACTGCCCTGCCAGCAGCATTATCAGCTTAGACTAACAGGCACAAAATGAAAAGAGGCCTTTGCAACCCTTTTATAGGCAAGAAGCAGGCTGAGAAGACTACTTGGTTGCAAACTCAGTTTTTCTTTTGGGAAAGGAAGGATGATTCAGAGGGTGGAAACAAGAACCCAGACATTGGAGCCAGAAACCACAGTGAACAAGAATGATTCTCAGGCAGTTGGGCAAAAGACTAATCCAACAAACATTTCAGAATTGGCTCTGTTGTGTACCTCCTTCTTCCCCTCTTTTTGAGGTTATCTGATGCCTTTCCCAGTATGGTATGAACAACGTATGTAGGGAAGAGATAACTTGCCTCTTTAGTTTACAGATCTGCTATACAGAGAAGGAGTGTGAGGGACAGACCAGTTAAGAGATAAATTCAGAAGCTCTTAAGATAGCCCAAGCAAGAGATAGTGGTGGTTTTGAATAGGCAGCAGTGGAAAAAGTGATTAAGTGGTGAGATTCAATGTATTTTGAAATCCGAGCCAACAGGCTTTGAGTTCAGTCAGTTCAGTTCAGTCACTCAGTCGTGTCCGACTCTTTGCGACTCCATGAATTGCAGCACTCCAGGCTTCCCTGTCCATCACCAACTCCTGGAGTTCACTCAGACTCACGTCCATTGAGTCAGTGATGCCATCCAGCCATGTCATCCTCCGTCATCCCCTTCTCCTCCTGCCCCCAATCTCTCCCAGCATCAGAGTCTTTTCCAATGAGTCAACTCTTCGCATGAAGTGGCCAAAGTACTGGAGTTTCAGCTTTAGCATCATTCCTTCCAAAGAAATCCCAGGGCTGATCTCCTTCAGAATGGACTGGTTGGATCTACTTGCAGTCCAAGGGACTCTCAAGAGTCTTCTCCAACACCACAGTTCAAAAGCATCAATTCTTCGGCGCTCAGCCTTCTTCACAGTCCAACTCTCACATCCATACGTGACCACTGGAAAAACCATAGCCTTGACTAGACGGACCTTTGTTGGCAAAGTAATGTCTCTGCTTTTGAATATGCTATCTAGGTTGGTCATAACTTTCCTTCCAAGGAGTAAGCGTCTTTTAATTTCATGGCTGCAGTCACCATCTGCAGTGATTTTGGAGCCCGCAAAA
>NW_011495044.1:4709000-4711706 GCF_000754665.1 Bison bison bison | reverse complement strand
ATGCCATGATCTTTGTTTTCTGAATGTTGAGTTTTAAGCCAACTTTTTCACTCTCCTCTTTCACTTTCATCAAGAGGCTTTTTAGTTCCTCTTCACTTTCTGCCATAAGGGTGGTGTCATCTGCATATCTGAGGTTATTGATATTTCTCCTGGCAATCTTGATTCCAGCTTATGCTTCTTCCAGTCCAGCATTTCTCATGATGTACTCTGCATAGAAGTTAAATAAGCAGGGTGACAATATATAGCCTTGACGTACTCCTTTTCCTATTTGGAACCAGTCTGTTGGCTTTGAGTTAGGACATGAGAAAAAAAGAAGAGTTGAATATGAAGCCCTGGAAGAACCAGGTGAATGACTGTCCCACTCATACCCCTTTCGTCTGCCTCCTTTCAGAGCAGAATTTTCCAGAATGACCTACACCGTTGTCTCCATTTTCTCACTCCCACTTTGTCATCCCACACCTAGTCTCTGCCTACTACCTCTGCAATATTGCTGTTGACAATATTACCAATGACCACCGTATTTCTAAATCCAATGGACACTTACCCATCCTCTTTTATTTTTTTTACTTTTAAAAATTTATGTTGGAGTGTAGCTGATTTACAATATTGTGTTGGTTTCAGGTGTACAGCAAAGTGAATCTGTTATACATATATATACATCCACTAACTTTTAGATTCTTTTCCCATATAGACCATACACAGTTACTGTGTAGAGTTCCCCATGCTATATAGTAGGTCCTTATTATTATCTATTTTATATGTAGTGTCCCAATCCCAATATTCCAATTTATCCCTTCTCTCTTATCCCCTGGAAACCATAAGTTTATTTTCTAAATCTGTAACTCTTTTTATTTTGTCAATAAGTTCATTTGTACCATTTTTTTTTTTTAGATTCCACATACAGCTTATCCATAATTTTTATCTTTCTCTGACTTACTTAACTCAGTATGATAATCTCTATGTTCATCCATGTTGCTGCAAATTGCATTATTTTGCAACTACCAATCTGATCGCATGGACCAGAGCCTTGTCTAACTCAATGAAACTAAGCCGTGCTGTGTAGGGTCATCCAAGATGAACGGGTCATGGTGGAGAGGTCTGACAGAATGTGGTCCACTGGAGAAGGGAATGGCAAACCACTTCAGTATTCTTGCCTTGAGAACCCCATGAGCAGTATGAAAAGGCAAAATGATAGGATACTGAAAGAGGAACTCCCCAGGTTGGTAGGAGCCCAGTATGCTACTGGAGATCAGTAGCATACTAGACATACTAGATCAGTAGACATACTGGAGATCAGTAGCATACTAGACATTCTAGGAATCAGGGAACTAAAATGGACTGGAACGGGTGAATTTAACTTAGATGACCATTATATCTACTACTGTGGGCAGGAATCCCTTCGAAGAAATGGAATAGCCATCATAGTCAACAAAAGAGTCTGAAATGCAGTACTTGGATGCAATCTCAAAAATGACAGAATGATCTCTGTTCGTTTCCAAGGCAAACCATTCAATATCACGGTAATCCAAGTCTATGCCCCGACCACTAACACTGAAGAAGCTGAAGTTGAATGGTTCTATGAAGACTACAAGACCTTTTAGAACTAACACCCAAAAAAGATGTCTTTTTCTTTATATGGGACTGGAATGCAAAAGTAGGAAGTCAAGAAACACCTGGAGTAACAGGCAAATTTGGCAATGGAGTACAGAATGAAGAAGGGTAAAGGCTGATAGAGTTTTGCCAAGAGAACGCACTGGTCATAGCAAACACCCTCTTCCAACAACACAAGAGAAGACTCTACATATGGACATCACCAGATGGCCAACACCAAAATCAGATTGATTATATTCTTTGCAGCCAAAGATGGAGAAGCTCTATACAGTTAGCAAAAACAAGACCAGGAGCTGACTGTGGCTCAGACCATGAACTCTTTATTGCCAAATTCAGACTTAAATTGAAGAAAGTAGGGAAAACCACTAGACCATTCAGTTATGACCTAAATCAAATCCCTTATGATTATACAGTGGAAGTGAGAAATAGATTTAAGGGACTAGATCTGATAGACAGAGTGCCTGATGAACTATGGACTGAGGTTCATGACATTGTACAGGAGACAGGGATCAAGACCATCCCCATGGAAAAGAAGTGCAAAAAAGCAAAATGGCTGTCTGGGGAGGCCTCACAAATAGCTGTGAAAAGAAGAGAAGCGAAAAGCAAAGGAGAAAAGGAAAGATACAAGCATCTGAATGCAGAGTTCCAAAGAATAGCAAGAAGAGATAAGAAAGCCTTCCTCAGCAGTCAACGCAAAGAAATAGAGGAAAACAACAGAAAGGGAAAGACTAGAGATCTCTTCAAGAAAATTAGAGATACCAAGGGAACATTTCATGCAAAGATGGGCTCAACAAAGGACAGAAATGGTATGGACCTAACAGAAGCAGAAGATATTAGGAAGAAGTGGCAAGAATACACAGGAGAACTGTACAAAAAAGATCTTCACAACCCAGATAATCACAATGATATGATCACTCACCTAGAGCCAGGCATCCTGGAATGTGAGGTAAAGTGGGCTTTAGGAAGCATCACTATGAACAAAGCTAGTGGAGGTGATGGAATTCCAGTTGAACTATTTTATCCTAAAAGATGATGCTGTGAAAGTGCTGCACTCAGTATGTCAGCAAATTTGGAAAACTCAGCAGTGGCCACAGG
>NW_011495044.1:4708041-4708900 GCF_000754665.1 Bison bison bison | reverse complement strand
TGAAAAAGGTCAGTTTTCATTCCAATCCTAAAGAAAGGCAATGCCAAAGAATGCTCAAACTACTGCACAATTACACTCATCTCACACGCTAGTAAAGTAATGCTCAAAATTCTCCAAGCCAGGCTTCAGCAATATGTGAACCATGAAATTCCAGATGTTCAAGCTGGTTTTAGAAAAGGCAGAGGAACCAGAGATCAAATTGCCAACATCTGCTGGATCATCGAAAAAGCAAGAGAGTTCCAGACAAAACATCTATTTCTGCTTTATTGGCTATGCCAAAGCATTTGACTGTGTGGATCACAATAAACTGTGGAAAATTCTGAAAGAGAGGGGAATACCAGACCACCTGACCTGGCTTTTGAGAAACCTATATGCAGGTCAGGAAGCAACAGTTAGAACTGGACATGGATGAAAAGACTGGTTCCAAATAGGAAAAGGAGTATGTCAAGGCTGTGTATTGTCACCCTGCTCATTTAACTTATAGGCAGAGTACATCATGAGAAACGCTGGGCTGGAAGAAGCACAAGCTAGAATCAAGATTGCCGGGAGAAATATCAATAACCTCAGATATGCAGATGACACCACCCTTACGGCAAAAAGTGAAGAGAAACTCAAAAGCCTCTTGATGAAAGTGAAAGAGGAGAGTGAAAAAGTTGGCTTAAAGCTCAACATTCTGAAAATGAAGATCATGGCATCCCGTCCCACCACTTCATGGGAAATAGATGGGAAACAGTGGAAACAGTGTCAGACTTTATTTTGTGGGCTCCAAAATCACTGCAGATGGTGATTTCAGCCATGACATTAAAAGACACTTACTCCTTGGAAGGAAAGTTATGACCAACCTAGATAGCATATTAAA
>NW_011495044.1:4698839-4707941 GCF_000754665.1 Bison bison bison | reverse complement strand
CTCTGGGAATTGGTGATGGACAGGGAGGCCTGGTGTGCTGTGGTTCATGGGGTTGAAGAGTCGGACATGACTGAGCGACTGAACTGAAGTGAATTGATGGTTTTTCCCCTAGTCATGTATGGATGTGAGAGTTGGACTATAAAGAAAGCTGAGCGCCAAAGAACTGATGCTTTTGAACTGTGGTGTTGGAGAAGACTCTTGAGAGTCCCCTGGGATGCAAGGAGATCCAACCAGTCCATCCTAAAGGAGATCAGTCCTGGGTGTTCATTGGAAGGACTGATGTTCAAGCTGAGACTCCAATATTTTGGCCACCTGATGCGAAGAGCTGAAGAGCTTTTCATTTGAAAAGACCCTGATGCTGGGAAAGATTGAGGGCAGGAGGAGAAGGGGAAGACAGAGGACGAGATGGTTGGATGGCATCACTGACTCAATGGACATGAGTTGGGTGAAATCTAGGAGTTGGTGATGGACAGGGAGGCCTGGCGTGTCGTCGTTCATGGGGTCAGAAAGAGTCAGACACGACTGAGCGACTGAACTGAACTGAACTGATGACTGACTAATATTCCATTGTACATATATACCACCCCTTCTGTATCCATTTCTCTGTTGATGGACATTTAGGTTGTTCGATGTTCTGGCTATTGTAAACAATAAATGTTGGAGAGGGTGTGGAGAAAAGGGAACCCTCCTTGTTGACGGGAATGGAAACTGGTACAGCTACGATAGAGAACAGTATGGAAGTTCCTTATAAAGCTTATAAAAGAGCTACCATATGATCCAGCAATTCGTACTCCTGGGTATATACCCTGAGACAACCAGAATCAAAAAGACACATGCATCCCAGTACTCACTGCAGCACTAATTAAAATAGCCAGAACATGGAAGCAACCCATTTTCTTTTTATTTAGTCACTCTGCTGCATTTAGTACAGGTACACTGCCTTTTTGAAGTATATTCTTCTCTTGGCTCTCTTGAGCCATGTACTTCTGATTTTCTGCTACCCCTCTGGTTGCCCCTTCTCATTTTCCTCTTCTGGATTCTTTTCTAATACACTATTTATATAGATCAATATCTCTGAATGACCCTTTTCTATAGTCTGTCAATTCTAGGATTTCTAAACCAACACCTCCTGCCTAGACTTGTCTTCTGAGCTCCAGTTCTATATGTCTACTTGCATATTCAAGAATCCAACAGATAAACAAACTGAACGTGTGTGTAGGAGTCATCACTTTCCCCAACAAACCTACTCTTCCTCCAGTGTCCCCAGTCTCTATAAGGAAATACCATCTACCCAACTGCTCAAGCCAGAAAGCTATAGTCTTGGCTACTCACCCTCTCTTACACACAGACAATCAATCACTAGTCCTGTAATTCTACGTCTTGGATCACTCACTCTCAAATCTGTCTATTTCTTTTTATCTAGTGCTGCCAAGCAAGATGTAGGCCAAGCCATCATCATCCCTTGCCTGGACTTTTGTATCAGCCCCCTGCCTCTATCCAGCAGCCTCCTTGTACTCACTTTAGCTCTCCATGCTATTTGCTTGTTTAGGCACAAACAGGACGCATTCCCTCAGTTTAAAGTCTGTCAATGATCTCCTACATCCTTGGAATTTACTACAAATTGCTTAAGATAGCTCATAAGACTTTGCATAATCTGGATTGTGCTGTCTCTTTCACCTCAGCCTCATATCATTTTCCTTTCTTTTCTGGAACCCGTCTCAATGATCTGCTCTCAATCCCTTGAACATGCCAAGATTTTCTCACTTTTGGACCTTCACACTTTCCCTCTGCTTAAGCAGCTCTTCTCCATTCTCTTTGTCTGGCTCTCACTCATCCTTCAAGCCTCAGATTAATAACACTTCCTCAGGGCAGTTGACCCTAGCCCCCAGATTACGTCAGCTCACTCTGTTGCGTGTTTTCTTAACCTTTTGAACTTCTGCTTGGCAGCACTTTGCTTGTGATTCTTCTAATAAGTTAGTAGAGTATCTGTTTCATGTCCGCTTTCCCCACCAGAGTATTAGCTCCGTTACAACAGACCCTGCTTATTTTATTCATCATCGTAGATAAGCATGTAGTTAGATACTGAGTATTTCTGGACTGGCTGACAGCTGGGGGGCCCAAGTAGCACTGGTCTTGGGCACAGACTAGACTTGCCTGAGGCTATAACCCCCACCCTTTCCTCTCTTAAAGGAAGTTATAAGGACCAGAGGAAATAAAAGTACTGGGTGACTTCATGCACTATCTAGTACAATATGAAAGAGTATTCATCACAATTTTACTCATTAGAGTGAAAAATTAAAAAAAAAGCCAATAGCCCCTAAATGTCCAGCAATATGGGAATGGCTTCATACATTAACCAGTGGTTTAAAATAACTGCCTAATATATCTAAGCCTTGTTTTTCAAATAGAACCTCACATAGGACCCCAACGTAAGATGCATTAAAATTTGGCTATTCTGGTGAACATGGGAGGGGGCAGAGCTTCATCTTTTCGGCCTCCCCAGCTTTCCCTTTCTCTCACCTCCTCCACTCTTCATCCTTTCTCTTACAGGTCTTGAAGGTGTTCCAGTTCCTGGCTCTATTCTCTCTTTTCAAGTCAGGACATCATTTTCTGGGTTTCCATGAGACACTCCCAAATACTTTGTTGTGTCGTTGTTATGCTGACTCAAGTTGGTTTTCTGTTACTTGTAATTTTCAAAAACAAAAACATCTTAATACTGTTGCAGCTTGAAATTCATTTATGTAATGGAAAGAGAACTGCATTTGGAGTCAGAAAACTGTTTTTAAATCAATGTTCTGACTTCAGGCAAATAATCATTTTCAACTCAGTTTTCTCATCTGCGAACGGAGCTGAACTTTTGCAAGTATTAAAAAAACAATGTTAAAAAAAAAAAAACAATGTTAATATATTAAAAAGATCAGTATTAAGCAGGCTTTCAACAAATGCTTAACAAATAAGATTAAAGTCTTGTTAGAGGTCCCTCCTACCCACTATAACTTGAAGGAGCATATTTAGTGCAGCCAAAGTTAGCAAGGCTGCCATCTTGTGGTGATTTACTGACGCACTGAATAGCGTCACGACACATTTGAAGTAAAACGTTCATGGTCACATCTCTCTCTTTTAAAAAAAAAAAAATTCTTTGGCAGCACCACGCAGCATGTGGAATCTTAGTTCCCTGACCAGGGATGGAACCTACAACCCCTGCATTGGAAGCACAGAGTCATAATCACTGGACTACCAGGGAAGTCCCATATCTCTTTTTCTGACTGACTCTCCTGCTTCCTTCTTTCTCTTATAAGCCTCCATGTGATTGTATTTGGCCTACACGAATAACCCAGGATCACCTCCCCATCTCAAGATCCTTAATTTAATCACATCTTCAAAATCCTTTTTGCCATGTAAGGTAGCATATTCACAGGTTCCAAAGATTTGAACGTGAACATCTTTGGAGAGTCATTATCCCACACATCACTGTGCATTTTTCTTCAGTATAACATTGGTAGCTTAAAACTGGCCATGATAGGAGTATTTACAATATAGAAATTGGCAAATGCTACAAATCAGGTATTTCCCCAGGGGAGCACATACTGCTAAAGTCTTACTGCATACCTCTGGTCCTGATGGTTTATTGAGGTGAAGAGCCATTAGAATTACGATATAATCCAGAGGATTCCTAGGGCACCTCCTAGTTCTGCCATGTTTAATGCAAAAAATTGTGGGAATTTTATATAGGCAGGAGCACCAAGGTCTTCAATCCCTTAAGAAAAAAGTTTTGGGTGACCTACAGAAAATCAGTTATGGCTCCATCTAGAGGCTATATGATTAAGTTAAAGTTAATGCAGTATGTGTGGAAGTGATATCTACCATTTATGGATCAGGACTTTTCCTTCATGCCCTACCTCTTTTTCCATCACTATGATCCTGATGAACGTAGGTGTTGGTTGAAAACAAAGAGAATATGGAATGTGTAGTGAATATGTGAAATCAAAATTATCAACTAAGGCCTTATGATCAGTTCCAGAAAGATTGTGTCATGTCAGCTCAATAGGTATGCGTGTGGGCAGGCTAAGTTGCTTCTGTCGTATCTGACTCTTTGTGACCCTATGAACTGTAGCCCGGAAGGCTCCTTTGTCCCTGGGATCCTTTAGGCAAGAATACTGGAGTGGGTTGCCATGCCCTCCTCCAGGGGATCTTCCCGACCCAGGGATCAAACCCACGTCTCTCATGTCTCCTGCATTGGCAGGCAGATTCTTTACCACTTGTGCCCCTTGGTAAACTCTCAGTTAAACTGCATCTAATTTTCTTCTCCCCATCTTCCAATAGATATAGGGTGTGGCTTGTTGTGGTGGTTGCTCTTTGAAGTTCAATTCATAGGCTGATATACACTGATGAAGGGTCACTGTGGAAATGGAGGAAGATGAATATTATTCCAAAATCCTGGACTTGGAGCTGGATGAAGTAATTGATGAGACTTGGATCGATTCCTTTGCGGGGTGGGGGGTGGTAGGAGGATAAGTATAGTGATGACAATTTGGTTATAAAAGGGAGGGTTGTTTTAGTTAGGAGTTTTGGTTTGTTTTATTTATTAAAGTGTTAATATAGAAAGAAGGAGATATATTGCTCTTGGGCCATCCAGGGTTTATTATCATGACATCTATCATTTATTGGGCACTCAGCATCGGCCTGCGCTTCATATATCTGGGCAATACTATCAAGAAAGTGCACCTTTTATTATCAAAGCTGACAGAGCTCACTGTCCTTGTATAGCTGACCCAGCCAACTCCATTCCCTTTACTTTGAGTTCCCTGAGACGAGTGATTTGGGGAAAGGAGAAAAGCCATTAAAAGTTCATTAATGAATGGGTTCCTACTGTGGACAGCTGGAGCTCAGTCCCTCTGGGGACCCTCAAAAACACTGAAACACACACCTGAAAATGTCCCTCCAAGGGACAAGGAAGCTGCAATATTTGTTGACTGTTGGTTCTGGCTTTGAGACAGAAAGTAGATTAGGCTTTGTGGAGTTCTTTAGGAAATTCTAGCTTTCAAGTCTCAGAAGCTGCAACTTCCCTTTTCTCTTTACTTACACATGATGTGATGGCTTGGGCTACAGCAACGAACTTGCAACTTTAAAAGTAAGTCAAACTGAATCACAGAGCTATCAGCTTGGACATTGGCGAGCCAGTAAAAGTGCCCACTGACATTATTCTTGCGAGCAAAACATACTTAAAAAAAAAATGTTACCCTAGTCAATTTCTCTCTTATCTGCAGCCAAAAGCATTCATATTCCTGACTTATCTAGTCTTGCAGGCAAGGGCACATAGGCCCAGACTTTGAATCAAAAGTTAGTGATATAAAGGAAATTTACTGGTGGTCCAGTGTTTAGGACTTGGCACTTTCATGGCCTGAGCTCATTCCCTGATTGGAGAACTAAGATCCCACAAGCTTCAAGGTGAAGTTAAAAAAAAAAAGTTAGTGATATAAAGAAGCAGACGCTTGGGACATTCCTGGTGGTCCAGTGGTTAAGAATCCACCTGCCAATGCAGGGGACACGAGTTCAATCCCTGGTCTTGGAAGATCCCACAAGCCTCGGAGCAACTAAGCCAGTGAGCCACAACTACTGAGCCCACATGCTCTAAAACCCATGCTCGGCAACAGGAGAAGCCACGACTATGAGAAGCCTATGCACCGCGACTAGAGAAAAGCATGTGTGCAACAACGAAGACCCAGTGCAGCCAAAAATAAAATACTAAATAACAATTGTTAAAAAGCAGATGCTCTTTGATGATGGGTCAGTAGTGGCAGAGCTTCTAATGGCACCATCCAGAATGTTGACCCTTCAGATCTTATTTTGCCTCCTAGTTACCTTTACCAGGGACAGAGACAATAGACTTTCAGAATCCAATAATAATGATTACTACTCATTGAATATTTAGTGAGCCAAATGTTTTTATAAGTTTTTTTCTAATTGCCATATCGATGATCCAAGATGAATTTTAACATATATGTTAAAAATTTTTTGGCTGCAGCATGTGGGATCTTAGATGAATTTTAACATACATATATATTTTAAAATTTTTTTGGCTGCAGCATGTGGGATCTTAGATTCCTGACCAGAGACCAAACCTACACCCCCTGAAGTAGAAGCACAAAGTCTTAATCACTGGGCCAACAGGGAAGTTCCTGGATTTTAATATCTTTTCCTAAGGTTAACTGCCTTGACCAAGATGACACGTTAAGTGGCAGTGTTGTGGTTCAGGTTCAGATGAGCGCGGTGCCAAAGCCAGATCTTAACCACTGTATTATCATACCTCCAATATCTCTTTTGCCAACTTGTAATGTTTGGACTTGAGAGCTTAACTCAGGCACTCTGTCCGAGGAGGAGAAGAAAGATGGGCTCACATAGATTGTCGTCTGTCAGCCCCTTCTGGCAGGGGGATACAGGATCTGCCCAAACACAGACAGGCTCTGGGCCAGGCAGCACAGATGCAGACACTCCTCTGAGCCAGGCTGGGAAACACTCCAGATGAACCAGCAGACTCTGTGTCTGAAACTCTGAGTGATAAGGAAGAATCTTGTGTGGCATCCTCTGAGACAAAGCGATCCTGCAGGTTTAGAATTTTGCTGAAATCCAGGCAAAATAAGTGGCAAAATACATGAAGAGGGGGCACATGTGAGAATCAATCAACTCTCTGCTGACAATTCTTGCTTGAGAAATAACTGCACTCCTTTCTTCCTTTCTCTTCCCAGGCTAGATTTTGAAGCTCTGAGGCTGAAACCCCACAAATCCAGTCTTCCACTCACCTCCTATTTACCCATCTCCAAGTCTCAGAGCCACCTTGACCCCTCTCACCCTTTCGTTTAGTCACATTCTCCATAAATATCTATTGAGTATCAATTTTGTGCCAGAGAAGCAAGGACTCTAACCTCAAGGTACTTAACAAGATACTAAAAGATAATCACACAAATAATTATTTAATTAAGACTGTGCTATCTGCCAAGAAGCAAAAGTAATATTCAATAGGAGTGGACCCCTGGGGAACTAGATCTAGTCTGAAGGTTCCTGTTCATCCTCTTTCCTCCTGTCTGCCTCCTCTTCACTGACCGCTTTGTACAAATGCTGTCTCCTGCACTGTCTTCTTTGTTGCATCCCCATGCTAAAGCCTTGATTCAGATCTCACTACATCTTTATAGCTGTTTTCTAACAGGTCTCCCTGCCTCTTTTTTCACTCACTCAAGCCCATGCTCTACACCAGAGAGTTGTATTTCTAAAATGCAATCTAACCTGCTCTGTCTCGCTTTCAGATTAGGGTTTCGCATCTCCTGCCTGGTACAACTTACTCAACCTCTTTTTTCAGGCTTATCTCCTATCCTTCTCCTCCAGGAAACTCTCACCTCATCCAGGCACAGATTCCCATCTCCCCTACTGTTTATTCATACTTGCCCTGCAATGGATTCATCTCAGCCCAGGGGAAGATTATTCTGAACTCAAGGGGCTCACTGAACATGGGCTTGATGAGAGTCCAGCATGGATGAGGCACTGAGCACTAGGCAATGAACAAGATCAGTGAGGAGGAAAAGCTGGAACCAGTAGTCAGCGCATCTTCTGATAATATCCCCCAGTGGTGATGTTGGTATCCACAATACATTGCGAAAGGTCCATGAGAGCAGTGACAGGGCCTGACTTGTCTACTGCTGCACTCCTAGTTGTGCCTGGTACAAAGTAGTGTGGAGCTTAGCACAGAACCCAGTAATTTTTTTCAGTGTATAAATAAATGAAAAAAATAAAAGTCACAGATTTTAAAAAATTCTTAAACAGTCTTGCACTGGAGTCACAAGTGCCTATGCTCAGACGCCTTAAAAGATTAGAAGTTCCTGAAGGGCAGGCATGGTGTACACTCTTTACAAAGAATCACTTTACCAAATGGTTTTACATGGGTTACTGGTTCTGTTTCTCATTACAACCACATAAATTACTATCCTCAGTTTATATTTGGGGAAGATTTGTTCCTTATTTTCTTCATTCTCCTTTATATTTCCTCCTTTCTCTCCCCTTCCTTTAGGATGTATGTATGGTTTAAGCATTTCCTGTCTCTAATCCAGAGAGACTTCAGTTCAGTTCAGTTTAGTTGCTCAGTTGTGTCTGACTCTTTGCGACCCCATGAATCACAGCACGCCAGGCCTCCCTGTCCATCACCAACTCCCGGAGTTCCACTAAGACTCACGTCCATCAAGTCAGTGATGCCATCCATCTCATCCTCTGTTGTCCCCTTCTCCTCCTGCCCCGGATCCCTCCCAGCATCAGAGTCTTTTCCAATGAGTCAACTCTTCGCATGAGGTGGCCAAAATACTGGAGTTTCAGCTCTAGCATCTTTCCTTCCAAAGAAATCCCAGGGCTGATCTCCTTCAGAATGGACTGGTTGGATCTCCTTGCAGTCCAAGGGACTCTCAAGAGTCTTCTCCAACACCACAGTTCAAAAGCATCAATTCTTCGGCGCTCAGACTTCTTCACAGTCCAACTCTCACATCCATACATGACCACTGGAAAAACCATAGCCTTGACTAGACGGACCTTTGTTGGTAAAGTAATGTCTCTGCTTTTGAATATGCTATCTAGGTTGGTCATAACTTTCCTTCCAAGGAGTAAGTGTCTTTTAATTTCATGGCTGCAGTCACCATCTGCAGTGATTTTGGAGCCCCAAAAAACAAAGTCCGACACTGTTTCCACTGTTTCCCCATCTATTTCCCATGAATTGATGGGACCAGATGCCATGATCTTAGTTTTCTGAATGTTGAGTTTTAAGCCAACTTTTTCACTTTCCACTTTCACTTTCATCAGAGGCTTTTTAGTTCCTCTTCACTTTCTGCCATAAGGGTGGTGTCATCTGCATATCTGAGGTTATTGATATTTCTCCTGGCAATCTTGATTCCAGCTTGTGTTTCTTCCAGCCCAGCATTTCTCATGATGTACTCTGCACAGAAGTTAAATGAGCAGGGTGACAATACACAGCCTTGACATACTCCTTTTCCTATTTGGAACCAGTCTGTTGTTCTATGTCTGTCTAACTGATGCTTCCTGACCTGCATATAGGTTTCTCAAGAGGCA
>NW_011495044.1:4682748-4698739 GCF_000754665.1 Bison bison bison | reverse complement strand
CATTACTTTACTAGTGTGTGAGATGAGTGCAATTGTGCGGTAGTTTGAGCATTCTTTGGCATTGCCTTTCTCTGGGATTGGAATGAAAACTGACCTTTTCCAGTCCTGTGGCCACTGCTGAGTTTTCCAGATTTGCTGCCGTATTGAGTGCAGCACTTTCACAGCATCATCTTTCAGGATTTGGAATAGCTCAACTGGAATTCCATCACCTCCACTAGCTTTGTTCGTAGTGATGCTTTCTAAGGCCCACTTGACTTCACATTCCAGGATGTCTGGTTCTAGGTGAGTGATCACACCATTGTGATTATCTTGGTCTTGAAGATATTTTTGTACAGTTCTTCTGTGTATTCTTGCCACCTCTTCTTAATATCTTCTGCTTCTGTTAGGTCCATACCATTTCTGTCCTTTATGGAGCCCATCTTTGCATGTAATATTCCCTTGGTATCTCTAATTTTCTTGAAGAGATCTCTAGTCTTTCCCATTCTATTGTTTTCCTCTATTTCTTTGCATTGATCACTGAGGAAGGCTTTCTTATCTCTTCTTGCTATTCTTTGGAACTCTGCATTCAGATGCTTGTATCTTTCCTTTTCTCCTTTGCTTTTCGCTTCTCTTCTTTTCACAGCTATTTGTAAGGCCTCCCCAGACAGCCATTTTGCTTTTCTGCATTTCTTTTCTATGGGAATGGTCTTGATCCCTGTCTCCTATACAATGTCACGAACCTCAGTCCATAGTTCATCAGGCACTCTATCTATCAGATCTAGGCCCTTAAATCTATTTCTCACTTCCACTGTATAATCATAAGGGATTTGATTTAGGTCATACCTGAATGGTCTAGCAGTTTTCCTATTTTCTTCAATTTAAGTCTGAATTTGGCAATAAGGAGTTCATGGTCTGAGCCACAGTCAGCTCCTGGTCTTGTTTTTGCTCCATCTTTGGCTGCAAAGAATATAATTAATCTGATTTCGGTGCTGGCCATCTGGTGATGTCCATGTGTAGAGTCTTCTCTTGTATTGTTGGAAGAGGGTGTTTGCTATGACCAGTGCATTTTCTTGGCAAAACTCTATCAGTCTTTGCCCTGCTTCATTCTGTATTCCAAGGCCAAATTTGCCTGTTACTCCAGGTGTTTCTTGACTTCCTACTTTTGCATCCAGTCCCCTATAATGAAAAGGACATCTTTTTTGGGTGTTAGTTCTAAAAGGTCTTGTAGGTCTTCATAGAACCGTTCAACTTCAGCTTCTTCAGCGTTACTGGTTGGGGCATAGACTTGGATCACTGTGATATTGAATGGTTTGCCTTGGAAATGAACAGAGATCATTCTGTTATTTTTGAGATTGCATCCAAGTACTGCATTTCGGACTCTTGTTGACCATGATGGCTACTCCATTTCTTCTAAGGGATTCCTGCCCGAAGTAGTAGACATAATGGTCATCTGAGTTAAATTCACCCATTCCAGTCCATTTCAGTTCGCTGATTACTAGAATGTCGACGTTCACCCTTGCCATCTCTTGTATGACCACTTTCTATTTGCCTTGATTCATGGACCTGACATTCCAGGTTCCTATGCAATATTGCTCTTTACAGCATCGGACCTTGCTTCTATCACCAGTCACATCCACAACTGGGTGTTTTTGCTTTGGCTGCATCCCTTCATTCTTTCTGGAGTTATTTCTCCACTGATCTCCAGTAGCATATTGGGCACCTACTGACCTGGGGAGTTTCTCTTTCAGTATCCTATCATTTTGCTTTTCATACTGCTCATGGGGTTCTCAAGGCAAGAATACTGAAGTGGTTTGCCATTCCCTTCTCCAGTGGACCACATTCTGTTAGACCTCTCCACCATCACCCGCCCATCTTGGGTGGCCCCACAGGCATGGCTTAGTTTCATTGAGTTAGACAAGGCTGTGGTCCTAGTGTGATTAGATTGACTAGTTTTCTGTGAGTATGGTTTCAGTGAGTCTGCCCTCTGATGCCCTCTTGCAACACTTACCTCTTGCAACACCTACCGTTGCAAGAGACTTAGAATGGCTAAATGTAGAGCTGATTACAATGAAGGCCAGGCAGGCTACTTGCCTTGGGCTACCCACACAGGCTGGTTTCCCTGTTGACTCACATGGTAAACAATCTGCCTGCAACGTGGGAAACCTGGGTTCCAATCCTGGGTCAGGAAGATCCCCTGGAGGAGGGTGTGGCAACACACTCCAGTATTCTTGCCTGGAGCATCCCATGGACAGAGAAGCCTGGCAGGCTAGAGTCCAGAGGGTCTCAAAGAGTCTGAAGCAACTTAGCATGCATACGTGCACGCATGCGCACACACATACACACTCACACACACACACGAAGCACTCAAATATAATCTTTTGATGTTCAGTTCGGTTCAGTCGCTCAGTCATGTTCGACTCTTTGTGACCCCGTGTACTGCAGCATGCCAGGCCTCCCTGTCCATCACCAACTTCCAGAGTTTACTCAAACTCA
The DNA here is from genome assembly GCF_000754665.1 of Bison bison bison. NCBI lineage: Eukaryota > Metazoa > Chordata > Mammalia > Artiodactyla > Bovidae > Bison > Bison bison. The sequence goes on along the minus strand of NW_011495044.1, from coordinate 4,696,267 downwards.
CGTCTATTGAATCCGTGATGCCATCCAACCATCTCATTCTCTGTCGTTCCCTTCTCCTTCTGCTTTCAATCATTCCCAGCATCAGGGTCTTTTCAAATGAGTCAGTTCTTCGAATCAGGTGGCCAAAGTATTGGGGTTTCAGTTTCAGCATCAGTCCTTCCAATGAATATTTAAGACTGATTTCCTTGAGGATGGACTGGTTGGATCTCCTTGCAGTCCAAGGGACTCTCAAGAGTCTCCTCAAACACCACAGTTCAAAAGCATCAATTCTTCAGTGCTCAGCTTTCTTTATGGTTCAACTCTCACATTCATACATGACTACTGGAAAAACCAAAGCTTTGGCTAGACGGACCTTTGTTGGCAAAGTAATGTCTCTGCTTTTAAATATACTATCTACGTTGGTCATAACTTTTTTTCCAAGGAGCAAGTGTCTTTTAATTTCACAGCTGCAGTCATTGTCTGTGGTGATTTTGGAGCCCCCCCAAAATAAAGTCTGTCACTGTTTCCACTGTTTCTCCATCTATTTGCCATGAAGCGATGGGACCAGATTCCATGATCTTGGCTTTCTGAATGTTGAGTTTCAAGCCAGCTTTTTCACTGTCCTCTTTCACTTTCATCAAGAGGCTCTTTAGTTCTTCTTCACTTTCTGCCATAAGGGTGGTGTCATCTGCATATCTGCGGTTATTGATATTTCTCCTAGCAATCTCGATTCCAGCTTGTGCTTATTCCAGCCCAGTATTTCTCATGATGTACTCTGCATAGAAGTTAAATAAGCAGGGTGACAATATATAGCTTTGATATATTCCTTTCCCGATTTGGAACCAGTGTGTTGTTCCATGTCCAGTTCTAACTGTTGCTTCCTGACCCGCATACAGATTTCTTAGGAGGCTGTTCAGGAGTTCTGGTATTCCCATCTCTTTAAGAATTTTCCACAGTTTGTGGTGATCCATACAGTCAAAGGCCTTGGCATAGTCAGTAAAGCAGAAATAGATGTTTTTCTGGAACTCTCTTGCTTTTTCGATGATCCAGCACATGTTGGCAATTTGATCTCTGGTTCCTCTACCTTTTCTAAATCCAGCTTGAACATCTGGAAGTTCACAGTTCACGGACTGTTGAAGCCTGGCTTGGAGAATTTTGAGCATTACTTTGCTAGCCTGTGAGATGCGTGCAGTTGTGTGGTAGTTTGAGCATTCTTTGGCATTGCCTTTCTTTGGGATTGGAATGAAAACTGATCTTTTCCAGTCCTGTGGCCACTGCTGAGTTTTCCAACTTTTGATGTTATGTCTGAATAAAATTTATGTGTGAGACACTGTTCTTGTTAAATGTCATTATTTAAAATATACTCCAATTTTTGTTCCATATTTTGTCACGTGATTTTTTTCTGTTAACTATTCCGGGAGTCATAAAACTGAGAAGAGCCCCAAGTTTAGAGAACTTAGGTAACCTGACCAAATTCTGACCCCTGGCAAAGCACCTAAGCCATAGCTGGAACCCCAGATGTCTTCCCACCAGGGCTATCACTGCCTCCAAATTGCAGTAGATGATTCCAGTATGGTCTATGACAGGGTTTACGTTCTGGGGTTTAGTCACATAAATGTGTTTCCTCTAAAATTCCGATACTTTGTGAACTTGGCAAATAATTCAGCATCCTCGCTTGAAAACTGGAGGCCATAATGGTACCTACCGCGTAGAGTTCCTATTAGAGTTAAGTGAAAATGAGCTTGAAGCTTTCAGCAGAGGCCTGGCATGTACTCAGCGCGCAGTAAATGGTAGTCGTTATTATAAGAATTGTATTTGTTGAATGAGTGACTCTGGCATATAACGCTTGCATTGAACTTGACACTTGGAGCCGTCAGAGGCGTTGAACTGAAGGGGTGGCATCTTGCCAATTTTTTTCTGGAAATAAAATCTTTGTGGGAGGATAATCACTGGTTGGAAAGCGTGAGCCTTGAGAGAACAAAGCTCAGATCCCCAGGCCCAAGGAGCACGGAAGCGAAGTCTTCCTTGCGCTTAGCGGCCACCTTGCTGAACCTCCCCCGGACTGAGTGGCAGCCGGCTGGAAACGCCCAGCCGGGGCAAAGATGCCTCAGAAGCCAGGTTTTAGCAGAGTGAAGCAAGATCTCTTCTAATTCTGCTCATCTTTTTTTCCCCTCTCGATTATCTTATTTTCGGGGACCACACCCTGAGTGCGGGGAAGAAGGACTCCTAAACCGCGGGGCGGAGGCTTCCGCGCGGCCCCAGACCTGACCATCTATGGTCACAGAGCGCACCGAACTAACAGGAAGTGGGTTGCGCTTCCACCTTCCCAGCACCGGCGAGAGCTAGCAAGGCAGCGGCGGCGGGGACGCCCAGAAATCCTGGGCTATGCCTGAGCGCCCCCGCCGACCCCTCCCCACACCCAGCCTCCGCAGGTCCTCTCGAGACACTGCCCAGAGCAATGGCCTCCTAACATCACAAACGGGGAAACCGAGGTATCCACGCCCAGAGGGAGGCGGAGCTTAGCTTGGTCTACTACTGTTGGAGGGCGTGGTCTAGCCTTCCGTCGCTCCCGCCTCGGGGGCGGGGCTCTTTTACCAAGCTAGAGGGGAATTCTTACTCCCGGGCGTGGCGGGTAAGGGGCGGAGTCACTAGCCGGGCGGCCAGACTTCCTCCCGGGTCCCTCCACTGGGCCGGCGTTTTAGCCGGCCCTTCATTTCCGGTGGGGGTGCCGCGCCCAGTGAGGGCCCGGAAGTGGGTCGCGCGAAGGTTGCTGGGCGGTTCTTGCCGGAAGTGGAGAGAGGCAGATCACAGTCCAGAGGTGAGACAGAAGTCTGAGGTGAGTGTGCGCGGTGGGGAGTGACTGGGGTCCACTCCTCGGCCCACTGGCCTTTGACGTTATTAATGGCCTTTCTGGCCTAGGTGCGTGCGGTGAGCCCTCCTGAGGGGGCCGGCGCTGTGGGGCTCTTACGCCGACCCCGGATCCTGGGCGCGGTCTCTTGAGGTGGGGCCGGGGTGACCAACTGAGCCGGGCTCTCCTGTGGAGGCCCTCCCTCCGCTGGACCTAGCGGTTCTGGAGGTCAGTCTCAACGGAGGCCTGATTCCTAAGGAGCTCTGACTGAAAGAAACCTCCGAGACCTTAAGAGTCTTCACTAGTCCTGGTCTCGCCCCCATTGCTTGGATGGGTAAACTGATTCCCGAAGAGACAAGGCTTGTCTTACTGCGAAACAATCGGAAACAATCTTTAACAGGGAAACAATCGGAATCTAGACCTCAGTTCCTTAGTTTACCAGCCCCAGATCCTTCCCCCGTTCATTTCCCAGGAACCTTTCTGTACCTTGGGGTGGTCTTCCGGTAGGTGTCTCTCAGGCAGTTGCAGGTTTAAAGGCTACCCGCTGCGTGGAACTTTTATTTAAAAATACAGCATGTTTGGAATGCCTGGGGAGTTTTTTTTTTTAAAGAGTGGAGCAGGTCTTTGTGTTTGCAATTTGAGAGCCTCCCCTTTCTCTTACTCTGTAGTTCTTATCTTGAAAACCCAAGTTAACTTTATTGAAGGTATCTCATACTTCTGGTCATAAAATCTGTTGGCTCAGGTTTGGTCTGGCTCCACTGCAAAGCCCCGGTAGCCATAGGTGCTTTATTTACTTTGTTTGAGCCTCATTTTTTCTCATCTTTTAAGTGAAGATCTCTGCTCACCTCACAGGATTAAATTCTGTGTAACAAATTATGTTCATTCTTTGTTAGGCACTCTGCCATATCCAGGGGTTGCAGAAACAAAATAGGGTAGACCCTGCCCTTATGGATCTGACATTGGTCACAGGGAATTTAACAAATATTATAAATGTGATGCCTGTTAGGAAAGAACAGGTTACTATGGCAGTATGTAACAAGGGGCTCAGGAAAATCGCTTCTGCAGAAGCAGGGTTTAAGATGAGTTTCAAACAACGAAGAGCTCGATGAAGACAGGATGAGAAACTTAAAGCAGAGGTTAGTATCAGAACTGTCACCTGAAGCTCTTTATAGGGATCCCTGTTCAAGTGATAAACGGGGTGGGGAGCCCAGCACGTTTATCATTTGCTAGTCATTTATTGAATATGTGTGAGGCACGTATGAAATGAGACGCTTGGCCCTGGTGACCAAGAATACAGTAGTTCTCTTGGAATGGAGGAGGAAGCAGACAAGTAAATCGAGGGTAGCTTACAGTGTTGAGGTGCGCTGTGCGAGCACAGGACTACCTGAGCCAGGTTTCCAGGCTTTGGGGAGGAAGTGGGAGAGTAAGTCTTGCAGGATTTATTTAGCCATATGGTGAATCTGAAAAAAGAATTTCCAGCCAAAGAGTCCAATGCAAGAAATGGAGACTGGGTGTTGAAAGACCAAGACTGGAGTCCAGTAAAGCTCAGAGAAGTGGAGGAGGTGGGCAGTGGTGGGATCAAATATGAAGGCCCTTGTAAACCCTGCTAAGGAACTTGGAGCTTACCCTGAATGCTGTGGGGAGGCTTTGAACACTCTTAAGTAGGAAAATGACATGGTCAGATTGATGTTTTATTAATAATTTGCCTCTGGAGGGGGGAGGGGAAGGACCTTAATGGGGAAGTAGACGGGTGTTCGCAAGGTTGAACAATGGCTTGAACTAAGACAGTGAGAATGGAAAGAAGAGGAGGGATCAAATTTGAGCAATATGAAAAAGATGGAATCCATAGATTTGGAGGCTGATTACTTATGGAAATGAAAAAATAGAGCCTAGGACAATTGTCTGATTTTCTGGTTTAGGGAAGTGGTAGTACTATTTACCAAGATAGGTACTCAGTGAAGAAGGTTAACTGGAGAGGTGATATGGAAAGAAAATAAATTTTGGACGTATTTAGTTTGAGGTGTTTGCAGCACATCTAGGCAAAGGTGTCTAATAAGGTATCCCAGCTAGAAGAAACAGCACGAACAAAGATTTGGAGGCAGGAGAGGGTTTATATTGTTCAGTGAAATACTGGGGTCTTGGGTTTGTAGGGGAAGATAAAACCAGAAAGAAAAGGTAGGTGCTCCCAGGTTGTCAGGGGCTTTTGATGCCTTGTTTGAATGCATTTGGATTTATTCTGTGGTTGCCATTTTGCTTATTGTTTTGAGTTACTGCTGTTCAGTATAAAGAAATTACAGTTGAATTTTCTTCCCCCTTCCCCAGAAATACTTCCTCAGATGTTTTGGAGGAGTTTAAATAAAGTGGTAGTAGTGAAAGTACTTTGTCAAGTACAACCTGTCATACAAATCAAAAGTGGTAGTATTGCTAAGCTTCAGTGTGTGTATTTTTGATTTGCAGAGGTAAGCTGTTTAGTTTGTAAAATGTTTCCAGCCTGAAGGATTGAAGCCTTTTTTTCATCCCTTTTCTTCCTTATACATACCTTTGTTTAGTTGCAGTTATTTTTCAACTAGGAACTGAGCCTTTAAAAAGTGACTTCCTTCTTTCAGTTTTCTGTGAGGCGTGGTGAATCAAAGATGCATTTTACTTAAGCAAATGCAGTGTCATTGGAAACTGAACCTTCTGGTTTGAAATTTAATCCTGAGATTTGAAATCTGAGGATCATCAAGCCATATCTTAGGCAGTCCTACTGATTATTTCTTTGCCTTACCCTCATCAGTTTATTTTCTATTAAGCTGGCTTTCGTATCGATACTTAAGCTTTTCAACCAAACCAGACTGCTTTTTTGAAAAGAACCATTTTCATCTTGTTACCCCTTCACTGGCTTCATTTTCCCAGAAAATCAAGTCTAAACTCTTTTGTCCAATTTACAGAGTTCTCCAGAGTCAGATCCTTAATTTAGTTTTCATTGGGTGGTACAGATTGACATTCTGATTTAGAGAGTTCCAAACTATTAGCATTTTATTTGTACCTTTTGCACTTACCTTTTGCTCATGATTACATTAGAACAGAGTTTCTCAACCTCAGCATAATTCACATTTTGGGCCAAATAATTCTTCATTTTGCAGGGTTGTGCTGTGCATTGTAGGATTTCAGCAGTATCCCTGGCCTCTACCTATAAGATGCTAGGGGCAGTCCTTCATCTGTGATAACCAAAAATGTCTTCAGATATTGCCAGATGTCTCCCGCATGGAGAATAGTGCATGAGAAAATATCTTAGCTCTGATTGTGTGGTGTCTTATCTTCAATTCAGTTCTCTGAGAGCAGGCTCCATTGCCGTGATTAACACAGTGTATGGCACATGATAAGTGCAGTGTACTTTGCAAGAAATGGGTCATGGGTTTCGTTGAAGCGTCAAGAATTGTTTATTCAAGGAATTTCTGGGTGGGCTTTGAAGGACTGGCTGTTTTGTGGTTTTTTTCCCCTCAGAGAATGTGATCTTAATGAAGAAAGCCATTGTTAAGGCACTCACTAGAAATGAGATTTGTATTAGTTGACAGCACAAGTCAGCTGATTTATATTTCTCCTATATTGGAGGTATATAAATTCCTCTTTTCTTTGCCTGCACTTAGGCAGCTTTCTTTAGCAAACAGGGATTCTCATTTTATTTATTTATTTTTGGTTGTGCTGGATCTTCACTGCTGCGCACAGGCTTTCTCTAGTTGCGGCGACTGGGGGTTACTCTTGGTTGCAGTGCGTGGGCTTCTCGTTGAAGTGGCTTCTCTTGTTGCAGAGCATGGGCTCTAGGTGCATGGGCTTCAGCAGTTGTAATACTCAGACTCAGTAGTTGTGGGCTCTAGAGCTCAGACTCAGTAGTTGTGTCGAATGGGCTTAGTTGCTCTGAGGCATGTGGAATCTTCCTGGACCAAGGATGGAGCCAGTGTCCCCTGTATTGGCAGGTAGATTCTTATCCTCTGTATTATCTTCTGGATTCTTATCCACCAGGAAGGTCCCTATCATTTAGTTTAAATTGCATGCAGTTTATGGTGTTGTTATTCAACATTTATTTTGACTGATAAAATTGTTATATAGTTGACCCTCGTACAAGATGGATTTTCAAGGGTTCAGTTACACAGAAGGATATGGAGGGCTGGCTGTAAAGTTATTTGTGGAGTTCCTGCTGCACTGAGGGCCTGTGCTCATACCTCCAAGTAGTTCAAGGGTCGACTGTAGTTTCATGACCGTAAAGTTAATGCAGCTCTAGCATTCACCGTGGAACTATTTGTTCTTGATATGCCATCACGTAAACATAATAAAAACTATCAAAGCTCTAAAAATACTCCTCAGCTACAATGCAGCTTTGTTTGCCTTATATTACCAGACCTGTTGTGTCACATTTTTCCATTCCACTGCAAAACATAGTTGAAATGTTTAAAGAGTGAGCTTTGTTGTTGTTGTCTTTTTCCCTCCAGGGGTCAGTAAAATTCCTGTATTTAAGTTAATTATAGAGGTACAGTCACAGATCTTTTCATATGTGTAGCTGTAGCTGAATCATGGCTAGGGACAAATGACATCCTTGAATCTATCTTTATGCATGAGAATGGGAAATGCTGTTCTGTTTAAAGCAACTACCAACTGAAATCAACTAATGTGGTTTTTCCTTATATAATGTAAAAGATGCCTACTGAGTGTTTTTATGCTGTTAGTCTTCATAATATGAATGAATGTTCATTGAATATAAGAGAGAAGGTAACCCATGACCACACAAAGTTATCTCTTTGCCCCAAAGCATTGAAACAGCTAGTTCTTAAATCTGACTTCAGCTTGTACAGTTACTAACTTTACTCACTCCTGGAGCTTTAGATAGAGGACATGTTTATTGAGGGAACAGGAGACAAGTGCTGATATTAGGCAGAATTCTTTCCCTCTCTAGAAGACAGACCTTTCTTGCTGGGGTGGCAGTGACTTGGGCACTAAATGTCAATGGTTTCATCAGAGAAACCAAATGCTTGGGGAAGAACATTGGCTCCTGATTTGGGTTAGATTTAGATAGCATCTTTACTGGGGTGAAGTGCTGTCTGTTCTTTGGTTTCTGGGTTACAAGCCAACTTGTAAGTATCCTGTTAGCATGTGTAGGTTTTGCTCTGTAACATGTTAGAGCCTAGTGATGAGAATTTCTATATTGTTAGGAGTAGAACTAAACTAATGCCTTATGGTTTAGCAGTAGCTTAGAAGAGATATCCAAGTGGAACTGTTTTGTTGTCTTTTGTTTAAAAGAAATTATATAACTATGTTTTTTTTTTTTTTTAAAGTTTGGAAAACAGAAGGGGAAATTGTGCAAAAATCCATTGCTCTAACTTGGCAAATATTATAAATCTTGTGTTATTTTCAAGTCTTTTTCCACAGTGCATGTAGCTATTTCCCTGTAATTAGAAGTCTCAGCTAACACTGCAGTGAACATCTTCATGCCTGTCACTTTTCCCACATTAGTATTACTTCCTTAGGATAACATCCTGGGAACAGAATTCCAAAGTAAAGGCCAGCAGAAGCATTTTGAAGCAGATCGGGTGGGCTACAATAATATACAGGGTGACTTGTATAGTTGCTTTATTTTCATTTCTACTTAAGGGTATGACCTACAGGAACAACTACCAGACAAAGCAGAAAACATTTGATCATAGCAGCTTTTTGTAAGTAGAAATTCATTCCACTGCCTTAATTGCCTAGTGAAAAGAGGCAAGAACTGCAGGAGTAACCTGGTTCCATTTACTTCTGAATGACAGGTAGAAGGAATTGGGTTGTTTGAATTGTTAGAATGAGGAGAATATGGAGCAGCTTTGGCAGGAGTCACTGACCATTTCTGATTTCACTTAGTTTCAAACCACAAAAGAAGTTGCTGGAGAATCAAGCTCCTCGTTTCTTTTTGTTCTGCATAATATCCCTCCAAAAGCCTATGCATTCTCATTACTTAATGATGTTTCCTTGCTGATGACTTGTAAACTTTGATCTCCAGCCTTGATCTTTCCCCAAGTTTATTTCTAACTATTTATTGGATATTCCTACTTGGAAACTTCATCTTCTGTTCAAACTGTGTATCCAAGATTGATCTCATGTTCTTGCCTTAGTTAGAACATGCCAGAAACGTGTTTTTGCCTATAGCATCATCATTCTCTTACTCCCCTGAATTTGCCACTGTGGAGTCATCTTTGACTTCCTTCTCTGAATGCTACTATATACTCAGCAGTACCAGACAGTTAATACTTGTTCTGTGTTTAATGCTCACTTGGTTTGTGTGACCTCAGAGGGCAGAACCAAGATCAGTGGGTGGAAGTTACAGGGAGACTGGTTTTGCCTCCATATAAGGAAGAACTTTTAAATACTTTGAGCTGTGCGAATGGAATAGGCTGCCTCCAGAAGTCTTGAGTTCTCCAACTGAGGGTGTTTGAACAGAGGCTACCTGACTAATTGCTGAGGATGTTGAAAGATTTGTTCTTGCATCTGATTATGCTTTCTAGACTCTTTCCCGATCCTGAGAGCCAGTGATTCGGTGAAAGACAGCTTTGTCATTCCTGCTAGACTCCCTCAGAACAGAAAAACTATTTTACTGTTAATTCAGGTGCTGGTCACTTAGTGCCCTAAAAGTGATTTTTTTTTTTCCTTTGCAATATCAAAAATGTTTTTTTGCAGTAGCACTTTTATTTTGCAGCTAGTTGAATAGCTTTCAACCTAACCTAAATCCTAATATCGTCCTTCTTTCCCCCTAAAACTGATTCTCTCAGTACTTGTAAAAATTTTGCTTTCATCATATTACTCCTTCATTCAACATCCTTGAAAGGCTTCACATTTATCACAGCACGAAATTCAAATGCTGCCTGGCCCTCAGTGCCCTCCATAACTAGCCCACCTTGCTTATCCCCATAATACTCTGTAGACTGTCCGCTCACACTCTGAACTGAGCCTCCTTGGTCTCGATTTGCTTTTCATTGCTCTAGAATGTCTTCTCTTTTTTCTTTTAGTTTTTCTGCCCCACTTCTCTCCTGAAACCCCTAAGACTAACTCTAGTCCTCATTGATTTCTTCTGAACTCCAAGCATATAGTCATTTATACTCTGTAATTTAGGACCATACAACATCTTACAAAGAAAAAGCTCCAGTGTATTGGTTGATACTTTAACTTTTCCCAATCCAAATGAAATTAATCTCTTAACAGAACTTTAAAACACATAGTCTTCAGTATTTATTCCATTGGCATTTGTGTTGTCCTTCTCAATAAGAATGAAAGCTTCTAGATGGCAGAGACCATGGGTCTGCCATTTCTTCAGTAGCTGTGACAGTCTGAGCACTTTCATGTTATGAGCATCTCCTATGTGCCAGGTTTTCTAGATGCTGGAAATTTGGGGGTGGGGGGGCAGTTAGGGGAGCAGAGGCAGGGAGAATGAAGAAATTTCCCATGCTTCTGGAGCCTGTATTCTAGTACGTGGTAGGCAGTGATAACATTTTACCTTTGAACTGCATTTTAAGGCTCCCAAAGAGACTGTGCTTAGTCGCTCAGTTGTGTCTGACTCTTTGTGACTGTAACCTGCCTGGCTCCTCTGTCCATGGGGATTCTCCAGGCAAGAATACTGGAGTGGGTTGCCATGCCCTCCTCCCCAGGGGTCTTCCTAACTCAGGGATCAAACCCAGATCTCCTGCATTACAGGTGCATTCTTTACAGTTTGAGCCACCAGGGAATCCCATGAATACTGAAGTGGGTAGCCTATCCCTTCTCCAGGGGATCTTCCCCACCTAGGAATCAAACTGGGGTCACCTACATAGCAGGCGGATTCTTTACTACCAGCTGAGCTACTTATCTATAAAACCAACTCATTGGATCCTTACATCTCCATGTGCTAGGTGCATGCATGCTAAGTCACTTCAGTTGCATCTGACTGTGTGACCATATGGACTGAAGCCTGCCAGGTTCCTCTGTCCATGGGATTCTCCAGGCAAGGATATTGGAGTGGGTTGCCATTTCCTTCAACCCAGGGGCTGAATCCATATCTCTTAGGTCTCCTGCATAGGCAGGGTTGCTGTTCACCACTGGCCCCATCTGGGAAGCCCCAGGTGTGCCAGGTGATGATCCATTAAATGACTGTCCTGAAGTTTCACAGCTAATACATGACAGAGTCGGGACTCAAACCTTGGTCTCCTGAATCCTAGTTTTATTAAGACTTGAGTAATTAAGACTGCCTCGCCTTCTGAGGGTTTTATGATGAACACATAAATAGTTGGGAATCTGTATATTCATTTATGGACACTTACATACAGTTGTTGGCTATTGGCAACCAAAAATGGCAGGGAACAAGATTAGATTCTGTATTGGGAAAAATCTTATTGTAAATATTTACCTTCCAAATATGTGTCATCTCTACTGAAGGTGAAAAAAATATTGGCCTCCATGGAGGAAATTGAAGGCTGCTAATAATGTGACTCAGGATACCATAAAGAGACCTTGAAGCCACAGTGCTGTGCTCAGCAAACAGCTGGGGCTGGATGCTGTGATGAACCCGTTAGTCCCTTAAGCGCTTGAAAGCCATGTAGAGTGGTGGGAAGAGCCTGAGAATTTGTGTTCTCCCCACTCTAACTTCTGTCAGTTTCTTTCCTCTAAAGATGGGGATCAGTATCTTTGTAACATACATCATAGAATTACTAGACAAAGAAGCGGTAGTTTGATGATGTAAAGCACAACTATAACGGACTTTTGTTTTTTTTTTCTTTATAAATTTTTGTTTTGTTGGCTGCACCTTGGGGTGTGCAGGATCTTAGTTCCCCGACCGAGGATTGAACCTGTGCCCCTTGCATTGGGATTGTGGAGTCCTAACCACTGGACTGTCAGGGAAGTCGAGGAATTTTGTTTTTAATTGATAGTATATCATCTAATAAAGTTATCTTCCTTAAGGTATTTGGTTTGACAATCTCCATATCAGTGTAATTTGTGCCCAAGAAGGCTGTGTTTATTTGAAAGACAATGTTTGTTAGATCCTACAATTGGGGGGAAAAATTTTTTTTAAGAAAGGGGGAAAAACACCCCACACGTCTCCTCAGACTTGACACAGAGAGGAGACAGCCAGGCTTGTGTTGAGGGGAGAGAGGGTAAAGGCCCTTATTATTATCATTTTTTTCAAGGACCTATATTAACCTATTGTGTTTAGTGCCTACCACATTTATAATACTGGAATTACAAAGGCAAGACATGGTCTCTTCTGTAGGGTGACTAATTGCCTGTTGACTATTAAATGATTTTAAAGCTGTGTGTGAAGTGTATGGTAGAAATAAGTACACAATGAAATATTGTGGGAGACATACTGGAAATGCTTCTTGGTGAGATGATACCTTGGCTGAGATTTAATAGATGGTAGGAATTCTAGGGGCAGATTGAGAAGGGAAAACGTACCAAACCGGAAAAAACTTGCTAGAGGAGGTGATAGCGTAGCTGAATCTGAAAAAGGTAGTAGGAGTTATGAGATAAGGAACAGGTTGGGAGGGAAAGCAACCAAGCAGAGTGGATAGCATTGAAAAGTCTTAAAAGTGAGAGAAAGCGTAACTCTTTCTGGAGATTGCCAGTAGTTTGGGTTGCTGTGGAATGTTGAGGAAAGGTGTGGCAGGAGATAAAACTGGCCGAGAGGTGGGAAATTTAAAACAGGGCCAGATTGTGGAAACCCTTGTTTGGACTTTACTATGAGTCACTGTGGTAATAAGGAGAATGGATAAGAGGGTGTGTTACTGAAATTAGAGGACTAGTGAAGAAGTTATTGCAGTAATCTAGTCAACGTCATGATGGCTGAATTTTTATAAATCAGGATGAAGACAAGGGGCATTTATTTATGATACACAAAATAGAGCCTATGGATTTTGATGACTGATGAGATTAGTAAGAAGACAATTTAGTTAATGTTTATGGAATCCTAGCCATGTTTCAGGACTGAGCCAGTCAAGCAATTGCACATGTATTTCCTCACGTATTCTTTCTACAGCCCTTTGGATTTTATGCTGTTGTTCCTGTTTTACAAATAAGGAAGCTGAGGTTCAAAAAGTTTGGTAACACTCAGACACAGAGACTCCTAATCTATCTGACTTTTCTGAAGAATAATGCTATTAACCACTATACTGTACTGCTTAACAGTTTCCAGGTTGCTGTCTTTTTTTTTTTAATTGGAGTATGGCTACTTTACAATGTTGTATTAGTCTCTGCTGTACAGCAGAGTGAATCAGTTATATGTATACATATATCCCCTCTTTTTAGATTTCCTTCCCATTTAGGTCACCACAGAGCATTGAGTAGAGTTCCCTGTGCTATACAGTAGGTTCTCATTAGTTATCTATTTTATACATCAGTTTATACATCAGCTCAGTTGTGTCCAACTCTTTGCGACCCCATGGACTGCAGTACACAGGGCTTCCCTGTCCATCACCAACTCCCGGAGCTTGCTCAAACTCATGTCCATAGAGTCAGTGATGCCATCCAACCATCTCATCCTCTGTCGTCCCCTTCTCCTCCTGCCTTCAATCATTCCCAGCATCAGGGTCTTTTCAAATGGGTCAGCTCTTCGAATCAGGTGGCCAAAGTATTGGAGTTTCAGCTTCATTGTCAGTCCTTCCAATGAATATTTAGGACTGATCTCCTTTAGGATGGTTTGATTGGATCTCCTTGCAGTCC
>NW_011495044.1:4680055-4682648 GCF_000754665.1 Bison bison bison | reverse complement strand
TCTTCTCCAACACCACAGTTCAAAAGCATCAATTCTTCAGCGCTCAGCTTTCTTCACAGTCCAACTCTCACATCCATACATGATTACTGGAAAAGCCAAAGCTTTGGCTAGACGGACCTTTGTTGGCAAAGTAATATCTCTGTTTTTTAATATGCTGTCTAGGTTGGTCATAAATTTTCTTCCAAGGAGCAAGCGTCTTTTAATTTCACAGCTGCAGTCATTGTCTGCAATGATTTTGGAGCCCCCCAAAATAAAGTCTGTCACTGTTTCCATTGTTTCCCTGTCTATTTGCCATGAAGTGATGGGATCAGATTCCATAATCTTGGCTTTTTGAATGTTGAGTTTCAAGCCAGCTTTTTCACTCTCCTCTTTCACTTTCATCAAGAGGCTCTTTAGTTCTTCTTCACTTTCTGCCATAAGTGTGGTGCCATCTGCATATCTGAGGTTATTGATACTTCTTCCGGCAACCTTGATTCCAGCTTGTGCTTCATCCAGTCCAGCATTTCTCATGATGTACTTTGCATGTAAGTTAAATAAGCAGGTTAACAATATACAGCCAATGTATTTTATATATAGTAGTGTATGTATGTGAATCCCAATCTCCAAATTCATCCCATCCCCCTTCCTCCCCATCCCTGATATCCATAAGTTTATTCTCTACATCTGTATCTCTATTTCTGCTTTGCACATAAGTTCTTCTGTACAACTTTTCTAGATTCCACATATAAATGATACTGTATGATGCTTGCTTTTCTGACTTCACTCTGTATTACAGTCTCTAGGTCTGCCCGTGCCTCTTCATATGGCACTATTTTGTTCCTTTTTATGGCTGAGTAATATTTTATCATGTGTATGTTATATTTTCTTTATCCATTCCTCTATTGATGGACATATAGGTTGCGTCCATGTCCTGGCTGTTGTAAATAGTGCTGCAATGAGTTTTGGGGTGCAGGTTACTGTCTTGATTACCTCAAGTGATTGGTGGCAGTGCTGTAAGTGCTGTATTACTGAAACAGTGAGGGTGGGGTCTGGAGGAGCAGTGTTAGGGAAAGTGATGAGTTCTGTTTTGGACATTTCCTTTGGGACATCTAGTTGATGTCTAGGTGGGAGCTTGATCTAAAATTCTGAATTCCAGAAGGATAGCCTGAGCTGGATACACTGCTCTGGGAATTGTTAGTCTGTAGGTGGTTGTGGTGGTATCACTCGGCGAGTGGACTGAATAGTAATATGATAATACTGGTTGACAGCTTTGGAGTGGACATGACCACCTAAAGATTGGTATATACGTCATAGAGCATAAGACAAGGTATGTCTTTTGGTCCCTTCAATTCTAGGCATTCTGAAAGAATGTCTAGAATACATACATCTCAAATTTCAGTCCCCCCCTACCAAAAACAAACTAGGTACTGTTTTCCTATATTTGATTAGTGGTGGAATGAGATAGCTTTAATGATAGCCGTTTTGTCCTTTCTCATTCTGCTTAAGTTAAACAGCAGAACGATAGCTTGTTTAGAATTAAAAACTTGTAAGTACAAATGAAAAATGGAAAAGAAGAAACCAAAGTCCCATGAAGCTGTATTATTAAGCTATTAAGACTGGTAAGTGTTCATTCGGCAACCCTGGCAGCCTGTAGAGACACTTGTACTGTGTGACCATGTTAACAGTGGCCTCAACCTATAGCATCCAGTATGTATGAAGGAACATGTTTTATAACAGAATGAGTGGTATCTGTTAATGGAAGGTAACTTGGGAGTTTATTGCATTCACTGCCTTTCCCCATGGTATTTACATAGTGTGATGGATTATATATATCAGTCTGTCCCTGGATAGTACCCAGAACAAACAGGGCAGCAATTGGGATACTCAGTGATCATGCTGTGACGTAAGGGAGAGTTATGGATGCTTCTGGTCTGCTCCATAGTCTGTTCATTTTCAGTAAGAATTTGGAGGCTTCTGGTGCCTCTCCAGGCCAGGGAATGGAAAGGTTTATTTGGTTCACATTCTCATCTTTCTCTTTGATTAGCTTTTAAACAACACACTTTGGCAAATCACTAGCCTCTGAGAGATCAGAGCCTGTACACAGAAAAGAGTGGGCAGATCAGATCAGATCAGATCAGTCGCTCAGTCGTGTCTGACTCTTTGCGACCCCAAGAATCGCAGCACGCCAGTCCTCCCTGTCCATCACCAACTCCCAGAGTTCACTCAGACTCACGTCCATCGAGTCAGTGATGCCATCCAGCCATCTCATCCTCTGTCGTCCCCTTCTCCTCCTGCCCCCAATCCCTCCCAGCATCAGAGTCTTTTCCAATGAGTCAACTCTTCGCATGAGGTGGCCAAAGTATTGGAGTTTCAGCTTCAGCATCATTCCTTCCAAAGAACACCCAGGGCTGATCTCCTTTAGAGTGGACTGGTTGGATCTCCTTGCAGTCCAAGGGACTCTCAAGAGTCTTCTCCAACACCACAGTTCAAAAGCATCAATTCTTTGGCGCTCAGCCTTCTTCACAGTCCAACTCTCACATCCATACATGACCACAGAAAAACCCTAGCCTTGACTAGACGAACCTTTGTTGGCAAAGTAATGTCTCTGCTTTTG
>NW_011495044.1:4669414-4679585 GCF_000754665.1 Bison bison bison | reverse complement strand
TTCCACTGTTTCCCCATCTATTTCCCATGAAGTGGTGGGACTGGATTCCATGATCTTCATTTTCTGAATGTTGAGCTTTAAGCCAACTTTTTCACTCTCCACTTTCACTTTCATCAAGAGGCTTTTGAGTTCCTCTTCACTTTCTGCCATAAGGGTGGTGTCATCTGCATATCTGAGGTTATTGATATTTCTCCCGGCAATCTTGATTCCAGCTTGTGTTTCTTCTAGTCCAGCGTTTCTCATGATGTACTCTGCATATAAGTTAAATAACCAGGTGACAATATACAGCCTTGATGTACTCCTTTTCCTATTTGGAACCAGTCTGTTAGGGATGATCTTAGTTTATCTCGTGAGTTGCTTCTCTCTTCCACAGGGAAGACAATGTGTTAAATCAAGGTATTCGGTCATGTCGTCATCTTTGAGAGAATTGTGATTCTATCGTCATTTTAGGTGGCTTCAAGGGAGTTGAGTCTTCAGTTACCTGACCAGATTAATGCTTTGAAATGAAATCTTTTCAAGTCTTTGGCTCAAATTTCATGTGACTGATTTTTACAAGATCACTTCCAGTCTCAGCCACTTTATATTGATGTATGTTGATAACGTTAACACTTATATGGGTTTGTGGGCAACTTTCAGAACCCTTGTCCCTTTGGAGTTCTGAGATTCTATGCTTCAGGTTCATTGACTTCATAAATATTTATCGAACACTTTCTACCTGCCAGGTAGTGGTCTAGACGGTAGAGGATAAACTTGTTTAGGAAACAAACCAGAAAAGGTCCCTTCTCTTTTGAGAAGAAAGGAGCTTCCTTTCTTTAGGATATCAGACATTGAATGAGGCTAGTTCAGTAAGTTGGTATTTGTGAAAAGATCTATAACAAGCCCTTCTGGATATGTCTTGTTTTCCTTCTCTATTGCATATCTAGATCCTGCCCATCCTCCTTGGAAGCCTGGCTCAATTGGCAGCTTCTCCCTGATAGCCTTATCTGACCCTTTCAGCTGATATAGCCTTCTCTTCTCTGAAATCCTATGTTATTTTGCCTGCAACTTACATCACCTTAAATATTTTTCTGTTTGTTTTTAATAGTTTTAGTGCACAGTGTACAGTTCTCTGTTAGACTATAAGTTATTGTGGGTAGAATAAATATCCTGTTCATCTTGGCCTTGGGCATTCCGCATGCAGGCAGCAGGATGTTGTAGGAAAAAACACTGAACTTAGAGCCAGAAGACTTGATTTGAGTACTGGCTTCCCAACTAACTAACTTTGTGACTATAGGCAAGTCATTTAACTTCATTGAATTTGTTTCCTATCTTTAAGAATATATTAATTATCTTTCCATTCATAAGTAGTTGTTGAGAGGCTTATTAAACTGAGAGAACATATGTGACTGTTCCTTGTAAATTCTAAATTCTTACACAAATACTTAGTTGATGATATCATAGTAAATATTCAGTAAGTATTTGGATGAGTAAGTATTTGCTTTCAGTTAACACTGTTTCCTGGGTAGTTCTTTTGCTTATTGAGGTCTCTAGGCTTCTGCAAATATGCTAAACTATCTTCCGTCTTACTTTACTGTAAAATGATTCTGTTCCTCAGAATTGGCATCTTCTTTATCTCCAGGGCATTCTCCCCCCACCCCCCACCCAGGTTCTGTGTCATATTAAAACAACAAATAACATTTGGTCTGTTTCAGCAGGTGGTACATTATGGCTGACATGCGAAAATCTGGTAGAAAGATTGGAGAGAGTGGTGGGCCGCCTGGAGGCAGTCTCCCATGCCTCTGACACACACTGTGGGTATGGAGACAGTGCTGCAAAAGGAACGACTCCATATGTGCAAGCATTTGACTCACTGCTGGCCGGTCCTGTGGCAGAGTACCTCAAGATCAGTAAAGAGATTGGGGGAGATGTGCAGAAACATGTAAGGAGGTTTGGCCCTTTTTCCCATCTTTTACGGACTGGTGGCTTTCTTCAAATCATAGTCATGCTTGGTTTAAGAGCCCCTTGAGAGGCTCCTGGCTTCTTCTACCTGCATTGAGGAACTCAGTCTATGCACTGAAACAGTTTTTCACATTTTTTCCCAGGCCCTCTGCTTTTATCACATGCTCTGATGGGCTTCTTTTATATAGATAGCGTGCTCTGCTCATCTTGGTAGTGAGAATATGCTACCCCACCATGTTATATAACCAAGCCTGGGGTGGCGTATTCAAAGGACTCATCATCATGACTTAGCATTTATGAAACTGTGCTTGGTAGTTATGCTAAAACTATGCTAATGTGAGTTATTTTCACACTTAGCCCACAGTAAGAATACGAAGTAGGCACTGACAGGTGCTCTCCACCCACCTCCCTTCATGTGCTGCTACCCACGTTGTCACCACCGCCCCCCCCACCACCACTCTTTCTCTTCGGGACCCAGAACCTTACTGCTAGTCTTTGAGTGATCCTTTGTAAGCAGTAACCATGTTTAGGATCAGCCTGACCCTTCAGTAAAACTGTTTGCCTGATCTTTGAAAGATCTATTTGAAGCCTCTTAGATACCATCTGTTGGCAGTGGTGTTAGCTCTAGAGAGTGGGACTGGGACTTAGGAGTATGGGGCTTGCATTTTTACTTCATACAGTAGATAACATTTGAAAAAGTTTAAAACATATCAGTTCTACATTTAAAAAATACAAACCCAGAAAAATGACTTGACTTTGAATTTTTATATGTGGTAGTGCTTATAGCTTCATGCTTCTTAATATTCATTTGTCCATGGCCCTCAGTAAGAAATACATATTTGTAACCAAGATATGCATGTGTGCTAAGTCTCTTTAGTCGTGTCCGACTCTTTGCCACCCTAGGGACTGTAGCCTGCCAGGCTTCTCTGTCCATGGAATTCTCCAGGCAAGGATACTGCAGTGGGTCGCCCATGCCCTCCTCTAGGGATCTTTCCGACCCAGGGATCAAAACCGTGCCTCTTACATCTCCTTCGTTGGCAGGCAGGTTCTTTACCACTAGCACCACCTGGGAAGACCAGTTGAGATAGATGTTTCACAAAATAGTGTTTATGCTACTTGTATTGAACCTTAAAAAAAATTTCTAATTGCTGTATTGCACTCATTGTTCTACTATACTTCACTGAATGAAGTGCTCATTATGTGTCACAAAGTTGATTTAATTACCTGTGATAGGTCATGGTCCAACACCTGAAAACAGCTTTAACCTTATGGAGTAAATACCTTAAGAATTTGAGGCATAAGCTTAGGCTTTTGCTTTTACTCCTACCTCTGGTTTTTGAAAATAATTTTTTTTTGGTGATGAGAGGTAGGAGAGATTTTTCAGTGTACTTCATACCACACATGTGCAGTTGCAAACTTGACTTCTTTGAAAGCCCTAAGTATCTTCATTTCCAACTCTGGATATACAACCTGATTAGTTCCAACAGGAGCAATGGTATATGTAATTCTGCTATCAGTCCCTGAAATCTGGATTACTTAAAGAAATCAACATGAAGTGCCTGGGTTGCTGCCAGAGTACATGAACATGGAGGCTTCAGGTTATTCTTATCAGGACCTGTCCAGTTGTGAAGTATCACTGATAGCTGGTTCTTTTCCTGTCTTCTTGTTTCCAGGCGGAGATGGTCCACACAGGTCTGAAGTTAGAGCGAGCTCTCTTGGTTACAGCCTCTCAGTGCCAGCAGCCAGCAGGCGTAAGTTCACTGCTAGTTGGTTTTGTTATGGTTTGACGTGCAGGACAGGTTGAGGGCTTTCTGCTGAGCTATCACAACATGTTAAGATAGACCTACCAGGCACCAAGTCCCAGGAGAGTCTGATTTTAAGCCCCACTATGGGAATGTGCCATTTGACAGTCTTTTCTAGCCTCTTGGCTTAGCCCAAATTCATCATATTGTCTCCTAAGTTCATTAGGCCCTAGAAAGTGATTCTCTTACTCCACTGTGGATGTGCTTTTATTAGTAAGACTGCTGGGGAGATCGTAAAAGTATTGCTTCTCCCCTCACCCTAAGTGGTTGGACATCTCTCTTAAACTTTATTCCTACCTCAAAATTTTAAGCTGCCAAAGTATGAAAATAAATTTGAGAAAATTTAGATTTTTCTCAGAGCCACACATTTTAGTTTTGTTTTGTTTCTTCTTTTTTGCATTTGGCTCTCCTAGGTAGAGGGTAATAACATAAGTTTTCGTGCTAATGCTGTATTAAAACCTGTGAACCCTCAACATGCCTAAACAATGTAAAAGTAGCAGAAGTAATGTTAAATATGTTAGACTCTAATTTTTAATCTTAAAAGACAAAAGGTTAAAGCATTTTGTCTAAACCTTTTTTCCCAACCCCACACTTTTCACAATTCAGGCTGCTGAGACATTATTGTATTCCCCTTACTTTAGATCCAGGATTGGCAGACTGTAGTCTGCAGGCCAAATCGGCCCACCACCTGTTTTAAGTGAAGTTTTTTTGAACACAGCCATGTCCATTCTTTTAAGTGTTGTCTGTTGTTGCTCTATGCACTACAACAGCAGAGTTAAGAAATAGCAACAGAGCCCGTATGGCCTGCAAAGACTGAAATATTTACGGTCTGGCTCTTTACAGAAAGTTTACCAATTCCTGCTTTAGACTGTTCTCATACTGAGATCTGAGAATCGAGATGTTCAGGAAACCAGGCTTTGTGGGAAGGATGAAAACACAGAAACACAAGATTGGTCCATTATGCTAAGCTTCCTGCTCAAATGCCAAGTCCTCTAATTGCATTTGATTCAGCAGATCTCTTCTCAGCAGCTGCTATATGGCTAGCACTGTGTTGAGGGCTGTGGAGATTATAAAATAGGGCTAAAACAAAGCCCTTGTGTTTGAAGAATTAATGAGAAAGAAAAACATGTTCACATGGGTTCATTAATAAATGGTTGCATGGTAAGGTGCCAGAATTGGCTCTGCTGACGAGAGATGCTGTAGGAGGCCAGTGTGGCTGGGGTTGGAGGGCTGTTCCTCATGAAGCAGAGGATCACGTGGATAGATGGAAAGACAAGAGCCCATCGTGAGTCAGGGCCCAGAAATGAGCTGGTAGCTCCTGTTAGTGGGACAGAAAAGAGACAAATGACGGAAATGGTAGAATTTTGTGGTACAGCTGGGGTATGGGTCCTGATCATGAAGAACCACAAAATCCTGCCTGAGAAGTTGGAACTCTGAGGAGAGTGAGGTGTTGAGTAGTAGTGTAGCCATATGAATCTTTGGAGATAAATACAGAGTTTATGTGCATGCTTGTTGTAGTTCATGAAGAATTCTTGCCTTACAAGATCAGAGTTGAGCAACATAAAACATAGAAGGACTCTAACCTCTGTCTTTTCCTGCCTCTTTTTTTCTAGAACAAGCTTTCTGACTTGTTGGCACCCATCTCCGAGCAGATCCAAGAAGTGGTGACCTTCCGGGAGAAGAACCGAGGCAGCAAGTTGTTCAATCACCTGTCAGCTGTCAGCGAAAGTATCCAGGCCCTGGGTTGGGTGGCTATGGTGAGCTGTGCAGCTTCTATGGGAGGGGAGGGATAGAGATCAGGAGATGTGGCTGGAAAGGCCCTGCGTCACTGACAGCTTTTTCTTTTTCTAGGCTCCCAAGCCTGGTCCCTATGTGAAGGAAATGAATGATGCTGCCATGTTTTATACAAATCGAGTCCTCAAGGAGTACAAAGATGTGTAAGTCCAGCTTGTCCTCAAGGGGTCAAGAACAAACCCAGCTGGTTACTTGACTTGCTAGAGTAGGGCTTTGGGTTAAGTTAAGGCTGGCCATGGCTGCTGTGTTTATTCTCTTATCTCAGGGCTGCTTTTTGGAAAGTGTGATAGATGTTGACTCATAGAAGCTGCATTTGCAAGCAGAAAGTGTTTCTTCTTCCTCTTCTGCTTTTTATCTGGGGTTTGTAGGGGGCTTTTGAGTTTTCTCATCCTTGCCTTTACGGTTTAGGAGCTTTTGCTGGATATGAAAATGAACTAATGCCCTTTTTTTTTGGCCTGTGTGGATAAGATTTTGTTCCTTTTTGAAAACTTCTAACTGGCTCAATGGCAAAAGTTACAACAAGATTTACTATAAAGTGACCCTGACTATTCTTATAGTCAGGTAAAGTGAGAGGAAGGCTGCCTGACCATTGCAGGTGTTGCGTAAGGGGAGTTACTGTATGTCCAACCACATGTGTCCACCAGTGTGAACTTCTGCATCACTGGTTTTGAGCTGGAGTGACTACAGGCACCTGTTACTTGGCCACGTAACTCTCCAAACCCTTCTTTTCTTCCCTCCATTTGTCCTCAGTAATCAGCATATGTTGAGTGACTACTCTGAAGGAATGAGCCTTCATGTGGGTCTGAAATATCTCCCAGAACACCAGGCAGTTCCTTGATCCTTCCAGTAATCTGGAATTAAGCATCACAACATTCTGATTATATTCCACTATTATACTCCACAATTTACAGTTGAGGAAATTGGGTTTTAAGCTCAGTTCAGTTTAGTCGCTCAGTTATGTCCGACTCTTTGTGACCCCATGGTCTATAGCATGCCAGGCTTCCCTGTCCATCACCAACTCCCGGAGCTTACTCAAACTCATCTCCATTGGGTCGGTGATGCCATCCAACCATCTCATCCTCTGTCGTCCTCTTCTCCTCCTGCCTTCGATCTTTCCCAGTGAGTCAGTTCTTTGCATCAGGTGGACAGAGTATTGGAGCTTCAACATCAGACCTTCCATTGAATACTCAGGACTGATTTCCTTTAGGATGGACTGGGTTGATCTCCTTGCAGTCCAAGGGACTCTCAAGAGTCTTCTCCAACACCACAGTTCAAAGCATCAATTCTTTGGCGCTCAATAATCATAAAGTCTTCCAGCTAATAATACGTAAGAGAGGAGACTTGAACTACAGTGCAGTGCTACTTCTGTAATTTAATACTGATTCAGTTCAAACGCTCAGTTGTGTCCGACTCTGCGACCCCATGAATTGCAGCACGCCAGGCCTCCCTGTCCATCACCAGCTCCTGGAGTTCATTCAAACTCAGGTCCATCCAGTCAGTGATGCCGTCCAGCCATCTCATCCTCTGCTGTCCCCTTCTCCTCCTGCCCCCAATCCCTCCCAGCATCAGAGTCTTTTCCAATGAGTCAAATCTTCGCATGAGGTGGCCAAAGTACTGGAGTTGCAGCTTCAGCATCATTTCTTCCAAGGAACACCCAGGACTGATCTCCTTTAGAATGGACTGGTTGGATCTCCTTGCAGTCCAAGGGACTCTCAAGAGTCTTCTCCAGCACCACAGTTCAAAAGCATCAATTCTTCAGCACTCAGCTTTTCTTCACAGTCCAGCTCTCACATCCATACATGACTACTGGAAAAACCATAGCCTTGACTAGATGGACCTTTGTTGGCAAAGTAACATCTCTGCTTTTGAATATGCTATCTAGGTTGGTCATAACTTTCCTTCTAAGGAGTAAGCGTCTTTTAATTTCATGGCTGCAGTCACCATCTGTAGTGATTTTGGAGCCCAGAAAAATAAAGTCTGACACTGTTTCCACTGTTTCCTCATCTATTTGCCATGAACTGATGGGACCAGATGCCATGATCTTCGTTTTCTGAATGTTGAGCTTTAAGCCAACTTTTTCACTCTCCTCTTTCACTTTCATCAAGAGGCTTTTTAGTTCCTCTTCACTTTCTGCCATAAGGGTGGTGTCATCTGCATATCTGAGGTTATTGATATTTCTCCCAGCAATCTTGATTCCAGCTTGTGTTTCTTCTAGTCCAGCGTTTCTCATGATGTACTCTGCATAGAAGTTAAATGAGCAGGGTGACAGTATACAGTCTTGATTGACATACTCCTTTTCCTGTTTGGAACCAGTCTGTTCCATGCCCAGTTCTAACTGTTGCTTCCTGACTTGCATATAGGTTTCTCAAAAGCCAGGTCAGGTGGTCTGGTATTCCCATCTCTTTCAGAATTTTCCACAGTTTATTGTGATCCACATAGTCAAAGGCTTTGGCATAGTCAACAAAGCAGAAATAGATGTTTTTCTGGAACTCTCTTGCTTTGTGGATGATCCAGCGGATGTTGGCAATTTGATCTCTGGTTCCTCTGCCTTTTCTAAAACCAGCTTGAACATCTGGAAGTTCACTATTCACATGTTGCTGAAGCCTGGCTTGGAGAATTTTGAGCATTACTTTACTAGTGTGTGAGATGAGTGTAATTGTGTGGTAGTCGGAGCATTCTTTGGCGTTGCCTTTCTTTGGGATTGGAATGAAAACTGATTTTTTCCAGTCCTGTGGCCACTGCTGAGTTTTCCAAATTTGCTGACATATTGAGTGCAGCACTTTCACAGCATCATCTTTCCTCCTAAAGGGAAGTGTTTTATTTTTAATTTTTTGGAGGAAGGCATATTTTTGACCTAAGGCATTGTGTTACAAGGCAGTTGAGTTTCTTGGAGTCCTAAAGATCCATAGTGATGCTTGAGCGCCCTCCTGACCATGGCTTCAGGCACAGAATATTTGCTCTTTTCAGTTTTTTATATAAGATTATGCCTAAGGTCTTATTATGCTTTGAAAAAACAGTTTGTTACTTTAAAAAGTTTAAGGCATATTGCTATAAGAGGTAGAGATATAGAGTCCCTGTCAGTATGGACTTTGGTCTAATTAGGGTAAGAAAATAGGTTTAAAAAAGAAAAGAGAAGCTCAGTTATGATAGAAAAGCTGCCATTGAGCAGAGCCTAAGGAGCATCACAGGCAGGAAAATGTGAGCTCATAGATAGGAAGGATCTGGAATCATTGTTGTAATGTACCCTGATTGCCTGCAGTGAGTCGTTCTTTAATTCTCCCAGGGATAAAAAGCACGTGGACTGGGTCAAAGCTTACTTGAGTATATGGACAGAGCTGCAGGCTTACATTAAGGAGTTCCATACCACCGGACTGGCCTGGAGCAGAACAGTGAGTTCTTGTCCCCTACTGTCATTCCTCCAGGAAATAGGAGAGGAGGAAAAGGGGTAGAAGAGTAAAGAAAGCGAGGGTAAGGGAAAGAATACTCAGTTCTATTCAGTGTCGGTAAACATGGGTCAGGGACATGCTTGGGCTGGAGGGGAGATAGATGAATAAATAGCATCATCCCAACCCTCAGGAAGCTTAAAAACAGATACGAAACCCCAGTACCAATCACCAGGCCAAGTGGTATTATAAAGGTACACACTACAGAGTATGAGAAAGTGTGATTCTCACCTGGGAGAGACTGTACTTTAAGGAGTCATATTCTCATCTGAGACTTTTCAGGTATAGGATGGAAGTGGGCGAGATGGGTAACAGCAAAGCTTAAAGTAAATGCAGAATAAATGTCATCTGCCTTCAGTAAGAAGAGAGAGTCAAATTTTTAGGAGGAAGGGATGAAAAGGAAGTAGTTGAGACATTTAGACTTTGTAACAAGTGATAAGGGGACTTCCTTGGTGGTCCAGTGGCTAAGACTCTGCACTCCTAATGCAGGGGACCTGGGTTCAATCCCTGGTTAGGGAACTAGAGCCCAACGTGCCACAACAAGGACCTGGCACAGCCACATAAATACTTTTTTTTTTAATTGATGATAAGAAACTATAATAGGTATTTGAGCAAAATAGTGGTAATGATCAGATTTGTCTTTAAAAGAGTCTTAGTATATAGATTAGGGGCAAGGACTAATGTAAGTACTATGTGAGTACTATGTAAGTACTATTGAAGTACTCATGGTGCAAGAGGCTGATACAGACAAACTTAGGGAGATACAACCAAGATAATAGAATGAGTTAATGAGAAGATGATTGAACAGTTAAGCTTGGATGGTAATAACTTTCGCTAGAATAGAAATGGGGTGATTGTACAGGAAGGGGAGCAGGCAGGAGATGGTGAAATCAAACTTGGATTTTGTAAGTCTGAGGTATTGCTGATACACTAAGATTTTTAGAACTCTAGGTTTAGAGCTGGAAAAATGGAGCTGAGTTGGGTGTGGGTTGGGAGCATTAATCATTGCATCAAGGACTACAGTAAAAATCCCATGTATCTTGGACACATGTAAGGCCCTGTTGGGGCTGGTACCGAGGGGAAGAAAAGTTGACTGTGTTCCCTGCACTTACTGTTCCAGGGGCCTGTGGCAAAAGAACTGAGTGGCTTGCCATCTGGACCCTCTGCTGGATCTGGTCCTCCTCCTCCCCCCCC
>NW_011495044.1:4644320-4669314 GCF_000754665.1 Bison bison bison | reverse complement strand
CCTCCCCCCCCAGGTCCACCTCCCCCCCCAGTCCCCACCAGTTCAGGCTCAGATGACTCTGCTTCACGCTCAGCACTGTTTGCGCAGATTAATCAGGGGGAGAGCATCACACATGGTAAGTGAACGCTTTGGCAAGAGGAGTCAGTAAACAACTTGTTTTGGCAAGAACTTACCAGCTAGCAACCTGGTAGTCTGTAAACCAGAATCATGGTTTGTTTATGGGAGGTTCTTTTGGGTTGTTACATTCTTTCAGGTTGCCTAAAGGGACAGCAGAGCTGGCTTAAATGGAAATTGAAAATGGGTCATTATAGTTGTGGGAATCTCTCTTCCCATTAGAAGTGATTTAAGGGGCACGTACAGAGTACCTTCTGTATTGTGCCAAGGCATGGTGCCAGTGGTTCTCCCTAGAGCTTTTTCCATGTTACCACATGGTCTCTTTGGGAAGTCATCATGGAAGAGGGTGGTTAACTTCTTCCGAGGATGTGTATTAGTCATAACGGAAAACTTGCATAAGAATGACCTAATGTTGGCATAGAAAAGGCTCATATACAGTAGGTTGAAGTCTAAATTATACAACACTCTCCTAAGAATCTACCTATAAAAATATTCAAAGGACAAGTTTTAGACATTATTATTTATAGTGGCTAAGAATGGTATAACAATCTGTATATCCAACTTTAAGAGAAATGGTTAACTGTGGTATGTTCCTTTTGATGGAATATTATGCAACCGTTAAGTCTTTTTTCTGCCATGAACCATGCAGTGTTTAAAGAAAAAAACTAACCACACGGAGTGGTGATACTAAAAAGCTAGTGTTGCTTATGTAGATTGGGCTCTGTTCATAAGCAAGGCACGTGTCAGCCTATTGAGGGCGATTGTGGAATTTTTTTTCCCTTAAAAAAATATATTTTTAGAAACTATAGGCTAACTTGAGAAAAATTGTACTGTGTTAATTGGTTAAACCAAGTTTTTTTTGGTCTAAGTGTGTATGCTTACATCTAAATAAAAAACAACTATGAATAGAAAAATCATTGGAAGGGAAGTTTCAAGTGCCAGCACTGATTGGGGGTGGGTGGTAAGTTAGCTGTGAATGAGGTTATTTTTCCTTTTACCAAATTTTCTTTATTATCACATAGTACTTTTTCTTCCTCTGTTGATTTAAAAACTGTGTACGTATTTTGTGAGTATATACTTAGTGTCGTTCTAGATCTTTTTCTTGTGTTTTTATCCCCATCCCCCCGTATATACACATTCTGCATTTTATTTATTTTTTAGTGGAATTTTATAATTTAACCTTGAGGTAGAAGAGAATTATACAAGTGCTTCTCCAACGGTGTGAGAGAGAACATCTCAGAGGCTCTGGGTTTTGGCTTTGAATTTTTGGTTAAGGATCAGTGTAACTTCTGATAGCAGAAGTTGATTATTGCCTCAGCTCAAAGCCCTGGTATGAAGGACAGGAACAAAGCAGCTGTTGTTCTTACAGCCCTGAAACACGTATCTGATGACATGAAGACTCACAAGAACCCTGCCTTGAAGGCTCAGAGTGGTCTGATACGAAGTGGCCCCAAACCCTTCTCTGCATCTAAACCAGATCCCCCCAAACCAGTCGCAAAGAAGGAGCCAGCCCTACTTGAACTGGAGGGCAAGAAGTGGAGAGTGGTGAGTTAAAAATGCCCAGAGTGGGGGAACAAGTGGGGGCACAGAGACTAAACGGGGCGCAGCCAAACGAGTGCAGGCTTTTGATTACAAGAAAGAAAGTTTGGCATAGTCTGGTTTTGGGGGTGTGCTTAGTGATGAGGTTCCTAAAAAGGGATCTCTTTAACAGGAAAATCAGGAGAATGTTTCCAACCTGATGATAGAGGATACAGAGCTGAAACAGGTGGCTTACATATTCAAGTGTGTGAACTCAACATTGCAGATCAAGGGCAAAATTAACTCCATTACTGTAGGTGAGTTCTTCTTGGCCCAGGCAGGCTCTGTCCTAGAGCTTAAGAGGGCTGGCACCCTACCTCCCCTATTTCTAGAGATTCTTAATAGAGTGTTTTCCTTTAAATTTATACTGTTAACCTGCTCCCTTTCTTCTCCTAGATAACTGTAAGAAACTTGGTCTGGTGTTTGATGACGTGGTGGGCATTGTGGAGATAATCAATAGTAAGGATGTCAAAGTTCAGGTAACTCGATACCTTGGCTCCTTCCTTTGGTCTCGGGGATTAATTGAAAGAGACACAGCCGACCCACAGATGTTGCCCTGGTAGAAATCTGACTCTGTGGGGTCTGTAAGCTGAGCTGCTCCGTATGTGGCAGGAAAAGAGTTGGCCCTTAGCGTGAGCTGTTTCCAGCACCATCCCCACCCACCCCTAGTATCCAGTATCTGTTGTACACCTGTGAGTTGTTCATGTGCTCCTGTGAAACAGGGAAAGCTTTTCCCACAGTTAACTGTTGTTCTTCCAGAGGCCAGAACTCAGTGCTCTTGGTTTCCTCTGCAGGTAATGGGTAAAGTGCCAACCATTTCCATCAACAAAACAGATGGCTGCCACGTTTACCTGAGCAAGAACTCCCTGGATTGTGAGATAGTCAGTGCCAAATCTTCTGAGATGAATGTCCTCATTCCTACAGAAGGCGGTGACTTCGTAAGTTTCTTGATCCCTTTAGTAGTATGATGTGAAACCAGAAGGGCCTGAAGGCTAGTGTTGGAGAAAGCTAGTTGATGGACATTCTGCACCAAGTGAGGTCCAACCCAGCTGTGCACACCTCACGCACATGGAAGCCTGAGGTGGTCCCACAGAGTAGACCCCCTAAGGAGAGTGGTTTCTGGCTTTCTTAGGCTGAGCAGATGCTCAGGGTAGCAGAAAGGACTGGGGTTGAGTCACAGCACCCTGTGAGCCATTCACATTCCCATCTGTACCTCACAGGCGTAACAGCTGTCCAGGGTCACTGGTCAGTAGGAAATAGACTGCCACCTCCATCTGTCTAGCTTTGGAGGCTCTGTCCTCATTCCTGCACTGCACTGCTTCGTCACTGTGTCAGTGGTGGGGCAGGTGGTCTCTAAGATGTGGTGCTGCCAGTTCCATAGCCCCCATAGCCAGGCTTTCACAAGAGGATTCCGTTTCCCTCATTACATCCTACTTGCTCTCACAGTTTAGTGCATACAGGCATTGGGAGAAAAGTGTTAAGATTTAATTAGCCCCATGTTGGCCTAGCTCAGGTTTAAACTTGTTGTTTCTCTATTTGCAGAATGAGTTCCCAGTCCCTGAGCAGTTTAAGACCCTATGGAATGGGCAGAAGTTGGTCACCACAGTGACAGAAATTGCTGGATAAGCGAAGTGCCACTGGGTTCCTTGTCCTCTCCCTCACACCATGGGATAAATCTGTATCAAGACGGTTCTTTTTTAGATTTCCTCTACCTTTCTGCTCTTAAACTGCTTCTCTGCTTTGAGAAGCACAGCTACCTGCCTTCACTGAAATATACCTCAGGCTGAGATTTGGGGTGGGATAGCAGGTCAGTTGATCTTCCGCAGGAAGGTGCAGCTCTTTCATATCAGCTCAACCACACCGCCAGTCCATTTTTAAGCAACTGCAGACCAGGACAGGTGTGTTTTAGCTTTCAGCCTTTGGGGTTATTTGACCAACAAATAGTCTTTTGGGAAGACTATAGCAGTCCCAGGAATTAACAGGTCAGAATGTTCACACAAGTTAACCTTTTTCTAACAACAAGTGTGAAGGTAACAGAAGCTGATCCTAGTTAGTTCTTCTAACTTAAACTAATTATCACTATTGACAAGTGCGGCAAGGGTTGCATGGGACCAAAGGCTGAAGCTTGGCCATCTAGCATTCCTAGGAAAATGATTTCCTACGAGCATTCCTTTTCTTCTGCATTCCATCCCGCACCTGGCCAAACCTGGCCGTAGGTTGTCCTGTGGAGGCTGCTGTGGTGGTGCCCTGCCCCCAGGCCAGCTAAGGGAGTCTCGGACCCTTTCTCTCTTGGGCCCCTGCCCAGCACCTTCCTACAGAGATGACTTTAAAAGAGTGAAAAAAAAGGAAAACTGCACCATTCCCAGCAATCTGGCTCCCTTTCTCCTTCCATTCTAGGTGCCCATTGTCCGTCTTCACTGCTTCCATGGCCCTGTCACGCTCACAACTTGTGGCTTCTGTCTGGGCACCTGAACAAAGGACTAGAAATCTCCACTGCAGGCTGTTTTAGGTCTTGTGTAAAAACCTTGCACAGCCTTGCTAATGCAACTTTCAGTTTTTCCTCTAGGACAGACACTTTACCAAAATATGCAACTTTTTTTTGGTGGGAAGAGAGATTGTCCTGTGATTTCTACCCATTTCCTGAGGCCTGTGGAAATAAACCTTTATGTACTTAAAGTTATACAGAAAATAGAATAAAATTAATACCAAACTCGCTTAGTATTTATGTATGATATTTGCTGAACAGAGATGTAAGAACTTTGAAAAGAAAAATGACACCAAGGATAAGAAACTACTCTTTATTTTAGACGACTTCATAAAATTGTTTTCACCCGTCCCCACTTCTTGCCTTTCATCCCTTTGTTTCAGTTGAAAAGTCTTGAAAGAGGTGAAGGAAAACCAGAAGGTAAACTTTGTAGCACTTAAGAAAGTGCTTCCCCCAAATGCAGCTAATCATTTCCACAGATGGGGCATTCTGCAGAACAGTCTTCCAGAAGTGGTGCTAGGATTTCATGGGGTAAGGGAGTCAGGGGCTAAGATGTTGTCTTTAGCAGAAATTCTCAAAAGAGTCCTTAATAGTCTAAGGTGGGTTGATCTCCCAAGAGAAAAGGGATATGGAATGTTCCCTAAGCTTCCTTGAGCAATCTTTTTTTGTTTTTTCACAGAACACATCAGAAGCAGTTTGGAGTGTGCTGGTAATACACATTTTTGAGATGGAAGTTAGAAAGCCTGATCTGTTCATATTTTTCCCCCTCCCATTCTTTGCTAACGCCAGCAATAGAGTAACTCTGGAATCCAGACCACCAGTCATATTCAGAAGGGACAGGTTTATCAAGGGTGGAATGGAAAGAACCAGCTACCTCCTCCTTTTTAAATTTTTACATTTTTCTTTAAACCTCCCTATTGTCCCCATCTAAGTTAAGCAATATGTATACTTCCTGCCTTAAGCAATCCAGTTGGGTGCTACTTCCCTCCTTTTGTGACAGAGCAACTAATTCATCACTACCTAAGGAGACAGTGCTACCAAGGCAAGATCATGGGCTGCCGGAATTTGTAAAATAATACCCAAGACACACAGAAAGCAACATACTCAGAGGAGGACAGCCATAAAGAAATTACATGGATGCATTAGCCAAGCGATACTTTTCCGAGCACTGGTCAAATCACCAGAACAGTTAAAGCATTTTTTGTGAATACCTCAGGCCTGAGTACTGGCCCCTTGGCTTGAGATGTGGCTAGATTTTCCTGAGAAAGTCACTCATCTTAGACTATTTCATTGGTTCAGTTTGTTCAGTCTCATCCAGGCCTGGGCAAAGCTCTGGCACTGACCTGCAGCAAACTCCTGATTCCTAAAAGAGTCTGACCATATCAGAGGCTGTAAAACAAGCTCCACGGCTATTAGCTAATTAAATTGGCATTCAGCACCATCTGCTGATAGGATGAGGCAAAGGATAAGATTCGTATCTTGGATCTTTCCAAGCGGGGCATGTTCGATGATGACTAGAGAAAAGGATTAGTTGCTAGCTGGATCTGAGCTCAGGCTTGGGCATAGAGGGAACTGGTTTGGGAGTGGGAGGGGTTCCCTGAGCTCTGGTTCAGACTACAAGGGTTTCACTCAAGGAAGGGTATGATGTGGGCGTAAAACCATTCTTCAGACAGTTGAAGATGGTCACCTTCAAGAGCCAGGAACACCAGCTGTCCGGCCTTGTCCATTGCCTTTAGCCCCAGGCGGTCCTGTAGAGATAAGGCATAATTAAGAAGCTTAATGGTTTCACAGTAAAATCATAAATAATGTTAACGAGATATTCTCAAAAATGCAGTATTTTCTCTTGAGTATTAAAATTTAGGTAAATGAAATGCAAATAAGGATACTTCCCTCCCATTTTTTCCCCTGAATATTAAAAACGTGTTTTTGATGGCTGTTCCTCTCCTTGCTTGAAGCCTTGGGTGGTAGGGTTTTGGTCCACTGTGTATCTAAGCTGATCGGTCTTCTCTCAGGACACCATGGGGATGGGCGGTGGTCCATTATTGTCTTCTGATTTTTATGGAGTCAAGCAATTGGGAAAAAAGTTACGTGCCGTTGAGGTTGTTCTATACACTTTTATACTCTGCTTTCTGGAAAGTCTCCCAAAGCTTCCGGAGGACCACCTACAAGTGGGCAAGCCATGGACAAAACCGCCTCAAAATGTCAACTGGGACTGAGCCAAAGATGGGAGAACATTAGCTAGAGAACTTAAAACATACCCAACTCTTAGATAACAAAACTCAGACACTTCAACATTCGGCAGCTGGATAAGTCATGACAGCTGGGTTGTTGAACAAGTGTGGCTGGGGAGATGAGCAGTTAGGATGGTGCCAGAATGCTGCTCCTGCTGTTCACTCTCTCAATCGTGTCCAACTGAGACCCCGTGGACTGCAGCATGCCAGGCGTCCCTATTCACCAACTCCCAGAGTTTACCCAAACTCATGTCCATTGAGTCAGTGATGCCATCCAGCCACCTCATCCTCTGTCCCCTTCTCCTGCCCTCAATCTTTGCCAACATCAGGGTCTTTTCAAATGAGTCAGCTCTTTGCATCAGGTGGCCAAAGTACTGCAGTTTCAGCTTCAACATCAGTCCTTCCAATGAACACTCAGGACTGATCTTTAGTATGGACTGATTGGATCTCCTTGCTGTCCAAGGGACTCTCATGAGTCTTCTCCAACACCACAGTTCAAAAGCATCAAACCACCAATTTGAGTTTCATGACAAGTTCTTAAGTGTAGCTTGCAAAACTCTTAACAGACCCTAGCTTCCTTTTACCTCACCCGCAGCAGAGCACCAGAGGCAGGAGAAAAGCCAAGAGATGACAATTGGCCTCTGAAATTACTTGGGATCTGAATAGAAGGCAAGTGGTTCAGATGTATCATTTCTGCACTTTAGGAAAAGTATCTCCAAGATAAAAGCCTGAGAATGTGGGAGACTCCAGAACTGGGAGTGGTGAAAAGCTGCTTGAGAAAAAAGCCTACCCTGAACAAAATTCATAGCTCTGTTCCTCCCAGTCTCCTGCAGGAGGAGCTTTCCCCTGTCAGTGCCTGGTTTAACAGCATCTATTGATATTAGTGTTTTGAAGTAACAGCCCTCCATATTTTCTCATGTGGGGGCTCTTTGGATTTGTGATGGACTGTGCCTCAGCAAAGGAAGCCAGTTCTAACCCTGTTATCAGAAGGAGTTAGAGATATGTTCCTTGCCCAGGCCTGAAAACACGAGGAACAGGTCCTTTAACCTTCAGGATGGAGACTTCAGTAAACCAGTGCCTGATAAGCTGGTGCCAGAATCAGCAGCCTAACGAGTCTTGCCCACAGCACCTGCTGTGCTGGAGTGTACAGGACCAGGTATGTCACCAAAGCACCTAGCAGCTCCCAGAACTGAGCTGACAAGGACGGCACCTCCCCTCCCCAGTTACCTGTGTGTATAGGGTGCTCTCCTGTAAGGGAATGGTCTCCTTGGCTTGGCCACTTCTGTAAAATCCAAACCACTACAGGAGAGGAGGAAGAAAGGAGGTCAGATCAGATACACACACACATCGCCAACTACTTCAAGACTGGCTAGTAGCTAAGACTACTGACGAACAACTCCCTAAGACTGCAGCAAGGAGGGGCAACAAAGCATGTCTTGAGTCATTTCTTCTTAAGGGTGGATCCTGAGGTGTGAGTTAATCATTCCGAAGAGCTTTCCAGTTCCCTAGAATTGCTGCTTCCTACAGTTACTGAGCACCTACTCTGAAAATCCTTGTGTGGTATAAACATTCCAAGATGAATTTATGTATACAGTCCCTACTTTTAAGCAGCTCTGGTCCAATGCACAGACACAACTAATTGTTTAGCATGGAAGTCAGCAAACTTTTCCATAATAAACACAAAATAATTCAGGCTTTAAGGGGCCACGTGGTTGCAACTACTAAATACTGCCATTGTAATACAAAAGCCACGAGACAGTATTTTTTAAATGAATATGGCTGCATTCTTTTTTTCCTCTGTCTCTGCCCACCAGCTCCCAGCTGCATCCCAGCATGGCATGTGGGATCCTGGCCAGGCATCAAACCCACATCCCCTGCAGTGGAAGCTTGGAGTCTTAACCAGTGGACTGCCAGGGAAGTCTCAATATGGCTGCATTCTAATGAAACTATTATAGATACTGAAATTTGTAACTCATGTAATTTTCACATTATCAAAGTTTTTTACTTTTTTCTACCATTTAAAAACAAAAACCATTTTCCTTCGTGGGCCATACAAAAGCAGGTGCAGGGTGGATTCAGCCCATAGGCTGTGGTGTGCTCTGACACAGTGTGATGAACACTGATATTATAGAGGCTGATAATTCTTAAGAGGGAGTAAATTCTGCCTAGAAGAGGGGTGGCTTTCTGGATGGAGGAAATGACATCTGAGCTGAACAGGAGCCTGTCAGGTGGAGAAGCCCAGGGAAGGGCATTTTAGAGACTAAAGCATGAACAAAGGAACACAAGAAACCCGGGCCGGGAGCAGGGCATTTCCAGTAGCGCAATATGACTTGGTCCGAGAGGGGATGAAGGGATCATGAAGTAAGATTAGGTTGGAAAGAAATCAAAGCCAAGTCAAGGCTGAACGTGAATGTGAACCTCAGGTAGTTACAGATTTTGGACTGGTGCTGCTGAACCTTTTCTGGATCACAGATTTCTAAAAATCTGATAAAAAATTTCAGACCCTTCCTCAGAGAATGCAACTTCAGCTTACCCTTGAACAACATGGGTGTGAACTGCTCGGGTCCACTTTTTTGTGGATTTTGTTCAGTACTGTGGATGCTGAGGGACAACTATAAGTTATATGTAGATTTCTGACTGTGCAAAGCACCAGCGTCCCTAACCCCTATGTTGTTCAAGGGTCAACTGTATATAAGTTTGCAAACAGTTTTGGGTTGTGGAGGGTTACAACCCTGAGTGTCCCATTTATAGACCTCAGAACCCCTGCTCTACACAAATGTGGGTGGAAGGGACTGACAATTCTTCCGAGTAGGCAGCTGTGGGGGTTTTTTTTGTTTTTTTAAAATTGATTTATTTATTTGGCTACATTGGGTATTGGTTGCAGCATGTGGGATCTTAGTTCCCTGACCAGGGACTGAAGCTGCATCCCCTGCATTGGGAGAACAGAGTTTTAACCCCTGAACCACCAGAGAAGTCCTCAGGCAGCTATGTTTTAATGCCATTTCTCTGCCAGTCTCCTGGCATGTTGTGGCCTAAGAAGCGTCTCACCTCAGAATCCACAGGGTCCACAATGGTATCATTGAGGAATTTCACCATCACAAACTTCTTGAGGGCCATCAGGTTTTTCTTGTAGGACTCATTGACACCCTGGAGGAAAAGGCAATAGTAAGAACCGTGGGGACATTACCATCAGATTCTAGCCAGGGAATTAAAAGCTTGCAGTGCTCTGGTCTGCGTGACCCTGGGTTTCTTCTCCATGGTAATGGGCTGCTTTTCTCGCTTCCTGCCCAGAACACACCAGGTACAGCCTTTTTCTTAACAT
Organism: Bison bison bison; assembly: GCF_000754665.1. Classification (NCBI taxonomy): domain Eukaryota; kingdom Metazoa; phylum Chordata; class Mammalia; order Artiodactyla; family Bovidae; genus Bison; species Bison bison. Next base: position 4,659,584 of record NW_011495044.1, on the reverse strand, counting down.
GCCATCTGATTGACTGCTCCCAGCAACCATGGCGGACAGATGGCCACCATGAATCTCTCACTGCACTCCACAGGTCTCCATCACATAGGTTAAAGGCTTCTAGCCAGAGAAAGCCAAGGCAAAATAAGAAACTGCGAACTCTGAGTGGTTCTGCCATACTATTCTGTTACCGTCGCCCCCCTCTTCAAATTCTGTTTTTGTTTGTTTGTTTTAAACCTCCAGATATGCCAATAAAACTGAGCCAGAATCTCCCAACCCATGTTCATCTCTGGGACGCACTCAGTGCCCTGTGCAGTCTCTCTTCTTAAGTAAATCACTCTTCTGAAAAAATACGACCCCAAAGCGATCCACTGGAAAGGCTTCCCTCAGTAAGGCAGCAGTTGAGTTTCCTGCCAGCCAGCACCTATTGAGTTCACCCCGCTGCTTCAACACTAGGCAACAGGAAGAATCCACAGGAAGAAAGCCAAATGAATTTCAGCCTCCCTAAAGCGACTTAGCAGCAGCAGCAGCAGCAGCAGCAGAAGGAACTGAACCTCATAAGCACTGCCTCCCCCAACACAGAACTTCCGGTTTCCTGGGTTCTGCCTGGGATATTTGGACAGTCACTGCTCATCTGTTTATAATGTCCCTAACAGGAAAGGGAATGCACAATTATGGTAGCCTGGCTTGGGTGCTTACTCTCTCTTGATTAATATCTGCCAGGAAGATGCTGTGGTTGCGGTATATGTCCTCCCTGATGGGGTCGTGCCAGTATTCTGCTTGCACCAGGCTGCGGGAGAAAAAAAAATAAAGGTGACCAAGCGGCACACTAGTCAGTATGCCTGAGGCTGGCCCTGGGCACAGGCCACCAAGAGACCGAAGGGGCAAAAGACCAGAGCCTTCTGTTCCTGCTGCCTGATCCCTTTTTCCTTAGCATTTCCTATGCTCCTTCCTTCTTGTCCTTGAGACCTAGCTTAAATATCTTTTCTTCAAAGACCATTCTGGCCAAACTAGGCACCTCCTCCACTGCTGTCCATCACTGCATCTTGTTTCTGCCACAGCCTTAGCTGGTACTAAGGGGGGTCTAGTTCCCTGATCAGGGATCGAACCCAGGCTCCCCTGCATTGGGAACTCAGTCTTAACCACTGGACCATCAGGGAAGTCCCTGGGCTATCTTATTTTGAACTTCCAGGATCTCTCTCTTACTCTTTAATGATTGGTTTTATTTGAATTCTTTTCTAGAGTCATGGATGATCTCTTTCTCTCTGAAGATAATAATATAGGCTTTTTTTTTGTTTAAGGTTTCCTTCAGCTTCTTGAATTGCCATCTGTTTCTTCCAAGTCCCTTTTTACTTTTTGTTGTTTTGATCTATCTTCTATTTTGGAAGCTTTCCTCAGATGTCTGATGGAGGGGTGGGTGGCGGTCCTTGGCTCACTGTTCATATTTAAACAAGAGCTTCCCTGATAGCTCAGTTGGTAAAGAATCCGCCTGCAATGCAGGAGACCCTGGTTCAGTTCCTGGGTGGGGAAGATCGGCTGGAGAAGGGATAGACTACCCACTCCAGATTTCTTGGGCTTCCCTTGTGGTTCAGCTGGTTAAGAATCCGCCTGCAATGCGGGAGACCTAGGTTCAATCCCTGGGTTGGAAAGATCCCCTGGAGACAGGAAAGGCTCCCCACTCCAATATTCTGGCCTGGAGAATTCCATGGACTGTATTGTTCATGGGGTTGCAAAGAGTCAGACACAACTGAGCCACTTTCACTTTCACTGAGCTGAATGGAAGTTCTTCACACAGTTGGAAGTTCTTCACACAGTTCAGTTCAGTCGCTCAGTCATGTCCAACTCTTTGCGACCCCATGAACTGACGCATGCCAGGCCTCCCTGTCCATCACCAACTCCTGGAGTCTACCCAAACCCATGTCCATTGAGTTGGTGATGCCATCCAACCATCTCATCCTCTGTTGTCCCCTTCTCCTCCTGCCCCCAATCCCTCCCAGCATCCGGGTCTTTTCAAATGAGTCAGCTCTTCGCATGAGGTGGCCAAAATACTGGAGTTTCAGCTTCAACATGACTCCTTTCAATGAACACCCAGGACTGATCTTTAGAATGGACTGGTTGGATCTCCTTGCAGTCCAAGGGACTCTCAAGAGTCTTCTCCAACACCACAGTTGAAAAGCATCAATTCTTTGGCGCTCAGCTTTCTTCACAGTCCAACTCTCACGTCCATACATGACCACTGAAAAAACCATAGCCTTGACTAGACGGATCTTTGTTGACAAAGTAATGTCTCTGCATTTTAATATGCTGTCTAGGTTGGTCATAACTTTCCTTCCAAGGAGTAAGTGTCTTTTAATTTAGACAGCTATCTACTGGTGGTTCCACTACGTGCTAGTCAAAAGGAGTCCTGATTTGTTGGAGGATTGCGAAACATCAACCTGCAGATCTCTCTGGGACCAATCAGTTTTTTCAGGGAGGGATCCATCAAACTTCTGCCAAGGAGGAATAACCTGGCTGCTATCATTCTGGGAATCAAACAGGAGGAGGTGGGTTTTCACTATGGTATCTTATCACCATCCTGTGTTTATTATCACAAAGTCTGGTACTTCTTGAGTTAAACTGCTCCAGAAAATAAATTTGGCTTCTCTTGTCAGGGTTGGGGACGAGCAGTCACTTGGACATACACTTAAGGGATTCGGGGAGTCTGATCATTGTTTCTACAGATTTTCAACAAAGAGTCTCATGCACTTACTCTACCAAGGTATCTTAGATGTCAAATTCCTGAGTCTTTCTGAGATTATAAAAAGTGAACTGGTCCCTTCTTGTCAGTGTTTCCTTCAATAGACATAAAGGTTTCAGAATTTTCTGCTCTGCTAAAACAGTTATCACTCATTCATCTGCTTTCTTTCAAAAAACATACTGACATCTTTTTCACCATCTCTTCTCTCCTCTCTGTTCTCTTTGCCCTTGTGAGTTTATCACAGTTTATTCTTTTAGCTTCCCTGGTGGCTCAGAGGTTATAGTGTCTGCCTGCAATGCCAAAGACTCTGGTTCGACCCCTGGGTCGGGAACATCCCCTGGAGAAGGAAATGGCAACCCACTCCAGTATTCTTGCCTGGAGAATCCCATGGACAGAGGAGCGTGGTGGGCTACAGTCCACGGGGTCGCAAAGAGTTGGACACGACTCAGCACTCTTGCCACGTTGTTGCCATTCTTTTGCTTTGTTGTTGTTTAGTCACTAAGTCATGTCTGATTCCTCTGTGACCCCATGGATTGTAGCTCATCAGGCTCCTCTGTCCAAGGGATTCTCCAGGCAAGAATACTCGAGTGGGTTGCCATGCCCTCCTCCAGGGGATCTCCCTGACCCAGGGATCAAACCCAGTCTCTTACGTCTCCTGCATTGGCAGGCAGGCTCTTTACCACTAGCGCCACCTGGGAAGCCCCATAACCATACTAGTTGATCCCAAATCTCAGCTATCACCCAGAATATTCTAGACCTACTAAATCCAAATTTCTAGGGATGAAGCTCTGGAATTCATTTTTAATGAATTTCCCAGGGGGTCTGACATATCATTTAGGTTTGGGAACAACTGAAGGACAACATACTCCAAAAGTAATTCTGAATATGTTTAAATACCCAAACATATGTAGTTGAGGACACTGATGTAAGAGGTTAACCCTTTGCTGCTGACAATATAAAGAATCTGTCCTTCAAATATTAACAGTAGTTTCTTAGCTTGAGTAATTTCTATAGGCTTGTTTTTTTTTTTAAGATGAAAATGTATTGTTGTAATTACATTCTTCTTATATAGAAAAATGTCCTCCCTTTCTTTAAATTACTATTAGAGCAGCTTTAGATTTACAATAAAATGAAGCAGATAGTATAAAGATATTCACAATCATTTGAATATCATTTAAATATCACGAGCAACTACTCCTAGAATCACGGTTAGCATGCAAGTCCGCGTGATATCATCATGCGGTGACAGTTCTGCATCCTTCTCGGCCAACCGTACATACCGTTCCTGTATAGCTTTGTTGTAAGCCCCAGCGTTCAGTGTTTTTCTGATGAAGTCACAGATGTGTGAGCTTTCTCCTGGGCACCGAGGGAGTCCAAAAACACCTACAGCAGCAGAAGACAAATACCCATGCCTTTAATAATCACGTCCTGAATACCTACTATGTGCAGGGCATTGAGAGAAACAAAAAAACCAGCAATAGATCCTGATTTCATTCATTCATTTCTTAAGGAAATAATGTCTTTGGAATTAATACTCTAACCAGCTCCCTCCTCCTCCGGTGTTCCCTCTCCTTTCTGCCTCAGGCCCTTTGCACCCACTCCCCTCTGAAGGATGTGCCTCTCTCACTGCTTCAACAGGGGGCCTCATTCTCATCTCTTGGGTCTTGGCTTAGAGAAGTCATATCTGAGAACCCTAACTCAAGCAGTGCTCAACCCCTGTTCCTCCCCCAACCCAGTTATACCTGCGTCCTCATCAATAACATTTTGCGGGGTACCAGACATACCAATTCTAAGCATATATTGGCAATAATTAATTTAATCCTTACAATCACCCTGTGGAGTAGAAATCATTATTTAGAGCATATTACAGATAGGAAACTTTTAAATGGAGAAGTTAGATACTTTGAGGTTAGACAGTAAGTGATGGAGCCAAGATATGAACATGAGCATTCTGGTTCCAGCGGCCAGGCCTTTCACAAATATAACCACTGTTCTTCCATTATTGTATTTTTTTCTTTATCACAGTTACTGCTATCTGTATTTATTTTGTTTGCTTACTTGTTTCGTGTCTACTCTCCCCTACTAGGATGGAAGTTTCATGAAGACAGAAACCTTATCGGTCTTGTTTTGAGGTTTTCAATAAATATTCATGGAATCAATGAATGAATGATAAAGCTGTTTCTACCAATTTGCATCTGAATAAAACATATACTTTTAAAAAGTATTTTCCTACCTGTTATTTTATTTCCTCCTCTGAAAAATTCCCGTAAGATGGGCAGCGTCTTATTTTAGCTTCTTTCTGTGAGAGGGACCCTACAATACCAAATTACTTGCCCAATTAACACTTAATTGGATGAATTCAATTTACTGATTATAAGGGGAATCCTGCTCCTACACTCAACCAGCTTAACAGCTAAATCCATCAGAACAGAAATAAAGTTCTACCCCAAGACACATCTGCCCCAAAAGTTTATTAATTCTATCTAAATAGCAAACCTGTTGGGGTGTTTTTTTTTTGAAAGATTTAATCTCTGCTGTTAATTTTACAGACAAAAAAAGTCTAGACACTATTCACTGCCTAAGTCCCAATTCAATATGACACCACTCACGTCAAAACAGGAAAGGTTGTTGGACTTTCCAAACTCCTCAACCACTGCCTGCTACACGGCTGCAACCATCTCAACTGCAGGAAATCATGTCAATTATATTAGAGAAAAGTAGGCAGTAATGTAATGACTCCCCTGTGTTCCAGGTGTCTGGAATCCGGTTTTGTCATCCCTGCTGGCTAGTTTGTTATAGCTTAGCAAAACAGGATTTGGGGGAGGATGGCTGACTTCTTGTACAAATAGAGATGCTAGAATATTTTAGGTAAAAAGGACAAAGTTACCTTGATGTTGTCCCCCAATTGAGATGAGATTGACCATGGGAGGTGATGGGCATCTCTGAGCCACTGCCCGCCTGGAGAAAAAAAAAGGGATTATCAGTTTCCACTGTCAGATGGAAATAGATCATCAATAATCAACTCCCCAGGGGAGTCTGGGGGAGAATGGGTACATATATATGTATGGCTGAGTCCCTTCACTGTTCACCGGAAACTCACATTATCTGCTAATCAACTATACCTCAATACAAAATTAAAAGTTTAAAAAAAAAAACTTCCCAGATTAAGTTACTTAATCTGTGGTTCCCCAAAGCCACAAAGTTTCAGGATTTATTTTCCTCTGATACAGCCAAACACAAATCTTTATTCTTTCATAGAAAATAAATTAAGTTCCACAGAGCTTCTTTCAAGGGGCTATTTTAGAAGAGTTTCCCATCCAAGGTAGATGAAGATTCCAGAAACACTAAACGGATAGATCTACCTGCATTAAAGGGCAAACAGTCAGTTTCACGTGATACGATATATAAGTGGTATGATATAACAGAAAGGGACTTACAGAAACTGGCCTCCCTGGGAGAATCCCATAGCATTGTAGCCTTGCTGCAATTTAGGATCCTTAGCAAGAATCTGACACACTGTTGTTACTTGGGAGTTGACATTCAAAAAGAAGCTGTTCTCCACATCCTAAAAGAGAAATCAAAGGACGGGGCTGAACACAAGCACTGGCACCTTCTCTACGAGGCAAACTTGTTTAGGTTGGTACCCTCATAAGCCACTCAAGAACTTAAGTATCATTGTATGGTCTTCTGCTAAAAATGCAAGGTAATGCATTTTAATATTACATTCTACGAAATCAGTCAGCAAACCTTCAAAGGAACTGAACGGTGAAGCGCCTCACCTCTCTGAGAGTCTTCCCAATCTCTAAAGACAAGACGTGAATTCCAGGTATTTTCTTCTCAACCATTTTTTTAATAGCACCCATACTTAAGGGATTACAACAGCTGTCTCCTAGACAACAAAGACAATCATGGAAACTTATGAGTAAAACAACATTATTTAACTTTTTAAAACTTTGTACTTCAAAAGCATTAATGAAAATATGCAAAGTCAACACAGAGAAGAAAATATTTGCAAAACATACTTAGTAAGCATTTAATATCTGAAATATACAAAGAACTCTACGAGTCAGCAAGAAGATAATCTAATTAAAATAGGGAAAGGACTTGAACAGACATCTCTTCAAAGAAGATATACAAATGGCCAACAAGCACATGAAATTATGTTCAACATCACTGATCATTAAGGAAATGCACATCAAAATCACAATGAGGTACCAATGCAAACCTACTAAGATGCCTTTAAAGCCTTCAATATTTTTTTTAATTAACTTATTTAAAAATGGAAAATAACAGACTTACCTGGTGGTCCAGTAGTTAAGAATCCACCTGCCAATGCAGGGGACGTGGTCCTAGAAGACCACATGCCACATGCCACAGGGAACTAAGCCTGTGTGCCACAACTACTGAGCCCACTCACCCCAGAGCCCCTGCACCACAAGAGGAGCCACCGCAACGAGAAACCCATACACTGCGACCAGAGAAAGCCCTCACACAGCAACGAAGACCCAGTGCAGCCAAAATAAAAAATAAATGTAAAAAACTTTTTTTTTCGTGTGTGTGTGCAATTAATTATGAAGAGACCTTGTCCGCCTTGTCAGATAAGTTTAACGTTTTCGTTTGAGGCATGAAGAAGAAAAGGGTTTCCGTTCTCCAGCAGTGAGCCTTAGCGTCAGCCATTAGTTTAAGAAAAATGAAGGAAAAATTGTGCAATTTTTTGTTTCGTGAGCACATTAGTGCTTCGCCTTTGGCCGCGGCCGTGGCCGTCTTGCCGTTTTCAGACTTGGGAGACGAGGTGGCTGTTGTAATTGCTGATCCTATGAGAATGTGAAACTGGATAATATATGAAACGCAAAATAAAAAGAAATCATCCAAAGCAAAAAAAAAAACAACTTTTAAATAGAAAATAACAAGTGTTGGCAAAGACAGGGAGAAACAGGAACTCTTCACATTGCTGGTGGAAACTGCGAAAACAATTGGATGGTTCCTCAAAAAGTTAAATACACAATGACCATTTGATCCATTAATTTCAATTCTAAATACATAACCAAGAAAAGGGAAAACATATGTCCCTACAGAGCCCTGTACAAGAATATTTAAAGCAGCATTATCTGTAATAGCTAAAGGTGGGAAACACTCAAAAGTCCATCAATGGATGACTGGATAAACAAATTATGGTAGATATATACAAGCAAATACTATTCTGCCATAAAAAGGAACAAAGTATTGAAACATGCTACAACATGGATGAACCTCAAAAATGTTATTTTAAGTGAAATAAGCCAGAAATGAAAGCTTACATACTGTATAGTTCCTTTTATATGACACATCCAGAACCGGCACATCCACTGAAACAGAAAGCAGACTGAACATTTCCTGGGGTGATGGGAAGACGGGGTGAAGAGTAATTCCTTAAAATGGGGCACACATGTTTTCTGCGGTGATGAAAAAGTTTTGAAACTAGAGAGAAGTGGTGGTTGCACAACATGAATACACTAAATGCCACTGAACTTATGCTTTAACATGGTTAAGTGTATGTTACATGAATTCCACCTCAACGACAACAAAAAGAACAACATTTTTTGCTCCGCTCATGTTGTTAACAAGTAATAACTTCAAAAGCCCAACACGGTATCATAGGGACCCCAAATTCACAATTGAAAATAAGCAGAGGTGCGTGTTCTCTTATCGTCTAGAGCATCTGCGGCTCACAGGCCCCAAGGCACCTTGAAATCTTCTCTCTCTTCAGGGCCAGGACTAGAGCAAGACAAGTAAAGAAAGCTCAGGTAAGTGCTGACGCTGAACTCACATTCTGCACTTTTTTTTCTTCCTGTTTCAGGGAACCAAGAACTAAGAATAGGAAGCAAAGTGACTGACTGCTGAGTAGGATAAGTGGGCTAAGATCATTTTCCATTTTGAACTTAATCTTTCCATTTTCAACCTGAAAGCTAAACTTAAAAATTCGTTTTTAAAGAAGGAAAAGAGCTCGAGCATGTTCTATTTCTCACACTGAACTATAATCACGGGTTACTTAGGTGGCTTCCAAATAGACTGTGCTCTGGGAGAACACAGAGCTCTCATGCTCTCTTTTAACTCCACTGCAGTAGCCTGAGGCCCTGGCACAGACCCTTGAAAGAACAATCTCTACTTACTGACTCTAATTCCTCTCTGAACATTTTTCTTTCACCTATTCCAATAAGGTTCTCACTCTCACCACTCCCCTAAAAGTGGTTTAATCAAGGTCATTACTGATCTTCCCATTGTTAAATCCAATAACCAATTCTTAGCCCTCATCTTAGTTGACCTATCACCAACATTTCACAGTTTGCTATCCCTTCCTCTTGAAACATTTTCACGTGGTTTCCAAGACATTGCACTCTCCTGACTCCACCTTCTCCCTAGCTGTTCTATCTCTGTCTCCTTTGCTAGTTCCTCTCCATCCCCTTGGGGGCTTCCCTGGTGGCTTAAGGGTAAAGAATCTGGTTTGATCCCTGGGTAGGGAAGATCCCCTGGAGAAGGAAATGGCAACCCACTCCAGTATTCTTGCCTGGAGAATTCCATGGACAGAGGAGCCTGGCGGGCTACAGTCCACAGGCTCAAAAGAGTCAGACATGACTGAAGCGACTTAGCACACATGCATTCCATCTCTACATCCTCCAGATGCTGGGAATGCCTCAGAGCTCGGTCTTTAGACCTCTTTCCTCTTCTGAATATCGTCACTCCCTAGGTGATCTTGTCCAGTCTCACGGCTTTAAATACTAGCCATATGCCAAAGGTTCCCAACTTAATCCTCCAGCCTGTATCTGTCTCAAGACTCCAAACTCCAAATGCCTCTACATCTCCTGAATATGTAACAAACATCTCAAATTTAGTAAGTCCCAAAGCACATTCTTGATTTTCACCCTACAGGCTCCCCCATTTTGGTAAAATGACAACCTCATCCTTCTCGTTGTCCAGGCCATGGAATCATCCTTGACTCCTTTCTCACGCCATATATAATCCGTTAGCAAATCCTACTGGTTCTATCTTCAAACTGTTTCCAAATGTTGACTACTTTTCAACATCTCCCCTTTTACTATACTTTTTCAAGTCACCGTCACCTCATTTCAGTTCAGTTCAGTCGCTCAGTCATGTCTGACTCTTTGTGACCCCATGGACTGCAGCACGCCAGGCGTCCCTGTCAATCACCAACTCCCAGAGTTTACTCACTCATGTCCATTGAGTCGGTGATGCCATTCAACCATCTCATCCTCTGTCGTCCCCTTCTCCTCCCACCTTCAATCTTTCCCAGCATCTTGTTTAGATTATTGCAAAAGCTTTCTAACTTTTTTCCCTGCAAAGGTCCATGACCTCCTACAATCTAGTCTCAATATAGCAACTTGTCTTTGTTCTGTCACTCAGCTGTGTCTGACTCTTTTTGACCCCATGGACTGCAGCATGCCAGGCTTCCCTATCCTTCACCACCTCCCGGAGCTTGTTCAAACTCATGTCCATTGAGTTGCTGATGCCATCCAACCATCTCATCCTCTGTCGTCCCCTTCTCCTCCCACCTTCAATCATTCCCAGCATCAGGGAATATAGGAACTAGAGTGCTTTTAAAATGCAAATCAGATCATGTCACTCATCTGCTCAAAACTCACAACAATGTCCCATCTCTTCTAGCCAAAGTTCCTACAGTAGCCTTAGTAGCCCCAACAACATATGCAGGCCATCCTCCTACCCCTATTTTCTTCTGACTCACTGCGTTTCAGCTACACTGACCTGAGTGTTGCTCCTTGAACACACTAGACATACTAGATATACTTCTGCCTCATGGCTTTGCATTTGCTGATCTTTCCACCATATACTCACATGGCATCTTCTCTCATGGACTTCAGGCCTTTGCTCAGATAATCACTTTTTCAGTAAATCCTGACTTTGCTCTATGAAACTGCAAGCCCTCACTTGCACTCTCTATCCTCCCCCTCCCCTGCTTTATTTTCCTCCATTGCACGAATCACCATTTGACATATGTTTATTTATCGTTTGTCTCTTCCACTGGGAAGTTCTAAAAGAGCAAAGAATTTAGTCTGTTTAGTTTACTGTATCCTCAGGATCCAGTAGGTAGTCAATAGCTACGCGTCAAAAGTATAAACGAATTACAGGTGCCTAAGAAATCTCTGTTCAATGCATGAATGAACAAAAGGATGGAGATACCGCGGTCGCGCAGGCACAACCCTGCCTTCCCGAGCGAGAGTCGGATGCTGCACCCTGACGCCACTGCCGTGAGATTAAACCAGGACACCGCGGAAAACCCTACCGCAGTGCACAGCCTGCTGTGAGCGCTTACCAAAAGACAGCTCCTTCCTCATCATCTCCCTTTCCAATGCAGGATAACCCCTAAATCCTAAAACGTGGAGCCAGTCCGGTCCTGTGTGACCACGGTCCCCGCCCTCCACACTTGCACTTTGCAGACGCGAACCCAGGCTCGGAGAGGGAAAGGGTCGCGAAACCTTTTTGACTCTCTTCTCACTCCCTCCTTCACTCACCCATCCCATGCCAGATCACCAGCGGCAGGGGAGCCGACGGGTCGAGATGCCCCAGCGCCAGGGAAGCGCAGGAACCCAGCAGGAAAGCGAGAGCCAAGAGCCACAAGCAGCTGGACGACGCCATCTTGACTCTATCACGTGACCGCGCTCCCCTGGCCCCGGCCTCTATGCAGGCGCGGGCGCGAGGGCGGCCGCGGCCGCGGGCGCATCGCATCCGCCACACCTCCGTCTGGGTTGCCCCGGTCCGACGGGCGTCTCTCCTGGCTAGTTACCCCAGTAGACTGCTCGCCATCAGAAATCAAACGCGTGCCAACATATTCTCAGTGCTTCCTGTGCATCAAGCACTGTTCTAAGCGCTTTACATCTGGTAACTGCTTTAATTCCCATCACGCCCAAATACCCTTCTCCCCATTTTACAGGTCAGGACACTTGAGGCACTGAGAATGTGGGTTAGTAACCAATGTCACAGAGATAGTACGTTGGTGGATCCAAAGGCTTTGCTCTTACCCTTGCATCGCCCTGCCTTTGGAAGAAAAGTACTTTGTGAAAGAGAAGGAAGAAAGAAAAAAGAGCTGACTCAGCTCTTTGTCAGAAATTGAAGGAGAGTTATAATTTCCAGGGCTAATCATAGCAGTGTGGTGTTTGCTATCGTGAAGGAAAGATAGAACTTCAAAAGGCAAAGATAAAATGCCAGAGAAGGACTGGTATAAGCTAAGATAGAGAGGGAAGGTACATGTTTTCTAGAAGTGTCACAACTTCCAGATTGACAAGAGCGTCTGATGGATGTAAGCATGGTGGGAAAAGCCACTGCCATTTTCTGGTATAATCTCAAAAGCTGAATTATGGTAGGAACCTCTCATCCACCATTTCCCACTTTTCATTTGCCTCTAGATTAGTAATCTCAATCCTTGCCCGCAAAAGAAAAAAATGATTTTTTTCAGCAAAACTTTGAAATTGTTTAAATGGAGAGTTTAAGTGAATTAAAGTGTATCCATTATATAATGGAAAATTGTGAGGTGGATTTTATTAAAGGATAGGTAAATTTGTATATGTGGTGCTGGTTGTTTAGTCTCTTAAGTCATGTCTGACTCTTTCGCAACCCTATGGACTGCAGCCTCCCAGCCTCCTCTGTCCCTAGGGTTCTCCAGGCAGGAATAGGGGAGTGGGTTGCCATACTCTCCTCCAGGGGATCTTCCCCACCCAGCGATCGACCCTACCTCTCTTGCATTGGCAGGAGAGTTCTTCACAACTAGCACCACCCGGGAAGCCCAAAGTTGTATATAGTGACATGGGAAAATGTTTTTGATCTATTTTAAAGGAAAAACTAGGAACTGTATTTTTACAGGAAATATATATGTTGTTCTGAGGGGCAACTACTGAGTCCCATGCTCTGCAACCAGAGAAGCTGTGGCAACACTCAGGGCAAATAGAGAAAGCCACAAGCAGCAACAAAGACCCAGTGCAATCAAAAATAAATAAATAATAAAAAAAAATTTTTTTTAAAATAAGTATTTATATTGTGATGGATATACCACTCTATCTTTACTGAAAATTGTTGGATTGTCCACATGAAATTGGTGAACATTATGATATGTAAAACCTAGCTTAATAAAGCTGTTCTTCCAACATCTGTATATTCACATATTTCTCCTGATTTTGACTGAAAGGCTGAAGCACTGACAAGCAAAAAGAAAGAAAATAAATATATACAAAGATCAGGAAGCTGTCAAAAGTGACATCTGGGGAATGGTATTATGTCAACTGAAAAAAAGTGCACAACATAAGAGCTGTGATGTGAGTTTTATTTGGGGCAAAGTGAGGACTATAGCCCAGAGATAATTTCTCAGAGAGCTCTGAGGATCTGCTCCAAAGAGGTTAAGGGGCAGTTGTCAGTGTATAATGTGATTTTGGTGAAGCAAGAGACCTGCAATCAAGTGCTTATTTTGGCAGAGGGTTGCTGCTTTTCGCTATAAGGTAGCTGCTGGTCAGGAGGAGCAGATGCTTCTGTTGAGGATTTTAGTGCTTTCCTGGGCATGAGAAGATGCAAGAATTGGGGCTCATAAAATCTCCTGAAAATCTCTGACTACCTGGAGGCCTGTTCTGCCAGTTGTTTCCAGAGCCCACTGTGCTTCATTCCCGATCTCCACCCTGAACTCCCTTCAGGGGATGTTGAAGGTCAGAGACTGAAGGCTAGTGACTTCATGCTTGTAGTGCCGCACAACGAGCGACAGTCTTCAGTTGCAAATTATAAGGCACTTTCATTTTGTGTTTTATACGCTTCTGTATGGTTTTAATTTTTATAGGAAGGATATATAACTTATGTTTCCCCCAGTTTTATTGAAATATAGCTACAACATTGTGTTAGTTTGAGGTATACAACATAATGAATATGTATAATAGATACATAACTTTTATAATCAGTAAAAGATATATATGTACATTAAAAATTATTGTGTTTCTCGGTTAAGGCAATGAAATAAAGCTTTCTCATAGACTCTGTTTCCACCAATACCCAAGAAAGTTTTAAAAGTTAAAATTTCATTCACAGCACGCAAAGAGTAACAGCTTAATATCTTAAATGTCAACAAGTGGCAGTCAAGGAAAGATATAGAAGATTCTGGTCTGGAGCATTCCATCAATACTCATACTGCTAAAACTCAAAATCCTAGAAATTAACACATACATATATGCACATATATCCTGAGAGAAAAGTAAGTGGCTTCCTTATCTTTTATCTCTTCTCTCCGGAGACGTGAAAATGGCTGCTGAGGAGAAGAAGGTGGAGTGAGAAGTGGAGAATAGACTAAGTCTTTAGGTAGCAGTGAAGACTCCAGGAAAGCCTAGTGAATCAGGGGAGGCTCTTTCCCATAGTAGAGTGAATTCTGAAGTAGACCCTTGAAACCTCAGAAGTGACTGCAGAATATTTGTATTCTAACAAAGACTGCATCCTACCTCCCCTAAGTTCTGCACCCTCCTCTCCTTCAAACTAGCTTATAAGTCATACAAAAATAACAGCCTCAAATTGCTGTTCCTTAGGAAAATCAAACCAGTTTAAGATCAAGTAGGAAGGAATTCAAGAGGCAAATAGAGAATCAGAAAAAACCACTCCAAGTGCTTTCAGCACTAAAATAATCTAAAAAGAAAATAAACTCAGTAGGCAAAACTCAAAAATGAGACAATAAAACAACTGAAAGAGATGGACAGAGAAATCGCACATCTGATAAAGTAGAGACCAAAACAGTGTCATTAAAGAACTAATAAATGCATTAAAACAGCAAGGAACAGAAAAGACATGGCTGGAAGTTGAATTTTCGATGTGGAAAAAGGCTTGAAATAATTATAATAAAGGCAAATGGAAAAACACCAAGAGATTAAAACAATCAGAGAGAAGCTACTAGATATGGAAGACAGAAGTTGTTGGTGTCCTCAGAGTTAAGAACTCTTAATGGAATAAGAAGTTTTAAAAAATATAAGAACAGAAGTTCCTCTAAAATGATGTTAGTCTGTAGCTTGAAAGGTCAAATATTTGATACAGAATATTTAACCCTGAGATGTATTTCAGTTATTTTATTGAAATTCAGACATCCAGGCAGAAAAAAAGGCAAATCATCTCTAAGGAAAAAAGTCAGACTGTCCTCAGATATCTCAACAGCAACATTCAGAGACAGAAGACAGTGGAGCAGTTCTGATAGGTTTCTGAAAGGGTTCTGAAAGGACAAATCTGTGATCTGATAATTGTAAACCCAGTCAAGATGTCATTCAAAAGTAAAGGTATTGGGCAGTTCCCACAAATATAAAAGAACTTATAGAAAAGAGAAATACTTAGAGTGAAATTCAGTCAGTTAAGAAATAGGGCAAAATCAATAACCTCAGATATGCAGATGACACCACCTTTATGGCAGAAAGTGAAG
This sequence comes from Bison bison bison, assembly GCF_000754665.1. Taxonomy (NCBI): domain Eukaryota; kingdom Metazoa; phylum Chordata; class Mammalia; order Artiodactyla; family Bovidae; genus Bison; species Bison bison. The sequence goes on along the minus strand of NW_011495044.1, from coordinate 4,644,432 downwards.
AGGAACTAAAAAGCCTCTTGATGAAAGTGAAAGAGGAGAGCAAAAAAGTTGGCTTAAAGCTCAGCATTCAGAAAACTAAGATCATGGCATCTGGTCCCATCACTTCATGGCA
>NW_011495044.1:4636505-4644220 GCF_000754665.1 Bison bison bison | reverse complement strand
AGACAGTCACTGCAGATGGTGACTGCAGCCATGAAATTAAAAGACACTTACTCCTTGGAAGGAAAGTTATGACCAACCTAGATAGCATATTCAAAAGCAGAGACATTACTTTGCCAACAAAGATCCGTCTAGTCAAGGCTATGGTTTTTCCAGTGGTCATGTATGGATGTGAGAGTTGGACTGTGAAGAAAGCTGAGTGCCAAAGAATTGATGCTTTTGAACTGTGGTGTTGGAGAAGACTCTTGAGAGTCCCTTGGACTGCAAGGAGATCCAACCAGTCCATTCTAAAGGAGATCAGCCCTGGTGTTCATTGGAAGGACTGATGCTGAAGCTGAAACTCCAATACTTTGGCCACCTCATGCGAAGAGTTGACTCACTGGAAAAGACCCTGATGCTGGTAGGGATTGGGGCAGGAGGAGAAGGGGATGACAGAGGATGAGATGGCTGGATGGCATCACCGACTCGATGGACATGAGTTTGAGTAAACTCCGGGAGTTGGTGATGGACAGGGAGGCCTGGCGTGCTGCGATTCATGGGGTCGCAAAGAGTCGGACATGACTGAGCGACTGAACTGAACTGAACTGAAGATTTTAAGAATTGAGGATCAACTGATTTTAATTTAAAACATGTTTTTTGAAAACAACAGAATAACAATATCAAAACCACTTTTTCTTATCTTAAATTGATATTTTAAGAAATGATAGCTCTTGTAGTGAATAAACCCTTATTTGATGTCTAGCTTTTCTTCTAGTTTTTAAAAATTCTGTTAAATTCAACTAAGTTTGAATTTAACACATGTTAATCTTTAAATATGGACTTCCCTGGTGGCTCAGACGGTAAAGCATCTGCCTGCAAAGAAATTTTTAAATAGCACATAAATTATGATGCCATTTAAAAAAATTAGATATATCATTTACATTCCTATTTATCTATCATTCTATCTGTAATAAAGCATGCAAAGATATTTAGAATGAAGTTAGCCAAATGTTAATAGTGGTTATTTTTGATGATGAGTTTTGAGGGATTTAAAATATTTTTCTTTTGTGTGTATGTGTTTTGCATTGCTTAAATTCTTTATCATGAAAATGTATTTTTTTATAAGAACAACAGCATAATTTTTCTTAAAGCAAATTGAAAAAATTTCAACACTTCTTCCTAGTTTTCAGGATATGGTTGATCCTTTTGCTTTCAAAAAACAAAAAACCCAAACCATCTTTCCAAACGTATCTCCCTCTAATCTTGAATTAACTGGTCTGATCTACTAGAGATATTGCCTGAAAATCCCTTCTCTGCTCCTTTTCCAACATCATTTATAGCATCTTGAATGGGCTCATCATCTTTATTCCAGGCAAATACAGTCCATCCCACAAAGCTCAGCCTCTTGTCTGTCTCTTCCATTGATCTCTTCAGAGTTTATTCCCTGCCCAAGCAGTTTTTAATCAAATAGTTCAAAGTATCCATGTAGAGAAGTACCAGCAGAGTTCTTACTTCCTTTGGATTTGGTTTTAAGAGGAACCATTTAGTATGAGACAAAGTTGACAAAGTTCTTTCAATTTAAGTCAATTCCAGATTGTTATTCTAATAAGTAGCTTCTGATGCTTATTAATAGTATAATAGGAAGTGAGAGCTTGCAAAGTCTGAATTCCCATGTAGCTTCAAAGAATACTGAAAGTTAATAAGATACATATACATTCCCTAATTAGGCAGGGAACAATGAGAACTTGGAGAAGTATCTGAACACTCATAAATTTCAATTCTCTGTTTTTGCAGATAAATGAAAGCACTTTTCATAGATTGTTAAAATTTGGTAAAGTTGCTTGCCATTAAAAAACATGATTATTGATGACCAGGATCTAGACACCCACTGACTTTTCAATAAAATTAACAGAGATTTCAAGTGCCCACATATTATAATTCTATAAGTAATAGTTGTAGAACCAAGTAACATGATTAGATCCTTAGTGATAGAAATATATCCGTATAGCATCAAAACTTTGTAGCTCAAAAGGAAGCTTTCCATGTATCAGGATCTTATGGATCTTTAATTTTTGTTTCCCAAGCCTTTTTCACTTTGTCTAGTCTTATACTTCTATCTTTTTTTATCCGATGTCATATAGATCTTTGTTAGATTCGATTTTCATTTTGCAGAAGTTTTATGGAAGTGTATCTATGAGTATTTTTTTCACATAGAGTATATGATGTTACCCATTTTGCATTCTACTTGTTTCTTATTTTGCCCTCACATTCAGCTGGCAGTTTGGCTAGGTACAGAATTCTGACAAAGACTCCTTGACAAAACTTTAGACAGGCTACTCTGAGTCCTCTTTTTGACTCTTCTTCACCCTTGGGCTCTTGCCTAGCCCAGTTTTAGCAAGCATCCTGCTGAGTTAGTTTAGCAAGACTTGCCCCATTCTTAGTATCTCATCACCATTGATACCTCATGAAGTTACTGATTCCCTACCCTTAATATCTAAGTCCTTGGCCTGCTCTTAGCAAAAATCCTGTTGTGGGACTTCCCTGGTGGTCCAGTGGCTAAGACTCAGTTCCCATTGCAGGGGGCCTGGATTCAATCCCTAGTCAGGGAGCTAGATCCCACATGTTGTAACTAAGATCCAGCACAGCCAAATAAATAAAACAAACAAACAAAAATTATGTTTCGTGCTATGGATGCTATGTCGCTTCAGTCATGTCCAACTCTTTGCAACCATATGGACTGTAGCCTGCCAGGCTCCTCTGCCCATGGGATTCTCCAGGCAAGAATACTGGAATAGGTTGTCATGTCCTTCTCCAGAGAATCTTCCTGATCCAGAGATTAAACTCACATCTCTTACATTACCTGCATTGGCAGGTGGGTTCTTTACCCGCTGAGCCATAGAATCCTATTACACACGTTTATCAAGAATCCCCCTACCTTTCAGGTCTCTCCCCTTAGTAACTTCCATTCACTGACCCCCCTCACTATGCTCTTCCAGCTGTCTTTGTTGTATTCGAAAATGAGTTTTAGTGAAATTTAGTTTCACTGCCATGTTGCAATGGTACTAAATAAAATCTGTCTTTATACAGCCTTTAATTAGTATCTGGCTCAATTTCTTCTTAACAATTCTAGGTTCAAACAATTATTCCCTCACAATGACATTCATTGCTAATGTTGACAAGTCTCATTTCTTTATACAAGAACTTGTTTTGTTTGCTTCTTTGCCTCTTTAGATACCTGGTTGCCCATGCACATTCTTATATAGAGAGTTAGCTTGAATTTCCTCTGCATGTGTGTTTTCCCAGGAGACCTATCCCTTAACTTTGGGCTCTAAGTGAACAAGAAGTGAAGATCATATCATCACGCAGTCTTCTTCGAAGGTTCCTGGGGAGGAGGTGATCTCTGATTCCCCCTTCAGATCAGATCCTTGTGGTGGAGAAGGGGCTTGCGTAACTCAATGAAGCTATGAGCCACACGGTGCAGGGCCACTCACGATGGATGGGTCATAGTGAAGAGTTCTAACAAAACATGGTCCACTAGGGGAGGCAATGGCAACCACTCCAGTATTCTTGCTGCAAGAACCCCATTCTCAGTATGAAAAGTCCAAAAGATATGACAACAGAAGATGAGCCCCCCAGGTCAGAAGGTGTCCAATATGCTACTGGGGAAGAGCAGAGGGCAATTATGAATAACTCCAGAAAGAAAGAAGTGGCTGGGCCGAAGCAGAAATGACCTCAGCTGTGGATGTGTCTGGTGGTGACAGTCCGATGCTATAAAGAACATTATTGCACAGGAACCTGAAAAGTTAGGTCCATGAATGAAGGTAAATTGGATAATATGGTTAGATAGCGTCACTGACTCAGTGGACAAGAATTTGAGCAAACTCTGGGAGATAGACAGTGAAGGACAGAGGAGCCTGGTGTGCTGCAGTCCACGAGGTCACAGAGTCAGACATGACCTAGAGACTGAACAACAACGAAATAGCAAAAATACTGAATTGTTTCTAACTGAAGTTGCTTTCCCACTCCCTGCCCCTTGGTTCCTTTTATACAAGATCTACTTTTTGTCCAGTAAACTATTCTCTCTAGGAACCTGCTCCAGTTAAATCCCCACTGCCTTCAAAGACCAGGTATACTGTGATTAGCAGACAATTCCTTAAAAGAAAGGGGTTAGGTTCTTCCTTTGATGACTGGCTGTGTCGGACTGTCTGTTGGAAATTCACCAGTGGAGTTCAGGTTACTGCCAGCCAATGAAAGTCATTCAGATGAGATTTGGAAAGCAAACGAGAAGTGGAAGCTATATATTGTTTCTTCACCAGCAAGCAGCAGGAAGACAAGAGGTTTTGCAGTAGTCTCCATGTAGTTCCCCACGCCTCCGTGCCGCTTGCAGGAGTAATCATTGCAGTTCCTAAAACTTTTGACTCTTTGAAAGCCAGTGACAGTTCTGAGAACAAAGGACGACTTACTCTGAGCTCCACCTCTCCAGCTCTTCTAATGGTTTGAGACAAAAACTATTTCCCTGAGATGAATTCCTTCCTGCTTGAAACATCTAAAATAGTTTCTGTTTCCCTGACTGACTTCCAACTGAAACAGTGATATGACAAGGAGGGCTGCGAAGATAAATATGCTTTAAGACAAAATTGGCTAGAGAAGGTCCCATGTGGTGAAGGCAGGAGGTGTCAGCTCTGAGAAGAGAGAAGCCAGGATTGAATGTCGGGGGCTCACAGCAAAGAACAAAGGGACCAACCCTCCAGAAGAAAGCGCCTGGGGGGCTGCTTTTAAACTGTGAAGACACATCCTTGTTTACTACTATCTCCCTGGTGCATAGCACATGCTTGACACAGAACTAGTCTATGATAAACATGTCTAATAAATGTGTAACCTAGTAGAGAACAGTGCCTTTCATTGTGCTTCAGTTACGATGATTCTGATCGCAAATAATAGAAATCCCAACGCAAACTGGCTTAAGCAATAACATGAAGTCACTCAGTCGTGTCCAACTCTTTGTGACCCCATGGACTGTAGCCTACCAGGCTCCTCCGTGCATGGAATTTCCAGGCAAGAGTACTGGAGTGGGTTGCCATTTCCTTCTCCAAGGGATCTTCCTGACCCAGGGATAGAACCCAGGTCTCCTGCATTGCCGGCAGACACTTTATCATCAGAGCCACCAGGGAAGCCCTAAAGGGAATATATTCCCTTTAAGCAATATTCCTATAAGCAATAAAGGGAAATATATTATTCTACATAATTGAATATTTTTCGAAACTGCGCTAAAACTTGGTATCAGAACTTAAGGTAACACACTAATCCAACAGCTCAACAAGGATGCAATATATTTTCATCCCTTATCTCTGCCTTCTGAAATGTTGGCATAAAAGTCAGTCATAAAACTGACTTCTTTTTTTATGAGTTATATGTTTATTGAGTGATACAAGGAATTCATTATTCTATCTTACAATGTCATTCCAGGTGTAATAATGAGGATACGGCAAACACAAACACTTTCTTACCTTGACCTTCATTTGACTGGTGAAATATATCATTCAATGTGTCTGGCTGGCATGATTATCCAGTTGTATTTTTAAAAAATTTTACTGGAGTACAGTGACTTTACAATGCTGTGCTAGTTTCTGCTGTGCAGCAAAGTGCATCAGCTAAATGTATTCATATAGCCCCTCTTTTTTGGATTTCCTTCCCATTTAGGTCACCATAGAGCACTGAGTTGAGTTCCCTGTGCTGTGTAGTCGGTTCTCATTAGTTATCTATTTTGTACAGTGTATGTATGTCAGTCCCAATCTCCCAGTTCATCCCATCCTCTTCCCCCTCTTGATGTCCATGCATTTTTTCCCCTACATCTGTAATACTGACTGCTTTTGTTAACTGATCGATGCTCAAAGCTCCAGGGTTTGGCATCAGGAATCTTTAGCCTAGGGTTTCTAAAAAAGATACAATTGGATTGGATTAGATCACAAGTCCACCCCTGGACCTGTGACTGTGGTCACGTGTGCACTGATCCACTCCACCCCTGAGTTAGAGTCAGCTTCTCCAAACGAAGGGTATGAAGGGAGATTTTTAAAAAAGCTTTCTATTCTTAATATCTGATCTACTCAACTTTATTGCTAATTCTTGGAGGGAGTGATTCATATCTCTGTATAACTGGGACTGCGCTTGCTGTGGGAGTCACTAGATCCATGGAGATTTGACAGTGGGTAAGACACAACCAAATGATTCCACTTAGTGAAAGAGGATCCCACCTATCTTGATGACAAGCCCAATCATTCTTTGGACAAGGATGCTCATCCTCCGGAGCTAGTGCTGATAAAGAAGGGGGACTGTCTCTACCCTAGGACCTGACCCATAAGAGGCAAGGCCTCTTCAGAATTTCCTGTAGCTACTGAAATGAGTGATCTAAAACCCTAAATCCGACTTCCTCTTACCTACTCCAGGAATTAGCTCATGAATTTTTTCTGTCTCACTTCTACATCATCAGAATTTCCCTGTCTACTTTATTGTTTCCATGAGCCTACCAACATGCTATCGTTTCTCCTCTCTTTAAAAGATGCCTCCTTTGAGCCTCACACCATCCTCTGGTAATGACTCCCTTTCCCACCTTCTGTTTATGGGAAAAAATAGATCCCTTTTAAAAGCTCTGTGTACAAGAAGTCTCTATTGCTTCTCCTCTCATTTTCTCTTAAATCCATTTTAATCAAGCTCTTGTGCTAACCTGCTCTCATCGCTGGTGATCACAACTTCCTTAAATGCAAGGGTCTTTTTTCAGTCCTCATCTTTCCCAGCTTCTCAGCAGCATTCAGCACGATTGATCCTTCCCTCCTCCTCCTTCTTTTTTTTTCTAGTATTTTAATTCATGAATTAATTTTTTTGGGCTGTACTGGGTCTTCATTGCTTTCTGCGGACTTTCTCTGGTTGTGGCGAATGAGGGCGACTCTTCATTACGGAGCACAGGCTTCTCGTTGAAGCGGCTTCTCCTGTTGTGGGGTGTGGGCTCTAGAGTGGGCTTCAGTAGTTGTGGTGCACGGCTTTAGTTGCTCCACAGCACGTGGGATCTTCCTGGACCAGGGACTGAACCCGTGTCCCCTGCATTGGCAGGCAGATTCTTACCCACTGGACCACCAGAGAAGTCCAAATCCTCCCTCCTTCTTGAAACCCATGTTTCACATTGCGTTCAAGATCCCACATTCCCTACCCTTTCACTCACTTGTTCCTTCTCAGCCCCCTCAAGTGGTTCCTAATCCTAATCTCTAAAGCAGAGTCGTAGATCAATTCTCTGACCTCGTCTCTATTTATACACACTCTGTGGGTAATGTCATTTGTTTAAAAATAATCCATTATATACTGAAATATTTATGGGGAAAGCAATAAATATCCAGAGTTTGTTTTAAAATGCTGCAGCCCTGGAGGAGCAGGGGAAGATGGGACAAGATTAGCAAAATATTAGTAACTGATGAAGCTAGGTGATGGGTATGTAGATGATAGTTATGTTATTCTCTCTGCTTTTGTATATGCTTAAAAGTTGTTTCATAATACAAATAAATAAATAACATCTATATACTGAGCTCTTTTGTATTTATGTTTCTAGCCCTGACTTCCCCCTGAACTTCAGATAAGTATTTTCAATTGCCTAGTAAGCATTTTTACTTGATTGTTTAACAGTCATCTCAAACTCAACATGTCTAAAATGAACTCTGGGCTACCCTTCCTCTTTACTCCACCACCCACCACCC
>NW_011495044.1:4629966-4636405 GCF_000754665.1 Bison bison bison | reverse complement strand
CCCCGGCCCTCCTTCCCCTGCCCCAAACCCTATTCCTCTTCCATGGTTTCCTGTCTCTGTAAGTGACACTATATTCACCCAGTTGCTCAGATCAAAACCTCTGGAGTCACCCTTCACATTTCTCTTTCTCTTATAACCCCACCCAATCCTATCAGCAAAACACATTCAGGATCTGGCAATAGCTCACTACCTCTACGGCTACCATCCTTGCCTGTTATTTCTCCCCTGAGCTCCTGCAAAGGCCTTGAAGCAAGTCTCCTTGCTTCCACTTTGACCCCTACAATTTGTTCTCCACAAGCAACAAGACTGATTCTTTGAAAATGTGAATCAGATCATGCTACTCCTCAACTTTCCAGTAAGGTCCAATCGCACTTAGAATAAAACCCAGTATCCTTACGATGCCTGCAAGACCCTACATGACCTGCCCCTAGCCTCCAGCCTCACGTCCCTGGCTGCATCTCTTCCCCCATCATTGTCATCCCCTGAGCTCTAGCACACTGGCCTTCAGCTACTCCATGAACCCACCAAGCAGACTCTCACCTTAAGATGCCTGCTATTCCTTCTGCCTGAAATGCTCTTCTCCCAAGTATTTGCATGGCTGACAACCTCACTTCGTTCTCATCTCCATTCAGTGGTCACCTATGTAGAGAGGCAGCGGTGCTAAGTTACTTCAGTTGTGTCTGTGCAACCCTATGGACTGTAGTCTGTGAGGCTCCTCTGTCCATGGGATTTTCCAGGCAAGAATATTGGAGTTGGTTGCCATTTCCTCCTCCATGGGATCTTCCCAGGAGGGAAGGGAATCGAACCCTTTTCTCTTATATCTCACTGCATTGGCAGGAAGATTCTTTACCACTAGCATCTTCTGGGAGTTTTCAGCTAATAATATGTGTTAAATATACATATGTAATTATTTATTTCCCTTTTCCTGTTTATTTTTCCACCTATTTTATATCCATTATTTTATGACTTGCTTTGTAATCTACCTAAGAGCAAGAACTTTGTCTTGTTTACTACCATATTCCTAACACACAAAATAGTTCATAGTCTACATAGTATAAGTCATAACCAACACTGAGTGAATGAATGATTAAATGAGTGGGTCTTAGATAAGGGTTAAAGACAGATCTGTTTGTGAACACTCTAGAATGAGAGGTAACTCTGCCTTCCTCACTCCAGCTTCTCCCCTGCTCACTTGAACTGATAAAACTGTGTCCCTTGAACATCCAAAGGTTTGTTCTTAGAGTAGAGTCAACTAAGTCTGTTTAAGTCAGATAGAGCCTGACTCCAGAGTCTAAGCCTTCATAAAAGAGTTGTGAAAATTCTGCTTGTGATGGTCACGCCCTGAGAAATGAGGAAAGGAGTAACATGGGTTAGTTAGTCTGTTCACATAGGAAAGTGGGAGAAAGTGCAGTGGCAGAGAGGAGTGGAAATGCTCTAAGAGGACTGAGTGTTCGGGGCATAGGCCTCCTGCTGGGTACAACCTGCTCACTCAGATGATATCCTGAGACCACAGATAACTCAGTGGATTTCTCCTTCTGAATACATACCTTGTCCTTACTTAGCCCAGGAATGGTCTTGGTTCAGGAGGGACCATGAGCAGCCCTTCCAGATACCTCCGTCTCCAGAGAGAACGTGGTTGGCAGAAAGAAGAGCAATTAGGGAGAATGAGGCTGTTGGTGCCATGCTTTCTCTTCTCTGCTTATACCCAATAAACAAGTACCTTTCTCCTTTCTATTAATTTGTCGTTGTTGTGGTTTAGTCACTAAGTTGTATCTGACACTCTACGTGAGCCCCATGGATTGCAGCACGCCAGGTTCCTCTGTCCTCCACAATCTCCCAGAGTTTTCTCAAACTCATGTCCGTTAAATTGGTGATGCTATCTAACCATTTCATCTTTTGCTGCTTCATTTTGCCTTCCATCTTTCCCAGCATCAGGGTCTTTTCCAATGAGTCAGCCTTTCACATCAGGTGGCCAAAGTACTGGAGCTTCAGCTTCAGCATCAGTCCGTCCAATGAATATTCAGGACTGATTTCCTTTAGGATTGACTGGCTTGATCTCCTTGCAGTCCAAGGGACTCTTAAGAGTCTTCTCCAGCAACACAGTTAAAAGCATCAATTCTTTGGCGTTCAGCCTTCTTTTTGGTCCAATTCTCACATCCATACATGACTACTGGAAAAGAGCAAGAAGCTTTTAATCTCATGACTGCAGTCACCATCCACCGTGATTTTGGAGCCCAAGATCCACTTTCACTTTTTCCCCTTCTATTTGCCATGAAGTAATGGGACCCTACGCCATGATCTTCATTTTCTGAATGTTGAGCTTGAAGCCAGCTTTTTCACTCTCCTCTTTCACCCTCATCAAGAGGCTCTTTAGTTTCTCTTTACTTTCTGCCATTAGAGTGGTATCATCTGCATATTTGAGGTTGTTGGTATTTCTCCCAGCAATCTTGATTCGAGCTTGTGATTCATCTAGGCTGGCATTCCACATGATGTACTCTGCATATAAGTTAAATAAGTGGTATAACAATATACAGCTTTGTCGTACTCCTTTCCCAATTTGGAACCAGTCAGTTGTTCCATGTCTGGATCTAAGTGTTGCTTCTTGGCTTGCATACAGGTTTCTCAGGAGACAGATAAGGTGGTCTGGTACTCCCTTCTCTTTAAGAATTTTCCACAGTTTGCTGTGACCAACACAATCAAAGGCTTTTGAATAGTCAATGAAGTAGTAGATATTGTTCTGGAATTCCTTTGCTTTTTCTGTGATCCAATGAATGTTGGCAATTTGATCTCTGGCTCCTCTGTCTTTCTTAAACCCCGTTTGAACATCTGGAAATTCTTGGTTCACATACTGCTGAAGGATTTTGAGCATTACCTTGCTAGCATACAAAATGAGGGTAATTGTAAAGTGCTTTGAACATTCTTTGTCACTGCCCTTCTTTGGGATTGGAATGAAAACTGACTCGAAAATGTCAGTCCTATGGCCAGTCCTGTGGAAAACCGCTGAGTTTTCTAAATTTGCTGACATATTGAGTATAGCACTTTAACAGTATCATCTTTTAAGATTTGAACTAGCTCAGCTGGAATTCCATCACCTCCACTAGCTTTGTTGGTAGTAATGCTTCCTAAGTAATGGTTTGTTGGTAAGTAATGCTTCCTAACTCCAGGATGTCTAACTCTAGATGAGTGACCATACCATTGTGGTTATCTAGGTCATAACACCTTTTTCGTACAGTTCTTCTGCGTATTCTTGCCACCTCTTCTTAGTCTCTTCTATTTCTGTTAGGTCATTTCCATTTCTGTCCTTTGCTGTTCCCATTTTTACATGAAATGTTCCCTTGATATCTTCAATTTTCTTGAAGAGATCTCTAGCCTTTCCCATTCTATTGTTTTCCTCTATTTCTTTGCATTGTTCATTTAAGAAGGCCTTCTTATCTCTCCTTGCTATTCTTTGAAAGTGTTCATTTGGGTATATCTCTGCCTTTCTCTCTATTTCTATTAATACCCTCATATTAAGAGAGATCCTTTCAATTGCCTCTTGTGGAGGAAGAATTGAAATTTCTTCTACTTTCAACTCTCCTGGCTCATTTGAGAACTGTTCAGAACAAAATAGAGGCCCATTTATTCATATTCTCTTTGAGGAGGTGCTCTTTTCTGCTGAGGAACAAAATAAAAGGCAGCAGTTTAGCCCTGGAAAGTACTGGGATGCTTGAAACTCAGCTTTAATGGATATTAGCCAGAAACACTAAGCCATCAGGGTAGAGAGGGTCTATTCAAGTGGACATGGTCATTTATTTGCTTAAAACAAAGAAAAATTCTTATCAAAGTGAAATTTAAAATGCACATATGATTATTTCATCATAAGAGCAATTACCAAAACTTGCAGACTACACAATATTAATTGAGCCATCCAGAGATAGCAATCCCTGACTGCTTGCTGGTTACCCTCAGAGGTTTTTGATACCAGCTATCAAAATGTGATAACTCAACTATTAGTAATAGTTGAATGGCAACTTATAATAAATAGATAAACTGAGTTACAATGATCAGTGGGCCTTAATAGAATAATATGATTGTAGCCATTGGGGGAAAATCTACAGATAGAACGAATTGGATTAGTGCACTGAGGTTTTAATCTTGCAAGTGGAAACGGTGGCTGACTTTATTTTTCTGGGCTCCAAAATCACTGCAGATGGTGATTGCAGCCATGAAATTAAAAGACACTTACTCCTTGGAAGAAAAGCTATGACCAACCTAGATAGCATGTTAAAAAGCAGAGAATTACTTTGCCAACAAAGGTCCATCTAGTCAAGGCTATGGTTTTTCCAATAGTCATGTACGGATGTGAGAGTTGGACTATAAAGAAAGCTGAGTGCCGAAGAATTGATGCTTTTGAACTGTGGTGTTGGAGAAGACTCTTGAGAGTCCCTTGGACTGCAAGGAGATGCAACCAGTCCATCCTAAAGGACATCAGTCCTGGGTGTTCACTGGAAGGACAGATGTTGAAGATGAAACTCCAATACTTTGGACACCTGATGCGAAGAGCTGACTCATTGGAAAAGTCCCTGATGCTAGGAGGGATTGGGGGCAGGGGGAGAAGGGGACGACAGAGGATGAGCTGGTTGGATGGCATCACTGACTCAATGGACATGGATTTGGGTGGACTCGGGGAGTTGGTGATGGACAGGGAGGCCTGGCATGCTGCGGTTCATGGGGTCGCAAAGAGTTGGACACAACTGAGTGACTGAACTGAACTGAACTGATGCAGAAACACCACAGTACAAAAACTTTGGTGAATGTAGCTTGTCTTATATAGATCTTCTATTTGGAACGCGTTAGTTTTAAGGGCACCTCTGCCAGCAAATCAGTGTGCCTGGATTTTACCAGAGAGCACAAGGTTCAGTTCTATGCTACCAACACCCATTAAAGTCTATTTTAGGGACTTCCCTGGTGGTCTGAGCACCAAAGAATTGATGCTTTTGAACTGTGGTGTTGGAGAAGACTCTTGAGAGTCCCTTGGACTGCAAGGAGATCCAACCAGTCCATTCTGAAGGAGATCAGCCCTGGGATTTCTTTGGAAGGAATGATGCTAAAGCTGAAACTCCAGTACTTTGGCCACCTCATGTGAAGAGTTGACTCATTGGAAAAGACTCTGATGCTGGGAAGGATTGGGGGCAAGAGAAGAAGGGGACGACAGAGAATGAGATGACTGGATGGCATCATTGACTCGATGGACGTGAGTCTGAGTGAACTCTGGGAGTTGGTGATGGACAGGGAGGCCTGGAGCGCTGCAGTTCATGGGGTTGCAAAGAGTCGGACACGACTGAGTGACTGAACCAATCTGATCTGACCTGGTGGTCTAGTGGCTGACTCCAATGCAGGGAGCCCAGGTTCGATTCCTGGTTGGAGAGCTAGATCCCACTTGCTCCAGCTAAAAATCCCAAAAGTGCCAATGAAAATTGAAGATTCCACGTCCTGCAACTGAGACCCAATGCAGCCAAATAAATAAATAAAAATGAATATTTTTTCCAGAAGTCTATTATAATAAGTGCAAAAAGTATTTTTCAACTACAAAATCAACTTAAAAATTAAATTCTAACAAAAAGAACTTAAATTTATGGATGATAACATGAGGGACACACATTCATAAAATGTGTTTTTTGAATGCCTACTGTATTCCAGGCACTAAGTTGGGTCCTGGGGAAACAGATGAGCAAAAAGGAGTAGGCCTTGCCGTCATGGGACCTGTAGTTTGGTGGGGAGGCAGATACAAATGGAATATCTGTGAAAATATTATGACATTACACTTCTGATTAGTTCTATTGGTTCTAGAAAGGGGACTTGACCTAGACTGGGAGGTCAGTGAAAGTTTTCTTTTGGAAGTCACTCTTGGCCTGCAATATGAAAGATATGTTTACTTTGCAGAATTGGAGTTGACAATGAACAGAACATTTCAGGCAGAAGAAGGAGGCCCTGCAGAAGGAGTAAGTGCAGAATCTGTCCCTCGTGTAGGTGCTCTTAACGCCACCTAAGGGTTCGATCAAAACCACCTGAAAGCTATGTATTTGCTTGTTAGTGTTTGTTGGTAGTTGCAACTTCCCTGGAGGCCCAGAGTAAGGACAAAGACAGATCACTATCACTGTGAAAATTAATAAATGGAAATCTCACTAAAGCGGAGTCTGTAGGCCAGGAAGGGGAGCTCTCACTGCAGTAGCACTCTATGTGGCTTACACGAAGAGCTGTCAATTACAGACCTCGATGAAAGAATCCACAGGGAACAGCCATCAGTTATAGGCTCCAACAGGAAAAATACGTGGGAAACAATGGAAAAGTGACAGACTTTATTTTCCTGGGCTCCAAAATCACTGCCGATGGTGACTGCAGCCATGAAATTAAAAGACGCTTGCTTCTTGGAAGAAAAGCTATGACCAACCTAGATACT
>NW_011495044.1:4617300-4629866 GCF_000754665.1 Bison bison bison | reverse complement strand
GGGGAAACGGTGGCTGACTTTATTTTTCTGGGCTCCAAAATCACTGCAGATGGTGATTGCAGCCATGAAATTAAAAGACACTTACTCCTTGGAAGAAAAGTTATGACCAACCTAGACAGCATATTAAAAAGCAGAGACATTACTTTGCCAACAAAGGTCTGTCTAGTCAAGGCTATGGTTTTTCCAGTGGTCACGTATGGATGTGAGAGTTGGACTATAAAGAAAGCTGAGTGCCGAAGAATTGATGCTTTTGAACTGTGGTGTTGGAGAAGACTCTTGAGAGTCCCTTGGACTGCAAGGAGATCCAACCAGTCCATTCTGAAGGAGATCAGCCCTGGGATTTCTTTGGAAGGACTGATGCTGAAGCTGAAACTCCAATACTTTGACTACCTGATGTGAAGAACTGACTCATTGGAAAAGACTCTGATGCTGGGAAAGATTGAAGGCAGGAGAAGAAGAGAACGACAGAGGATGAGATGGTTGGATGGCCTCACCGACTAGATGGGCTTGAGTCAGACAAGCTCCGGGAGTTGGTGATGGGTGGGGAAGCCTGGCGTGCTGCAGTCCATGGGGTGGCAAAGACACAACTGAGCGACTGAACTGAACAGGAAAAGATGTGCACTGCATCTCCTACAAGAAATTGACTACACCAGCAACTCAGTCAATGAGAAATCTTCGTCACCCTGAACTCTCACTTTTTTCCAATAGATTTTCATTGAAAACAACCACTTTCAACTTCCTCCTTTTTCTCTATAAAGCAACATTGATCTCGTTTTGTTACTGGGTTTGCCTATGGCTTTTGCTATAGCTTGTTTGTCCCAATTGCAATTCCCCAGCTATTCCTGAATAAACCTGTTTTTGCTGGTGAAATAACTATTTTATTTTTAAGGTCAACATCACTGATATTTATTGAACACTTACTATGAGCCATCAATTTTTTTTTTGTTGTTTGGTTTTTTGGCTGTGCTGGGTCTTCATTGCTGCGTACAGACTTTCTTTAGTTGCAGAGAGCAGGTACTATTCTTTGTTGCTGTGTGAAGGCTTCTCATTTTAGTGGCTTCTTTTGTTGCAGAACCTAGGTTCTAGGGTTTGGGCTTCAGTAGCTGTGGCACACAGGCTTAGTTGGCTGTGGCACCACGGCACGTGGAATCTTTTCGGACCAGGGATCAAACCCGTGTTCCTTGCATTGGCAGGTGGATTCTCAACCGCTGGACTAGTAGGGAAGTCCCAAGAGCCGTGAATTTTGTTAGAGGTCATAAAGAAAAATCTGCACTCCTCCTGTGTCTTTCTCTTTTACTCTCACACTACCTTAACACTGCTTCTGACACCAGATGTGTGGGTTTTCCACATATCAAGTGATTCCATGACATCACCTGTTATACTATAACAAAACTTATTTTAGTTTAGCATGTTTCTAAACGTATTATTACTATAAAGTTCATTGTTGCTGCTGCTGCTGCTGCTAAGTCGCTTCAGTCATGTCCGACCCAATGTGACCCCAGAGACGTCAGCCCACCAGGCTCCCCCGTCCCTGGGATTCTCCAGGTAAGAACACTGGAATGGGTTACCATTTCCTTCTCCAATGCATGAAAGTGAAAAGTGAAAGTGAAGTTGCTCAGTCATGTCTGACTCCTAGCGACCCCATGGACTGCAGCTCACCAGGCTCCTCCATCCATGGGATTTTCCGGGCAAGAGTACTGGAGTGGGGTGCCATTGCCTTCTCCGAAGTTCATTGTTAACTTTGTTTAAATTACATTTATGATACACAGAGATAAATTTAAACTTTTTCCAATTTAACAATTGACACACACTGCTTATTTCATCTTAATTAAGAAGATACATAATTTACCAACATATCAATTTAAAAATTATATATTTGTTGACCAGGTATATTACAAAGTGAAAAACAAGCAAAAGTTGTCTTCCTGACTAATTTTTAAGGTACTGTGGGTTAAAAATGAAGAATTATTTGACTCTATGTGGTAGGGTTGTTGACTGCCAAATAAAAGCTGCCTGATTCAGGGAAATAATTTGGGAGTTTTCCAAATCTTTATGAACAAAAGTAAACTATTGCTTTTGAGAATAATTTTTCCTGTAATTTGTGTGCACATGTGTGTATGTTTATACTATACATCCATGGAATTCTCCAGGCCAGAATACTAGAGTGGGTAACTGTTCCCTTTTCCAGGGGATCTTCCCAAAGCCCGTATGTTTATACAGGGAAAGTGTTTTCTCTATTTGCAGTTATTTGGAAAATCTATGGGCAAAACAAATAAACAGTGATGGACTTAATTTTGTTAATATCTAAATGCAGTGTATTTTCAAAATACAATGAACAGAGCTAGGGTAAGCAGGCCAGTGCTTTATGAGAATGCAATTTTATCTTGAATATTCAATATGGAAGCAATGAGATTCTGGGAACCCACTTGGTGTTTAACTGGCTATGCAATTTATTTCCTGGAGACCAGCACAGAGAGTTTGATAGTTTCCTAATTCAATCCATAGACTGTCAAAAAGAAAATCTTGTTTGCAGGTGAGAATGTATTGTTAGGTATAATTTATAATATGTAGTGTGGATTTTTAGAAAATTCTTGATTTTTAAAAGTCTTTTGGAATTTTAAAATTGGTAGTGAACAGAGAAGATATATATGCTTTCTTAAAAAATCTATTGAAGTATAATTGATTTACAATGTGTTAATTTCTATTGTACAGCAAAATGATTTAGTTATACACACATATACATATATATATATACACAACATACTTTTTCATGTTCTTTTTCATTATGGTTTATCACAGGATGTTGAATTCCCTGTGCTATACACAGTAGGACCTTGTTGTTTATCCATTCTATATATAGTTTGCATTTACTAATCTCAAACTTCCAATCCATCCCTCCCTGCCCCCTCCCCCTCGTCAACAACAAATTTGTTCTCCATGTCTAAAATTTGTTTCTCTTTCATAGATAAATTCATTTATGTCATATTTTAGATTCCACACATAAGTGATATCATACGGTATTTGTCTCTCTTTGGAGAAGGCAATGGCGACCCACTCCAGTACTCTTGCCTGGAAAATCCCATGGATAGAGGAGCCTGGTGGGCTGCAACCCATGGAGTCACTGAGTTGGACACGACTGAGCAACTTCACTTTCACTTTTCACTTTCATGCATTGGAGAAGGAAATGGCAACCCACTCCAGTGTTCTTGCCTGGAGAATCCCAAGGATGGGGCAGCCTGGTGGGCTGCAGTCTATGGGGTCGCACAGAATCGGACACGACTGAAGTGACTCAGCAGCAGTGACTTACTTGTGACTTAGTATGATAATCTCTAGGTCCATCCATCTTGCTGCAAATGATACTGAAAATGTCTAAATACTTTAAAAAGCTTTGGAAATTATCAAGTTCATCCATTTAATTCATGCAATTAATATATATTGACAGTTACTAGTGGGCTTCCCTAATGACTCAGCAGGTAAAGAATCCACCTGCAATGCCGGAAACAGGAGACGTGAGTTCAGTCGCTGGATTGGGAAGATCCCCTGGAGAAGGAAAGGGCAACCCACCAGTATTCACGCCTGGGAAATCCCGTGAACATTGGGGTGTGGTGGGCTACAGTCCTTGGGATCGTAGAGATACGCCAGGCAGTGTTTCTTGGACCTCCCTTGTGGCTCAGCTGGTAAAGAATCAGCCTGCTGTGCAGGAGACCTGGGTTCGATCCTTGGGTTGAGAAGATCCCCTGGAGATGGGAAAGGCTACCCACTCCAGTATTCTGGCCTGGAGAATTCCATGGAATGTATAGTTCATGGGGTTGCAAAGAGTCAGACATGGCTGAGCAGCTTTCACTTCACTTCAGGAAGTATTCCAGGCACTTGGGGTAGGTCAGTGAGCAAACTGCACAACATTTCCTGTGGTGCTTATCACAGGGATAACAGACAACAGCAATAAACACGATAAACAAGCAAAGGAAAACAATGTTAGTAGATGATAAGTAAAACAGAATTAAGAAAACAAAAATAGAACCGAGCAAGGATTGCTAGCGCCTGCGCAGGTATTGTAATTTTATGTAATGTGGTCAACGTAGATCTTATTGAGAAGGGACATTTATTCCAAAACTTGTAGAAAGAGGGGGGACTGAGCTGTGTGGTTATTGGGGAAAGAGGCTCCCAACTAAAGGAACCAACATATGCAAAGCCCCCAAGGCAGAAATGTGCCGGGGAAGTCTGAGAAAGAATAGATCAGTGTGATTGACGGAGAGTGGGTGGAGCTGACAATAGAGGCAGACTGCACCAGATCAGGTAGAGCTGTATCAGCCATGGTAAGGACCTTGCTTTTTACTCTAGATCAAGATGGCTCAGCCATGGCACTGCAGAGATTTGGGGCTGAATATTTCTCTCGTGTGGAGGACTGCCCAGGGTATTTTAGGATGCTATGCAGCATCCTTGGCTTCTCCCCACTAGGTGCCACTAGCATCCTGCCAGTGAGACAAGTCAAAATGTCCCCAGCCAATGTCAAATGTCCCTTGAAACAAATCCTCTTCCCTTCTGACCCTGGTCAGGAAATCCTACCTTTCAGCATCTTCCCCACTTTTACTTCCAAAACTACTGTCTTCTTTATTTTTACATGATCAAGATGGGAAATATTTACATCCAATCTTCTGTGCTGTGCTTTGTCTGTAGGTTGATTCTAGAAGTGGAAATCAACAGCATAGAACTTCTGTTGTTCTGACTATGTAATTATTATTCAAAGCAAAGACAAATAATAAATGCTAATTTATATCAATTTCTTGTGGTTTTTATCCAGAAGGCAGGAGGAATAAAGCAGAGTTAAAGCTGTGCTTGGTAAAGAAGCAGCTGCTGTTGCTGTTATTCAGTCATTAAGTTGTGTCTGACTCTGTGACCGCATGGACTGCAGCACACCAGTCTCCTCTGTCCTTCACTGTCTCCAGGAGCTTGATCCAATTTAGGTGATTGAGTCGGTGATGCTATCTAACCATCTCATTCTCTGCCACTTCCTCCTTTTGCCTTCAATCTTGCTCAGCTTCAGGGTCTTTTCCAGTGAGTCGGCTCTTCACATCATTTGGCTAAAGTTCTAGGGCTTCAGCTTCAGCATCAGTCCTTCCAATGAATATTCAGGGTTGATTTCCTTTAGGATTGACTGGTTTGATCTTGCAGTCCAAGGGACTCTCAAGAGTTTTCTCTTGTACCACAATTCAAAATCATCAGTTCTTTGGCGCTCAACCCTCTTTATGGTCCAACACTCACGTCTATACACGACTATTGGAAAACCCATAGCTTTGACTATACAGACCTTTGTCAGCAAAGTGATGTCTCTGCTTTTTAAAACACTTGTCATAGCTTTTCTCCCAAGGAGCAAATGTCTTAATTTCATGGCTGCAGTCACCATCCATTGTGATTTTGGAGCCCAAGAAAAGAAAATCTGTCACTGCTTCCACTTTTTCCGCTTCTATTTGCCATAAAGTGATGAGACTAGATGCCATTACCTTAGTTTTTTAATGTTGATTTTTTTTTTTTTTTGGATGTCCCGCTGGGATATGAACTTAATGTTGAGTTTTAAGCCAACTCTTTCAATGCTCCTCTTTCAGCAGTAGTCACTCATATTATCCAGGGAAAGGGAATATGTTATTGTGGTTTAGACAAGCTCCTTGTTTTTGTCTGCTCAGACATGATTATGGAGTAGTCCTGTTTTGTCTGCCTCTGTGATAATCAGAATGCTCTTATCTGATGTTTGTGTCCTGTAAAATTGTTTATGTTGAACAGGGGAACTCCATGGCTGAGTGGTGAGCCCCGGGCTAGCTCAGGCCCAGATGTCAGTGCCAGGACAGTTCCAGAAAACAGTCAAGGACTGCTTTCAATTTTTAACGATATTAAGAATGTGGGGACTTTCCTGGTGGCACATTGGATAAGAATTCACCTGTCAATGTAGGGGACACTTGTTCGATCCCTGGTCTGGGAAGATTCCACATGCCACGAGACAGCTAAGCCTGTGCGTCACAACTACTGAGCCCATTTGCTGCAGCTACTGAAACCCAAATGCCCTAGAGCCCGCACTTCGTAATGAGAGAAGTCTCCACAGTGAGACGCCTGAGCAACACAACGAAGAACAGCCTCAGCCTGCCGCAACTAGAGAAAGTCCGTGCAAACAGCAAAGACCCAGCACAGCCAAAAATAAAAAATAAAATTAAAAAATTAAAAAGAGAAATCAGGAATATTGGAGAGGGAGAATTGCACTAGTAAATAATTAGAATTAAAATTTCTATTTAGAATTATTATTCACATTAGAGTAAAATAAAAGTAAGGAGATTAGTGTTGAATTGAGCTCATGACTCTGAAAGGCTTCCATTCAGCCAGTGAAATGATTAATGTTTATTTTTGGCCAGTTGACACCCAACAGTCACTGAGAATGATACAAATGTAGCTCTAATACCTAAATCCTTCAGGTTTATCCCTCACTAAAAGGAACCCAGGCTTCTTGGAAGAGAGCCAGTGCCAATTCTCCAGGCAGAGAAATGCCTGGTACATATTGTTACTGATGGGAAGCACCGGTTCTTTGGGGAGTTCATGTATAGTGTTGGAGGAGGCAAACAGGACAGTTTGAGAAGAAAGTTTTCACACCCAGGGACAAACTAAATATTGAAAATCAGTGACTGTAACTAACTGAAACAAGTTGAATCTAGAAACTGTCTTGAATCCAGGATAATATGGGGGAAAAAGAGATATTAACATGAAGTACAGTTAAAATATAATGGCATGTAGAGGTAAATTATTAACATACCTTTATAAACATTTGGAAATGTTACTGATTAAGCAAAATTATGAGAATTCCAGCTTAAAGCTGTGGTCATGACTTTAAACAATCATCCAATTGTTATCCTATGAGGTAGCACTGTCCAGTTGAAATAAGGTGTGAACCACATATGTAACTATTTTTATGAAGAAAAATTTTAGTGAACTTTATTTTTTAGAGCAGTTTTAAGGTTACAGCAAATTTGAGGGAAGTTGCAGTGATTGCCCATGTACATCTGGCCCCCATACATGCGCAGCTTCCTCCATTATCAACATCCCCACCAGAGGGAAACATTTATTACAATGGATGAATCTACACAGACACTTTATTATCACCCAAATCCATAGTTCATGTTAAGTTTCACTCTAGGTGTTGTTCAGTCTCATGGTTTTGGCAAGTGGGTACTGACATATATCCACCATTATCAGTTCAGTTCAGTCTCTCAGTCATGTCCGACTCTTTGCGACCCTATGAACCACAGCATGCCAGGCCCCCCGTCCATCATCAACTCCCGGGTTCCACCCAAACCCATGTCCATTGAATCGGTGATGCCATCTAACCATCTCATCCTCTGTCAAACCCTTCTCCTCCTGCCTTCAATCTCTCCCAGCATCAGGGTCTTTTCTAATGAGTCAGTTCGTCGAATGAGGTGGCCAAAGTATTGGAGTTTCAGCTTCAGCATCAGTCCTTGCAATGGATATTCAGGACTGATTTCCTTTAAGATGGACTGGCTGGATCCCCTTGCAGTCCAAGGGACTCTCAAGAGTCTTCTCCAACACCACATTCAAAAGCATCAATTCTTCAGCACTCAGCTTTCTTTATACTCCAACTCTCACATCCATACATGACCACTGGAAAAACCATAGCTTTGACTAGACAGACCTTTGTTGGCAAAGTAATGTCTCTGCCTTTTAATATGCTGTCTAGGTTGGTCACAACTTTTCTTCCAAGGAGTAAGTGTCTTTCAATGTCATGGCTGCAGTCACCATCTGCAGTGATTTTGAAGCCCCCAAAAAGTAAGTTTGTCACTGTTTCCATTGTGTCCCCACCTATTTGCCGTGAAGTGATGGGACCAGATGCCATGATCTTCATTTTCTGAATGTTGAGTTTAAACCAACTTTTCCCCTCTCTTCTTTCACTTTCATCAAGAGGCTCTTTAGTTCTTCTTCACTTTCTGCCATAAGGGTGGTGTCATCTGCATATCTGAGGTTATCGATATTTCTCATGGCAATCTTGATTCCAGCTTGTGCTTCATCCAGCCCAGCATTTCTCATGATGTACTCTGCATATAAGTTAAATAAGCAGGTTGACAATACACAGCGTTGACATACTCCTTTCTCGATTTGGAACCAGTCTGTGGTTCCATGTTCAGTTCTAACTGTTGCTTCTTGACCTGCATACAGATTTCTCAGGAGGCAGGTCAGATGGTCTGGTACTCCCATCTCTTGAAGAATTGTCCACAGTTTGTTGTGATCCACACAATCAAAGGCTTTGGCATAGTCAATAAAGCAGAAATAGATGTTTTTCAGGAACTCTCTCACTTTTTTGATGGTCCAACAGATGTTTACAACTTGATCTCTGGTTCCTCTTCCTTTTCTAAAACCAGCTTGAACATCTGGAAGTTCACTTTTCACGTATTTTTTAAGCCTGGTTTGGAGAATTTTGAGCATTACTTTACTAGTGTGTGAGATGAGTGCAATTGTGTGGTGGTTTGAACATTCTTTGGCATTGCTTTTCTTTGGGATTGAAATAAAAACTGACCTTTTCCAGTCCTGTGGCCACTGCTGAGTTTTCCAAATTTGCTGACATATTGAGTGCAGCACTTTCACAGCATCATCTTTCAGGATTTGAAATAGCTCGACTGGAATTCCATCACCTCCACTAGCTTTGTTCATAGTGATGCTTTCTAAGGACACTTGACTTCACATTCCAGGATGTCTGGCTCTAGGTGAGTGATCACACCATCGTGATTATCTGGGTCGTGAAGATCATTTTTGTACAGTTCTTCTGTGTATTCTTGCCACCTCTTCTTAATATCTTCTGCTTCTGTTAGGTCCATACCATTTCTGTCCTTTATTGTGCCCATCTTTGCATGAAATGTTCCCTTGGTATCTCTAATTTTCTTGAAGAGATCCCTAGTCTTTCCCATCTATTGTTTTCCTCTATTTCTTTGCATTGATCAATGAGGACGGCTTTTTTATCTCTCCTTGCTGTTCTTTGGAACTCTGCATTCACATGGGTATATCTTTCCTTTTCTCCTTTGCTTTTCACTTCTCTTCTTTTCACAGCTATTTGTAAGGCTTCCTCAGACAACCATTTTGCCTTTTTGCGTTTCTTTTTCTTGTGGATGATCTTGATCATTACCTCCTGTACAATGTCATGAACCTCCATCCATAATTCTTCAGGCACTCTGTCTATCAGCTCTAGTTCCTTGAATCTATTTCTCACTTCCACTGTATAATCATAAGGGATTTGATTTAGCTCATACCTGCTTGGTCTAGCGGTTTTCCCTGCTTTCTTCAATTTGAGTCTAAATTTGGCAATAAGGAGTCACTTCATGGCAAATAGATGGAGGGAAAGTGGAAACAGTGACAGATTTTATTTTCTTGGGCTCCAAAATCACTGCAGACGGTGACTGCAGGCATGAAATTAAAAGATGCTTGCTTCTTGGAAGAACAGCTGACAAACCTAGAAAGTGTATTGAAAAGCAGAGACATTACTTTGCTGACAAAAGGTTCGTATAGTCAAAGGTATGGTTTTTCCAGTAATCATGTATGGATGTGAGAGTTGGAACATAAAGAAATCTGAGTGTTGAAGAACTGATGCTTTTGATCTGTGGTGCTGCAGAAGACTCTTGTGAGTCCTTTGGACACCAAGGAGATCAAACCAGTCCAACCTAAAGGAAATCAGTCCTGAATATTCATTGGAAGGACTGATGCTAAAGCTGAAGCTCCAATATTTTGGCCACCTGATGCAAAGAGCTGACTCACTGGAGAAGACCCTGATGCTGGGAAAGAGGAGAAGCAGGCAACAGAGGGTGAAATGGTTAGACGGCATCACTGACTCAATGGACATGAGTTTGAGCAAACTCAGGGAGATAGTGAACGACAGGGAAGCCTGGTGTGCTGCAGTCCACGGAGTCGCAAAGAGTCAGATAGGACTTAGTGCCTGAACAACAACAGTAACATACAGTCACAACATCTTTAATGACCCAGTATCACCCAGCAGTATAAAATGATCTGTGATTTATTTCTTCAAACAATACATCTGAAAGCAAATCTTCAACATGACCCTCCTGTAAGACCGGAAAAAATAATAAGTAATGCATATTTTTAAAATAAGCATACAAATTGTGGATCTGCACTTACTTAATTTCTTTGTGTCTCAGATTTTTAAAAAAGGAATAATGAAAGAAATAGCATCATATAGTTGCCTGAGGATTAAATGCATTAATATATATAAACTTTGAAGAACACTTATATAAATGACAATAATTATTATTACATTACTGGGTATTGACAGAGTAAAATAAATGAAATAACCCTGAAACTGAGCAGGGCTCTATGGGGCTCCCAGGCATGGAGGCCTTTCTGTACCCATTTTTGTAGGCAAGACTCCAACCTCCATGACCTTCCTTGAGTTCCAAAGGGCAGATCAGAATAGTTGCCAAAGGCAGATTAGAATAATCAAAGGAGAAACAGGCAAGGAATCACCTGAGGCAAGGTTAAAGGGATCAGAGACTAGCAGACTGGTCAAGACTAGGAGACTGATCACCTGAGACAAGGTTAAGGCCAAACAAGCCCTCAGTTCAGGTCAGTTCAGTTCAGTCGCTCAGTTGTGTCCAACTCTTTGCGACCCCATGGACTGCAGCACTCCAGGCCTCCCTGTCCATCACCAACTCCCGGAGTTTACTCAGACTCATGTCCATCGAGTCGGTGATGCCATCCATCTCATCCTCTGTCTCCCCCTTCTCCTCCTGCCCCCAATCCCTCCCAGAATCAGGGTCATTTCCAATGAGTCAACACTTCCCATGAGGTGGCCAAAGTACTGGAGTTTCAGCTTTAGCATCATTCCTTCCAATGAACACCCAGGACTAATCTCTCTTAGAATGGACTGGTTGGATCTCCTTGCAGTCCAAGGGACTCTCAAGAGTCTTCTCCAACACCACAGTTCAAAAGCATCAAATCTTCGGTGCTCAGTTTTCTCCACAGTCCAACTCTCACATCCATACATGACCACTGGAAAAACCATAGCCTTGACTAGCCGGACTTTTGTTGGCAAAGTAATGTCTCTGCTTTTTAATATGCTGTCTAGGTTGGTCATAACTTTCCTTCCAAGGAGTAAGTGTCTTTTAATTTCATGGCTGCAGTCACCATCTGCAGTGATTTTGGAGCCCCCCAAAATAAATTCAGCCACTGTTTCCCCATCTATTTGCCATGAAGTGATGGGACCAGATGCCATGATCTTAGTTTTCTGAATGTTGAGCTTTAAGCCAACTTTTTCACTCTCCTCTTTCACTTTCAACAAGAGGCTTTTTAGTTCCTCTTCACTTTCTGCCATAAGAGTGGTGTCATCTGCATATCTGAGGTTATCGATATTTCTCCCAGCAATCTTGATTCCAAGCTTGTGCTTCATCCAGCCCAGCGTTTCTCATGATGTACTCTGCATATAAGTTAAATAAGCAGGGTGACAATATACAGCCTTGACGTACTCCTTTTCCTATTTGGAACCAGTCTGTTGTTCCATGCCCAGTACTAACTGTTGCTTCCTGACCTGCATACAGGTTTCTCAAGAGGCAGGTCAGGTGGTCTGGTATTCCCACATATTTCAGAATTTTCCACAGTTTATTGTGATCCACACAGTCAAAGGCTTTGGCATAGTCAATAAAGCAGAGATAGATAATAGCAGAAACAAGCCCTGCTCACACTCTAATATTATCAGAGACTGAATCTTTGACCCAGTGTCATAAGTATTCTCATCTAGTTCTCTGGGGCTGAGACACAGTTTTTCAAGGCAGAAATCTGGTGTGCCTCCTCCCTTTGGCAAAGCAACAACGCTGTCCTTTCCTACTTCACACATAACTCTGTCTCCGGGATTTGATTTGGCACTGGTGTACAGAGAAGCCAAATTTTTGGTAATAACCCTTGTGAGGCTCATGGTACAGTGCCTGACACATAGAAAGTGCTAAATAAGTGTTGGCTAGCATTATAAATAGAGATTTTTGTGATTTCCTATGAAGCTCACCCGTTTACTTGGACATATGAAGAATAAGTTATCATAATAAGCATTGATTTTTTTTGACATTTACCCTCCAACCAAGCAACTCATTTTTCAGGCCTTATGTCTGCATTTCCAACATGGTAGCCTATTGTCACTTAAGGTTATTGAGCACTTGAAATGTGGCTTGTACAAAATAAAATGAGCTATAATTGTAAAATACACACAAATTTTCTAAGTCTTAGTATAAAAAGAAGGAAAATTTCATTAATAATTTTCTATTGATCACATGTTCAAATCATTATATTTTCAATGTATTGGATTAAACAAATATATCATTAAAGTTAATTTTAATTGTATCTTTTTTTAACATGACTACTAGAAAACACCTTAACAGACCAAAGAAAAAGAAATGCAAAAAATCAAAATGGCTGTCTGAGGAGGCATTACAAATAGGTGTGAGAAGAAGAGAAGAGAAAAGCAAAGGAGAAAAGGAAAGATATACCCATGTGAATGCAGAGTTCCAAAGAATAGCAAGGAGAGA
>NW_011495044.1:4616330-4616639 GCF_000754665.1 Bison bison bison | reverse complement strand
TCTCTGATAATATTAGAGAGTTCCAGAAAAACATCCATTTCTGCTTTATTGACTACGCCAAAGCCTTTGACTGTGTGGATCACAGTAAACTGTGGAGAATTCTGAAAGAAATGGGCGTAACAGACCACCTGACCTGCCTCTTGAGAAACCTGTATGCAGGTCAGGAAGCAACAGTTAGAACTGGACATGGAACAACAGACTGGCTCCAAATAGGAAAAGGAGTATGTCAAGGCTGTATACTGTCACCCTGCTTGTTTAACTTATATGCAGAGTACATCATGAGAAATGCTGGGCTGGATGAAGCACAAG
>NW_011495044.1:4615623-4616230 GCF_000754665.1 Bison bison bison | reverse complement strand
CCAGACATCCTGGAATGTGAAGTCAAGTGTCCTTAGGAAGCATCACTATGAACAAAGCTAGTGGAGGTGATGGAATTCCAGTTGAGCTATTTCAAATCCTGAAAGATGATGCTGTGAAAGTGCTGCACTTAATATGTCAGCAAATTTGGAAAACTCAGCAGTGGCCACAAGACTGGAAAATGTCCAGTCAATCCCAAAGAAAGGCAATACCAAAGAATACTCAAACTACTGCACAATTGCACTCATCTCACACGCTATTAAAGTAATGCTCAAAATTCTCCAAGCCAGGCTTCAGCAATACGTGAACCGCAAACTTCCAGATGTTCAAGCTGGTTTTAGAAAAGGAAGAGGAACCAGAGATCAAATTGCCAACATCTGCTGGATCATTGAAAAAGCAAGAGAGTTCCAGAAAAACATCCATTTCTGCTTTATTGACTACGCCAAAGCCTTTGACTGTGTGGATCACAGTAAACTGTGGAGAATTCTGAAAGAAATGGGCGTAACAGACCACCTGACCTGCCTCTTGAAAACCTGTATGCAGGTCAGGAAGCAACAGTTAGAACTGGACATGGAACAACAGACTGGCTCCAAATAGGAAAAGGAGTAT
>NW_011495044.1:4610297-4615523 GCF_000754665.1 Bison bison bison | reverse complement strand
CTGGTCCCATCACTTCATGGCAAATAGATGGGGAAACAGTGGAAACAGTGGCTGAATTTATTTTGGGGGGCTCCAAAATCACTGCAGATGGTGATTGCAGCCATGAAATTAAAAGACACTTACTTATTGGAAGGAAAGTTATGACCAACTTAGACAGTATATGAAAAAGCAGAGACATTACTTTGCCAACAAAGGTCTGTCTAGTCAAGGCTATGGTTTTTCCAGTGGTCACGTATGGATGTGAGAGTTGGACTATAAAGAGGGCTGAGCACTGAAGATTTGATGCTTTTGAACTGTGGTGTTGGAGAAGACTCTTGAGAGTCCCTTGGACTGCAAGGAGATCCAACTAGTCCATCCTAAATGAGATTAGTCCTGGGTGTTCATTGGAAGGACTGATGTTGAAGCTGAATTCCAAAACTTTGGCCACCTGATGGGAAGAGCTGACTCATTTGAAAAGACCCTGATGCTGGGAAAGATTGAGCACAGGAGTAGAAGGGGACGACAGAGGACAAGATGGTTGGATACCATCACCAACTCAATAGACATGAGTTTGAGCAAGCTCCAGGAGATTGTGAAGGATGGGGAAGCCTGGCGAGCTGCAGTCCATGGGGTGACAAAGAGTCAGTCAAGATTGAGCAACTGAACAACAACCACTCTGCATATAGGTTAAATAAGCAGGGTGACAATATAGTTTTGAAGTACTCATTTTCCAATTTTGAACCGGTCCGTTGTTCCTCGTCTGGTTCTAACTGTTGCTTGTCGTTCATATGAGTTTCTCAGGGACAGGTAAGGTGGTCTGGTATTCCCATCACTTTAAGAATTTTCCTCAGTTTGTATGGTATTTGTTGAATGTTTTTCTCCATGAATAAGGTAAAGCAATTCTATCAAAAATGTTAAACTCCACCTAACTCTTAAAAAGTCTTTGGAACAAATAAACCAATGTCAGATAAGCTCTCTTTTCTGATGCAATAACTTCAGGAAAAGAGGACCAGGAGGGTTATCGTGCCTGATCTCTTATGGGTAGAAACAGGGACTGGAGATCTCATAAAATACTGTCTTAGAATTTTCAATTTCCTCTGTACAGACATTCCTCTGTACAGACATTAAGGCATGTCTCCAGAGGTTCCCTAATTTCATCTCCATGGCTAGTCACAAGCTTTCTAAGGAGAATCTTGAATTTTAAAAATGTGTACCAAGGATTTCCCTGGAAGTTTGGTGGTTAGGATTCAGTGTGTTTACTGCTGTGGCCTGGATACTATTTCTGGCTAGGGAACTAAGATCCCGCAAACTGTGTGGTTTGGAGGAGGGAAAAAAAAGTATACCATTTCTTTCCATAGAAAAATATTTCTAAAAGTTTGTATTTTTATAGAAAAAAAATCAGCCTAAAGTTCATATAGTATCTCAAGGGATCTCTAACAGCAAAAAACAATATTGAAAAAGGACAAAGCTGTAGTTCTCACAGTTCCTGATTTCAAGTCAGCTTAGCAACTAAATAACAATAATGGATTAGCTACCACAGAGTACAAATTGTGAACTATTTCACCAACTGCCCTTGTGTGTGTGCTCAGTAGCTCAGTTGTGTCTGACTCTTTGCAACCCTATGGACTGTGGCTTGCCAGGCTCCTCTGTCCATAGGATTCTCCAGGCAAGAATACTGGATTAGGTTGCTCTCCTCCCAGGGATCTTCCTGACTCACGGTGTGAACCTGAGTCTCTTAAGTCTCCTGCATTGGCAGGCAGATTATTTACAGCTATCGCCATCTGGGAAGCTCCTCCTGGTTTCAAAGCTTAATCCAAAGCTACAATAATCAAAAAAGTGTGGTATTGGCATAAAGACAGACATATAGTTCAACAGAAAAGAATAGAAAGCCCAGAAAAAATAACCTTGCATATATATATATATATACACACACAGTGAAATGATTTTTGACAAGAATGTCAAGTCCGCTGGACAGGCAGAGATCAGGCTGGAGGCTCAAGGGAGAATCTTTTATTTATCTCTTCCAGCTTCTGGTGGCTGCTGATATTCTTGCCTTGTTGTTATACCACTCCAATCTCTCCCTCCTGCCTTGTCATCTTCCTCCATGTTCTTCTTCAGACCTTTCTTAAAAGGACAATTATGACTGCATTTAGAGTTGACCTGGATAACCCAAGATAATTTCCCTGCCTCAAGATCCTTTATTAACTTCATCACATCTGCAAAGACCCTTTTCCATGTAGAGTAACATTTATGGGTCCCAGGATTAGAACCTGATACTGATGAGGGTCAATATTTAGTTTACTACCTCCTCATTCTTTGACCAATTCTTTTAGTAAGGAACAAATAACGTATTTTACTACCCTAGTCATGGGATCAGCTATTTCTCCATATATGTTTGTTCTTTTTTTAATGAAGAATGGTATTTAGAAGTCAAAATGTAGATGCTAGGTGGGCTTATGGCTATTAGAATGTCATTCTTGAATTTTTTTTTTGAATTTTTTTTTTTTTTTTTTTAGAATGTCATTCTTGTACATCCTTTCTCTAGGACTACGAAGTAGGACACCCATAGGGAAATAATGTATGATTACACACACACACACACACACACACAAAGATACATATTATGTGCACTCTAAACAGTTGATCTGGAATCAACTTCCAAGGGTTTGCAAAAGTCTACAATTAAATATACTGGAATACTGTTAAACTAACGGCATTTTGAAATCAGCTATGGTGGGAATACTTTCACCATGGAAATCAGCAAACATTATAAAGCAGTTTTTGTTTTAAATAAGAAAGCCCTTTTACTAGCACATAATTACATCTAACACACATATACCTTCTCTCTCTCTCTCCTTATAATGGTTAATATTATACACACACATGTACACCAAGTAGGCTCACACCTCTACTTCTAATTCTAGTCCAGCAGCACAGGGTTTGAAAGAGACTTTCCTGCTTCCTATATTTCTATCTTCTTCAATACTCAGAAATCTGGCTCACATTATTCTGAATATATTGACTTATTTACTCATTTTCCTGGCTATAGGAACCATCTCATTGGCCCTGTCCTTAGTGATCCCGACCAAAAGAACTGCCTCCCTAGCCCTGAACACGAAGGCCTTTTTCTGTCCTGACCTTTTGAGTTAGACCTAAGCCCCAGCCCTGCCAGCCCAGACCATCAGAGTTGTCTCCTTGGCCT
The DNA here is from genome assembly GCF_000754665.1 of Bison bison bison. Classification (NCBI taxonomy): domain Eukaryota; kingdom Metazoa; phylum Chordata; class Mammalia; order Artiodactyla; family Bovidae; genus Bison; species Bison bison. Next base: position 4,612,342 of record NW_011495044.1, on the reverse strand, counting down.
GGGACCCCCAGCCCTAAACTCAACAACCAAATCTTGCCTTCAGTTCAGTTCAGTTCAGTCACTCAGTCGTGTCCGACTCTTTGCGACCCCATGAATCGCAGCACGCCAGGCCTCCCTGTCCATCACCAACTCCCAGAGTTCACTCAGACTCACGTCCATCGAGTCAGTGATGCCATTCAGCCATCTCATCCTCTGTCGTCCCCTTCTCCTCCTGCCCCCAGTCCCTCCCAGCATCAGAGTCTTTTCCAATGAGTCAACTCTTTGCATGAGGTGGCCAAAGTACTGGAGTTTCAGCTTTAGCATCATTCCTTCCAAAGAAATCCCAGGGCTGATCTCCTTCAGAATGGACTGGTTGGATCTCCTTGCAGTCCAAGGGATTCTCAAGAGTCTTCTCCAACACCACAGTTCAAAAGCATCAATTCTTCGGTGCTCAGTTTTCTCCACAGTCCAACTCTCACATCCATACATGACCACAGGAAAAACCATAGCCTTGACTAGACGGACCTTTGTTGGCAAAGTAATGTCTCTGCTTTGGAATATGCTATCTAGGTTGGTCATAACTTTCCTTCCAAGGAATAAGCATCTTTTAATTTCATGGCTGCAATCACCATCTGCAGTGATTTTGGAGCCCCCAAATAAAGTCTGACACTGTTTCCACTGTTTCCCCATCTATTGCCATGAAGTGATGGGACCAGATGCCATGATCTTAGTTTTCTGAATGTTGAGTTTTAAACCAACTTTTTCACTCTCCTCTTTCATTTTCATCAAGAGGCTCTTTAGTTCTTCTTTACTTTATGCCATAAGCTCCTTAAGGATCATAAGCTCCTTAAGGATCTTGCCTTAGCTCCTCATATTTCCTTCTTTTTATACTCTTTGCATTAAAAATGCTTATTTCCCTATTTTCTCTTTTAAGTGCATGGTGACAAGTGGTCAGCTTGACTCATTTATGTCAGATAAAATACTGTTAAGTTTGGATCTGGGACATACTTATACTAAAACATTGTTTATCTCAACTGGAAATCTAACTGGATGCTCTGCATTTTTCTTTGCTAAATCTGGCGATCCTAGTTAGAGAGAACTACAGACAAGCTTCTTTTAATCCTAAACACCATCTATAACTCTAGACCTCCCTGCGCCTCTGGGCTTCTAGCGGTTAGGTGTGCCTCTTTCTAGGCTTACTTTCTATACCACACCTTTTCTTTACCTTTGACCTTCACATACTGTTTTTGCTCCCTCCAAACAGCTATCAGAGTTCGGGACAGTGTCACACAGCTGCACACAGCCTACCACTAGAGAGTTTATTTTACTAATTAGTTCAAGTGTTTTTATCTTGGAATATGCATAAAGAAGACGAAGCAGCCTCATCAATCCTCCAGAAACCTTTACCTAGTTAGCCAATAATCTGTACACCCATGGAATTCTTCTCATTCCTCTACCATTATTTTTATCTTCTGTTAACCAGAATTTGAGAAACAAAGAACTGATTGAAATGAAAGGGTGTTTATTTGTGGTTTGTTAGGATTGCAGCCCAGGAAACACAAATTCAAGAAGCACTTGAAGTGTGTTCCAACGGACTACAAAATGAGGGGGGCTTATAAAGGCAAAAGCTGCAAGGTTACAGTTAGTTACATGAATTGTTTATCAAGATTGTAACTGGAGCTGGCGAAAAGTAAGGGTGCATGCTAAGTAAGGATTTCTTGGGGTTGAAATGATTGTACAGTTACAAGGACAGAACTTGTGATCATAAGGTGGCAGGCGGTGTTCTGAATACAGCTGGTAGCGTCCTTGGGCCTGCTACAGGTCAAAGAAAGTTCCAGTTCTCAGTGGTGCAGAGAGGTGTCTGGGACCAGATCCTCCATGGCCATCTCACTCTATTTTGGTATGCCTGAACTGTGATTACTCCCATTATAATTTCAATTTGTCATCACTTCTTGTATTGAAAACTACCTATTTGATTTGTTTGTTGTGGAATTATCTCCAGAGTAGACTGTTCAGTTAAAAGACCAACAACAAGGAGAAGAACTAGAATAAAGAGAAAACAACGT
>NW_011495044.1:4601137-4610197 GCF_000754665.1 Bison bison bison | reverse complement strand
TAAAGAGAAAATAAAGCTACTATAATATAATGCTATCATATCTATACTATATACAAACATGTGTGTATATGAATAGAATAATCTGTTTCATGATAGTTGCTTTCAAGGAGGAGAATTATGAGACTGAGAGACAGGGAAGGGAGGGACACTTACTGTCTATCAATAGATATTTGATCAGTAAAAATGTTTAAAAACTAAATGCATATTTTAATTATTCAAAAATATCTAATTTTTTAAAGGTGAAATTATCTTTCTCTGTGGATGTGCCCCTCCTTAGACAGTAAGCTACTGCTTGAGATCAGGGACCATGTCTATCTCAATTTATACCCCAAGAGCCCAGCACTGTGTCTAAGTCAGAGTCATAATTTTGGCTCTTTATATGTGTATAAAAATAGCATGTCCCCCCCTACCATTTCATTTCCATTGCTATTACTGATATTATCTAAGTTAAACTAAACTGTATTAAATTATTTACTATCCAACATAAAAATTAATGAATAATAAAAATAATAAATGCCAAATTCAGTTATTAAATTAATTTAAAGGGGATAACTATTAAAATAATAAGGCCTATAAAAACATTGGAATTTTTAAAAAATTAGCTCTACTGAGGTACAGTATACAAATAATAAAACACCCATTTAGATTGGTTTGACGAATTTTGACGCATGTATATACACATGCAATGACCACAATCAAAAGACAAAAAATTTCTGTTACCCTAAAAAGTTCTGAATGTCCCTTCTCAATCAATTTCTACCTCTACCTCTCACCCCTGGCCACTGGCAACCACTGAATAATCACATTGCCACCTATTAATGAATTTTAAATAAATTTAACTACACACATTTATTAACAGAAAGTTTATATTTTGCAATTAAATCAAAAAGCAAAGACTGCCCCCACCCACAAAAATACATAGTTTGATCATGTTCTTATTTCAAGTCATTAAAAAAAAAATCTTTATTAGAGTAAATTTGTCAAGTAGCATAAGAAGGAAAAGTAGAAAGCCTGCCTTCTTTTCAAGAGCAGTAATAGCAGTTGCCATTTATTGAACATCTAATATCTACCAGCACCATATTTGCACTTTACATGAATCCCTTTTCTCATTAGATTCTCACATCTACACTGACAGCTGAAATAGTCATTATTATCTTCCTTTTGCATATGGCTTAGAAGTACCCCTGACCTCAACTATGGTTAACACAAATGGATCACGCATTTTAAAATACCCCAAATTCCAAGCTCTAAGCAACCCATGGCATACCTTCAGTTTCAGTTCAGTTGTTCAGTCATGTCCGACTCTTTGCGACCCCATGGACTGCAGCACGCCAGGCCTCCCTGTCCATCACCAACTCCTGGAGTTTACTCAAACTCAGTCTATTGAGTCGGTGATGCCATCCAGCCATCTCATCCTCTGTTGTCCCCTTTTCCTCCTGCCTTCAATCTTTCCCAGCATCAGGGTCTTTTCCAGTGAGTCAGTTCTTTGGATCAGTTGGCCAAAGTACTGGAGTTTTAGCTTCAGCATCAGTCCTTCCAATGAATATTCAGGACTGATTTCCTATAGGATGGACTGGTTGAATAGTAAACCCAGTCACTCAACCAGGTCCCCTCTCTAGTTCTCAAAAACTCTGTGGCTCAGGATTGCTGATCTTATCCAAGTCTGTGCTTGGATAGAAGCAAAAGGCAAAGGAGAAAAGGAAAGATATATCCATTTGAATGCAGAGTTCCAAAGAATAGCAAGAAGAGATAAGAAAGCTGTCCTCACTGATCAATGCAAAGAAATACAGGAAAACAATAGAATGGGAAAGACTAGCGATCTCTTCAAGAAAATTAGAGATACCAAGGGAATATTTCATGCAAAGATGGGCTCCATAAAGGACAGAAATGGTATGGACCTAACAGAAGCAGAAGATATTAAGAAGAGGTGACAAGAATACATAGAAGAACTGTACAAAAAAGGTCTTCACGACCCAGATAATCACGATGGTGTGATCACTCACCTAAAGCCAGACATTCTGGAATGTGAAGTCAAGTGGGCCTCAGGAAGCATCCCTATGAACAAAGCTAGTGGAGGTGATGGAATTCCAGTTGAGCTATTTCAAATCTTAAAAGATGATGCTGTGAAACTGCTGCACTCAATATGCCAGCAAATTAGGAAAACTCAACGGTGGCCACAGGACTGGAAAAGGTCAGTTTTCATTCCAATCCCAAAGAAAGGCAATGCCAAAGAATGCTCAAACTACAACTGTACTCATCTTGCATGCTAGCAAAGTAATGCTCAAAATTCTCCAAGCCAGGCTTCAACAATATGTGAACCATGAATTTCCAGATGTTCAAGCTGGATTTAGAAAAGGCAGAGGAACCAGAGATCGAATTGCCAACATTTGTTGGATCATGGAGAAAGCAAGGGAATTTCAGAAAAACAATTACTTCTGCTTCATTAACTACGGGAAAACCTTTGTGTGGATCACAACAAGCTATGGAGAATTCTTAGAGATGGGAGTAGCAGACCACCTTGGACTTCCCAAGTGGCACCAGTGGTAAAGAACTGCCTGACAATGCAGGAGATGTAGGAGACCAGGGTTTGATCTGTGAGTCAGGAAAATGGAGGGCATGGCTACCCACTCCAGTATTCTTGCCTGGAGAGTTCCATGGACAGAGAAGCCTGCAGGCTACAGTCCACTGGGTCACAAAGAGCCAGACATGACTGAAGCAACTTAGCACACACACACTAGACCACCTTACCTGTCTCCTGAGAAACCTGTATGCAGCTCGCGAAGCAACAGTTAGAATCTGACATGAAACAACTAACTGGTTCCAAATTGGGAAAGGAGTGCCAAATATACAAGGCTGTGTATCGTTACCCTGCTTAACTACTATGCAGAGTACATCATGCAAAACACCAGGTTTGATGAATCACAAACTGGAATCAAGATTAGATATGCAGATGATACTACTCTAATGGCAAAAAGTGAAGAGGAACTAAAGAGCCTCTTGATGGGAGTGAAGGAGGAGCGTGGAAAAGCTTACTTGAAATGCAACTTTAAAAAAACTAAGATCATGTCAGCTGGTCCCATCACTTCATGGCCAAGAGAAAGGGAAAATGTGGAAGCAGTGACAGATTTTCTTTTCTTGGACTCCAAAATCACTTCGGACAGTGACTGCAGCCATGAAATTGAAGGATGCTTGCTTGTTGGAAGGAAAGCTATGACAAACCTCAACATTAAAAAGCAGAGGTATCACTTTGCTGAGAAAGGTCTGTATAGTCAAAGCACTCCAGGCTTCCCTGTCCTTTACTAGCTCCCGGAGTTTGCTCAGATTCATGTCCATTGAGTCGGTGATGCTATCTAACCAATTCATCCCTGCTGCCTCCTACTCCTTTTGCTTTCAATCTTTCCCAGCATCCGGGTCTTTTCCAATGATCGGTGTGGCTCTTTGCATCAGGTGGCCAAAGTATTGGAGCAGCGGCTTCAGCATCAGTCCTTCCAATGAATATTCAGCCCTTCCTTTATGATTGACTGGTTTGATCTCCTTGCAGTCCAAGGGACTCTCAAGAGTTTTTTCTAGCACCACAAATCAAAAGTGTCAATTCTTTGGTGCTCAGCCTTCTTTATAGTCCAATTCTCACATTCACATGTGACTACTGGAAAAACCATAGCTTTGACTATATGAACCTTTCTTGGCAAAGTGATGTCTCTGTTTTTTAATACACTGTCTAGGTTTGTCGTAGCTTTCTTTCCAAGGAGCAAGCATCTTTTAATTTCATGCCTGAAGTCACCGTCTGCAGTGATTTGGGAACCCAAGGAAGTAAAATCTAGATGATACTATATCTCAATTCTATTTAGTCCAAGTGGGATGAAGTTTCAGGAAGAGGTTACAGATTGACCAAGGCATAGGCAGAAAAACTGTAATGTGCGATGGAGTGGGGACATGATTGGGGAACTACAAACAACTCTGTGCTTTTAGAAGTAGCAAGCAGTTGAACTTAAAAGCCAGGTTGAGTATTTTTATTCTATTTGAAGCAAGAAAGGGCTATCATGTTTAAGCAATGGAGGTAGATTTAGAAGATGAATCAGGGAGTAAGTGGTAGGATCTGGAAATAGCAATATCCCTTGCAGGGCTCCTGCAATAGCCTAAGCAAAAGAAAAGTAAGACTTGTTTATGAGTGGTTGTGCAATGAAGGAACGCATCCTTCCTTAACCCCAACAGATAAAATTCCCCAAAACGAAGAGCAAAGAAGAGTTGTCTGGGGGGAATCTCCGACAAGAGGGAAAAGGCTGAAACAGAGTCTGTGAGGTTTTCAGAGTTTCCGCCTCCTTTGGGGGTTCTCTACCTTTGAGGCCCCTGACTCTTCATCAAGACACAACAAAAAAGCCTCCAAGCAAGGAACACCTGAGCTCCCAGGGTTTCAGTGAGCTGACCATCCCAAGTCCAAAGGTGAGGGTTTAGGAGGGAGTGGTGACAGTCATGATGGATAATCACTCAAAAGGAGATTCTAGGGTATAAACACTGCTCCCACCCATCAAGCTCTTCTTGGACCTTTAGAGGAGATGTTGTCATGCCCCTAGGCAAGGCTAAGTGGAATTAGGTTAGAGAAGAGGTGGGTGGAAGAAAATTTCCTAAGGACAAATTGATAGGATTTGGCATCTCACCTGATTAGAGTTTGAGGAAAGGAAAGAGAGAGAATGGAGAATAATTCTGAGAAGCCTGGGTGTTGGTACCAGGGTGACTTAAGACCTTCTAGCTGCCTTTCCACTGATTCTTACCTCCCTAAGCAAACTTCTGGTGCTAATTTTGTTTGTTTCCCAATCCATCTTTTCTATAGGGATTCCATTATATTTCTTACAATAAATTAGTAAATTGGGCTCTTGTGATTTAATTACCACCTGAATGATATCATAGAACCAAGTTCTTGAATCTGCAAGTCAGAAATTCTAGCCTCATCAATTCCTTTAATAATCCACAGTATAGGTCTGTTCTCTGATCATCTTATTACCCACAGGGTAATCATGAAAATAAACCATTTCTACAGTCAGTATATGTGTGTGGGTCCAGAAGGTCTACAATAAGAGAAGCTAAAGCTATTCTCTGAGACTGAACCTCAGAGAAGTAATGGTAATATTTACTTACAGATTTCTCTGTGTCTGTCCTAAAGATAAACTTTGGCTACATTTTATTAGACCTTATGGCATTCCTATGAGATATAGGCTACAGTTATGCCCATCTTAAGAACGTGAGGTTCAAAGAAATTAAATGATCTAAAGGCATACTACTAACAAGCAATGGAACTGGGGTTCAAAGCCAGCAATTTGGATGTTTACATATATTTATATGAAATTATCACTACAATAGTAGGCATCCACAATGCTTTTTGAATTGGAATAGATGAATCTGCAAAAAGAAACAACCCTACTTCATCACTTGTAAATGTTGGCTGATGGTGTACTGAAACATACCCAGCTTCAATCAACGGGAACTGCGAGTACCCATGAAACTGGAATATAAATTTAAAAAGTTTCAAATAAATTGTTGCTATTGTTGCTCAGCCGCTCCGCCCTGTCCGACTCTTTGTGACCCTATGGACTGCAGCAGGCTAGCCTTCTCTGACCTTCACCATCTCCCGGAGCTTGCTCAAACTCAGGTCCACTGAGTCGGTGATGCCATCCAACCATCTCATCCTCTATTGTCCTCTTTTCCTCCTGCCTTCAGTCTTTCCCAGCATCAGGGTCTTTGCATCAGGTGGCCAAAGTATTGGAGTTTCAGCTTCAGCATCAGTCCTTCCAATGAATATTCAGGATTGATTTTCTTTAGAATTGACTGGTTTGATTTCCTTGCAAAGGGACTCTCAAGAGTCTTCCCCAACACCGCAGTTCAAAAGCATCAATTCTTCAACAGTCAGCCTTCTTTATGGTCCATACATGACTACTGGAAAAACCACAGCTTTGATTAGATGCACTTTTGTTGGCCAAGTAATGTCTCTGCTTTTTAATATGCTGTCTAGGTTGGTCATAGCTTTCCTTCCAAGGAGCAAGCATCTTTTAATTTCATGGCTGCAGTCACCATCTGCAGTGATTTTGGAGCCCAAGAAAATAAAGTCTGTCACTGTTTGCATTGTTTCCCCATCTATTTGCCATGAAGTTATGGGACCAGATGCCATGATCTTAGTTTTTCAAATGTTGAGTTTAAGCCAGCTTTTTCACTCTCCTCCGTCACTTTCATCAAGAGGCTCTTTAGTTCCTCTTCACTTTCTGCCATAAGGGTGATGTCATCAGCATATCTGAGGTTGTTGTTATTTCTCCCAGCAATCTTGATTCCAGTTTGTGATTCATCCATCCCAGCGTTTCTCATGATGTACTCTGCATATAAGTTAAATAAGCAGGGTGACAATATACAGCCTTGATGTACTCCTTTTCCTATTTGGAACCAGTCTGTTGTTCCATGTCCAGTTCTGACTGTTGCTTCCTGACCTGAATACAGATTTCTCAGGAGGCAGGTCAGGTGGTCTGGTATTGTTGTGATCTACACAAATGCTTTGGCATTGTCAATAAAGCAGAAATAAATGTTTCTCTGGAACTCTCTTGCTTTTTTGATGATCCAACAAATGTTGGAAATTTGATCTCTTGTTCCTCTGCCTTTTCTAAAACCAGCTTGAACATCTGGAAGTCCCTGGTTCATGTACTGCTGAAGCCTGGCTTGGAGAATTTTGAGCATTACATTACTAGTGTGTGAGATGTGTGCAATTGTGCAGTACTTTGAGCATTCTTTGGCATTGCCTTTCTTTGGGATTGGAATGAAAACTGACCTTTTCCAGTCCTGTGGCCACTGCTGAGTTTTCCAAATTTGCTGGCATATTGAGTGCAGCACTTTCACAGCATCATCTTTTAGGGTTCGAAATAGCTCAACTGGAATTCCATCACCTCCACTAGCTTTGTTCATAGGGATGCTTCCTAAGGCCCACTTGACTTCACATTCCAGGATGTCTGGCTCTAGGTCAGTGATCACACCATTGTAATTATCTGGGTCGTGAAGATCTTTTTTGTACAGTTCTTCTGTGTATTCTTGCCACCTCTTAATATCTTCTGCTTCTGTTAGGTCCATACCATTTCTGTCCTTTATTGAGCCCATCTTTGCATGAAATGTTGCCTTGGTATCTCTAATTTTCTTGAAGAGATCTCTAGTCTTTCCCATTCTATTGTTTTCCTCCATTTCTTTGCACTGATCACTGAGGAAGGCTTTCTTATCTCTCCTTGTTATACTTTGGAATTCTGCATTCAGATGGGTATAACTTTCCTTTTTTCCATTGCTTTTTGCTTCTCTTCTTTTCACAGCTATTTGTAAGGCCTCCCCAGACAGCCATTTTGCTTTCATCAGGCACTCTGTCTATCAGATCTAGTCCCTTAAATCTATTTTTCACTTCTACTGTGTAATTGTTAGGGATTTGATTTAGGTCATACCTGAATGGTCTAGTGGTTTTCCCTACTTTCTTCAATTTAAGTCTGAATTTGGCAATAAGGAATTCATGATCTGAGCCACAGTCAGCTCCTGGTCTTTTTTTTTTTTTTTTGCTGACTGTATAGAGCTTCTCCATCTTTGACTGCAAAGAATATAATCAATCTGATTTCTGTGTTGACTATTTGGTGATATCCATATGTAGAGTCTTCTCTTGTGTTGTTGGAAGAGGGTGTTTTCTATGACCAGTGTGTTCTCTTGGCAAAACTCTATTAGCCTTTGTCCTGCTTCATTCTGTACTCCAAGACCAAATTTGCCTGTTACTCCAGGTGTTTCTTGACTTCTTACTTTTGCATTCCAGTCCCCTATCATGAAAAGGACATCTTTTTTGAGTGTTAGTTCAAGAAGGTCTTGTAAGTCTTCATAGAAGCATTCAACTTCAGCTTCTTCACAATTACTGGTTGGGGCATAGACTTGGATTACCATGATATTGAATGGTTTGCCTTAGAAAAGAACAGAAAATTACCTAGCACATATTAAATCTCAATGAATATCAATGATGATGATTACTATTATTATTAGGAATTGCTGGCTTACAGGACATGTGCATCTTTAATTATTACACATTCTTCTAAATGATGTATCAATTTATACTATCAGCAGCATGTAAGTTCCCTTTTCCTAATTCCTAACACATGGTTCTAATTTAAAACTGCCAATCTGATGAGTATGGAATTGTTAGGTAGGTAGAATAGGGAAAAGGAGTCCAAAATGCTGGTGGCTAAAAGACAAAGAAGGTCCGAGGACCAGAGTGAAGACTTCAGGCAGAACAAACAGAACAAACAGCACTCCTGGCTAAGCCCAATTTGCATAGGGCATGCCCAGGTGGAGGAAAAAACATATAAAAGGAGGAGCCAAAGCGCTTTCTCTCGGACTCTCTCTCCCGCGTTCGTGCGCTCACGCGCTCTCTCTCTCTCTCAGTCTCTCTCTCTTCCCACGCACTCCTCCACTCTCTTCTCTTCAAGCTGTAACACTGATTTGCCCAAGAGCTGTGGCACGGTTTGTCCAAGACCCAAGAGCTGTGACACGCCAAGGGCTTTAATGTCCGTTGCTCCAAATTTTTGTTGTGACGAGACAAAGAACAGAGGAACATACACTCACATGACGGATATGAATTCTTTAATGTTTATAAATGTAACGAATATTGTCTAGTCTTTGGGTTGTCATCATGCACCAACTTTTTGAACTTGTTACTGCGGAATCAACAGTTTTAATCTAATAATATTTTCCCTTATGGTTTGTGCTTTTTGGATCTTAAGAAATTCTTCTCTATTTTGATATCATATTTATATTTCCTTTACTCCATCCAGTGTTTATTTTTAGATATGGTTTGAGGTAAAAATCCATTTTTTTTCCTTTTGGAAAAAAATGTTCCAGCGCCATTTATTGAAAAGTTCATCCTTTAGCTGCTGCTGCTAAGTCGCATCAGTTGTGTCCAACTCTGTGCGACCCCATAGACTGCAGCCCACCAGGCTCCCGCGTCCCTGGGATTCTCCAGGCAAGAACGCTGGAGTGGGTTGCCATTTCCTTCTTCAATGCATGAAAGTG
>NW_011495044.1:4600284-4601037 GCF_000754665.1 Bison bison bison | reverse complement strand
TCCTTTAGCTACTGACGTGTAATGCCCTCTGTATTATAAACCACGTTCCCATGGGGTAGTCTTCATTTCAACCTCACAACCTCCACAACCTTGCTTATTATTATTATTTTCTACTGGGGATGCTTTCCTTTAAAAAGGCTCTTCTGGCTACATCTCTCTCGTTCTTCAGATCGCAGCTCAAACGTCATTCTTTCATATATAAATTATGTCTACATGTATGTCCCATCTCAGTGACCCCGTAACTCCAAAAGTAATGGAAGGACAGCAGTGGACAGGAAGTTCTGGTTAGTTGTTGCCAGGCGGTTGCCAGGGAGCCTGTAGAGGAGGCCGCGGAAGGGAGGAGCGTCCAGAGTTCCAATGACGGAATCCAGCGGGCGCCTGAGTCGCCCCTGAGTGCGTCAGCACGCGCGGTCGGCCGGGGGCGGGGCCAGGTCTGAGTCACGTGGCTTGGTTGCCTACGCGCTGCTGGGCCGTGGGAAGATGGCGGACGGAAAGGGAGACGCCGCCGCCACCGCCGGGGCTGGGGCTGAGGCTCCGGTGGGAGCCGGAGCCGGAGACGGAACCGAGACTGAGTCCATGGCTCGGGGCCATAGTCCCGCATCTCCGGCGCCGGTAGCCTCCGGATTGCGACCCTGTCTGTGGCAGCTGGAGACAGAACTGAGGGAGCAGGAGGTGTCGGAGGTCTCATCTTTGAACTACTGTCGGAGCTTCTGCCAGGTGAGGGGCGGACTGGCTGGCTGAGGGCGGCGGGGC
>NW_011495044.1:4588341-4600184 GCF_000754665.1 Bison bison bison | reverse complement strand
GGCGGGGCGGGGAGACCAGGGGAAGAGGCCCCGGATCCGTTGCTGCTGCCGGGGCTGGACTGAAAGGCGCCACCTCCGTGTCTTGCCGCGCCCCCGGGGCCGGGAAGGCCCAGTTCGAAAGCCCAACCGCTGGCCCCCCTCCGCCAAGTGCCCGACTTTGGCCACCGCCAGGGAGGGTAGCGCTGGGTCAGACTGAGAGCTGGGAGGGCGCCGGCGGCTCCCTAGAAGGGCCGTGCCCTGTCGTCGTTGCCTGTCCCCCAGCCGGGTGGTTGGAGCGCCATTGCCTCTTGAAAGATTGATTGCTCCTTTCTGCCAGGAGATCCTTTTTTGAGTGCAGATGTCCAAATTGGAATGCCTGGATTTTCCTAAATAATTCGGAGATATATGTTGGGGCCAGAGACTTATCTTTGGAGTCAATGTCTTTTGGGCCCCTCAAAGGTATGACAGTTGGCTTTGAAAGGCGTCTAGGGCTTTCTGTTTAGGGATGGTGGAGCTGGTTGGTTGTTTGGTTTTGGCTGCCTTGGGGGGAGGGTATTAAAGCTGTTCTTTCGCCTTTTCTATGTTCTTTGGAGAATTGTGCTGCCAGAAATGAGGCTCTTAATCCTTGCAATGGTTATTCGGGTCTTTGAGTAGAAGAGGATTGGGAAAGATGTGGAGTGTGGTCTGTTTTGGCAGTTCTATGACCATTTCTGTGCCATAGTGGGTCCTAACCTATGATTATATATTTCTTGGTATGCTGAGTTTTCTTTCCATGATCACGTCGCGATTTTTCTTTGTAAATTTGAAGATGTACCATGATTATTTCTTCCTCTGCTTGTTCTAATCAGGTTTTGGAAGCACCCCTCTGCTTCTCACCTGGTGCACCTTAAAGAATGCAAAATAATCGTAGTATGTTGGCACTTGGGCTCTTAATGAGTAGTTGGGCGTGCAGAATAAATTGCGGTGTGCCAAAGTTATTATTTTGAGGGACAATTTGCTCTGTTGGTCCGGAGGAGAATCAAAAATTGACTTGATTGATTGCTTTTCTCCCTCCTCTCTGCTGAGCCAGAAGCGCTTCTCCTCTTGAATATATTTTGTCCTTGCCAATGAATCTTTTCCATGCATTGTATCACTCGTTTGTCTACAACCTGCAGCCTTTACCCTGAACTGTGAAGTACTAAGGTGTCCTCTGCATTTTCACTCTCAATGAACATTCTTACTATACAGATTTACAAACTTTTACTGACTCCATAGAATGGTGCCAAACACTTTGCCAAGTGCTGAGGAAACATGAATCAGACAGCATTTACCCTTGATGAGTTTACCATTTGGAGGAGGTAGTAGAAATAACAGTATTGCTGATGTAGTTTTGGTGATGATGGAAGAGGATACCTTGTACAAAGGGGGGGCGGGGCTCATGGGACATCTTTTGGGAAGACAGTCCACTGGTAAAAATAAACGTAAAGGTTAACTGCAGACTGTAATACATATCAATACGTAGAAGTAACTGGGAGAGGCCAATTCAGATGGAGTGGCCTGAGAAGGCCCTGTGCCTGAAGGGTTGAAAATGAGTCTTGTTAAGTATCGGAAAAGGAGGTGGCATTGTAGTGTTAATGGTGAAGAGAAGGAAAACAGTGCTTTGGGAGAAGAGGGAACTAATTGGACCAGGATTAGTGAGGAGGAGAGCAGAAGAACTGTTGGTTTGGGATAAGCCTTCTAAGCTTTCGTAGTCTTCTTGGAAGGATAGCAGGAATGGATATAACCAATCAAATTGAAGCTTGTCAGAGAATAACACACACACACACACACACACACACACACACACACACACACTGCTTTAAGTCTAGTACTGGCGGATTTGATTTTGACTGATTTTTTAATGTATTGTCTTTGCAACACTTAAGATGCGAGGGCACAGAAGAATTTTTAAAAGAAAATATTTTTGTAATTTTTTTTAGTGAATTTTTTTTTTTTTTGGTCTGAAATTTTCTTGAAACAGTTTTTTACACTAATAAAGTAAAAGTATCAGTGACAATATGTAGTAATAGAAAGCACATTGGATTGGGAGTTATTTGGGTCTTAATTGTGACTCTACTGCTTACTTGCTCTAGCTAATAACCTTGGGCAAAATGTGACTGTGAGATTATGTTTTGTTTTCTGAACTTTATCTGCTTGTAATGCTTTATACAAATAGAGCAGAAAGTTTATTTTCAATTCTTCACAATATTTGTCACATTATTTTGGCACATTTTTTCCCATAGCCCAGTCAACTTAGGGTGTCCTTTCTTATCAGATACAGAATTTTTTTTTAATTTTATGATGAAGTAGGATAATTTCACCATCCAAATTTGGTTGAATAGCTTTTGGTTTCACATTGGAAAGGCAGAGTCAGATTTTTTTCACCTACTGACTGTGTGTGTGCCTGACATTGCACTTAGTGCTGGGAATAGGGACCTGTCCTGCAGGGAGTACCTAATGAATGTGTAAAGAGAAGTAGTGATGTTAGATTATCATAAAGGCCTCATCTGTGCTCTCGGGGATGCTTAACTGCCACAAAAGGTATTTTTATCATGTGTTTAAGTTAGAGATATTGTCTTAGGGACTTAGAGTGCCCAAAGTAGAACCTGCAACAGGCTGGGACCATATTCCCTCTAGCTTTTGCAGCACTTAAAAGAAATGGCTCTGTCTTTGGAATTGCACCAAATCAAGAAATAAACTAGCATATGAAAGGATAGAGAAGCTTGTTTCATTCTGGGCATGTTTTCAATTTTCAGAAGTTTGTAAAGATGATCAAAATGAAACTTCATAAGTAATAGTTACTAAGAAAATGATTTTTAGATGAAGTCGTAGTCAGTGAAAATTTGTATTCAGTGACAGTTGGATGTGGATTTTTCTTTCCCCTTTCCTTCAGTTCCTTTTCTAAAAACATTGTCTGCCAGACATTGTGGATAAAATTAACTCTAGAAAACAGTCTTTCTTTGTTCTGCTGAAAAATTGATGATATCCTCTCAGGTTCTTACTATGTTTTGGGAACCCAGATTCCTGAAGTTTTCCAACTGGTTGGTGTATTTGTAACACAGATTTTGAAGACTTTTACAGTAGACTTCATTTACAAAATTGACATTATTGAGTGAATGATTATACTTTGAGAGTATTGGGCAGTATACTGCCCAATATATATCAATCAAAGTATATTGATTATACTTTGAGAGTAGCTTTATGAGTAATCCTTGTTTATGAGACACTTCCAGTTTTGGACTAACAGTGACTTTGTAGATTTTTAAATGTTAACTCGGTGAGTATTGAATATATTTCAGTTTTCCCTAGATTAGTGATTGGGTCCAAAGGCCTAAGTCAGATTGCCATTCTATAACATCTTTACCGTTTAAACTAGCTGTGTGACCTTGGGTCATGTTAATTTTCTTTAAACCGAAGTTTCTCATTTGCAAATGTAATAATAGTACTTACTGTTCTCTATGTAAATACATTGTTGTGTGGACTAGATAAAACAATCTCTATAAAAAGCCAATGGCTCTAAAACTGAGTTATCCGGATTTCTTGGGATGAGAAGTCTTAACAGCCTTGCCCCCAGCTTACTTTTCAGCTCTTAAGTAGCCAGTCCCACCACCCCAGTTCTACTCTTACTCAGAATTACTGTACTTGGATGCCATGGACCAAGTATGGGAGCTCAGTTACTCTGTGACTAAAATTGTGCCTACAAGTTTTTAGGTGCATTATTTTGGAAAGATGATCTTAATTGTCATTGGATTCATCAGATCCAAAACACACCTTAGGCTTTCAGTAAGTATTTCCCAGGTGACTGATCTACAAAGGATGGCATTACTACTTTAACAAGAACTCAGCTCATCAAGCATTTTTAGGTCTTTCCCTTTCTTTGTGCTGTGAAAAGTGAAAGTGACAGTCCCTTGGTCCTTTCCAACTCTTTGTGACCCCATGGACTGTACAGTCCATGGAATTCTCCAGGCCAGAATACTGGAGTGCTTAGCCTTTCCCTTTACCATCTGAACCACAGGGGAAGCCTAAAAATACTGGAATGGGTAGCCTATCCCTTCCCGTTGGATCTTCCCGACCCAGGAATCGAACCAGGGTCTCCTGCATTGCAGGCGGTTCTTTACCAACCAAGCTATCAGGGAAGCCCCCTCATCGTGCTGTTCTATCCTTTCTCACATTTTCTGCATGGCTGACTTTCCTTCTCTAGGGCCCTGTGCAAATGTCACCTTATCTGTGACGCTTTCTTTGATTTTAATAGATTTCCTTTTAGTTGTTTGCTTTCTTTTGACACTTTGCATATACCTGTTGTTCAGTCGCTCAGTTGTGTCCAACTTTTTGCAACCCTGCGGACTGCAGCACACCAGGCTTCCCTGTCCTTCACCATCTTCCAGAGCTTGCTCAAACTCAGGTCCATTGAGTCAGTGATGCCATCCAACCATCTAGTCCTCTGTCGTCCCCTTCTCCTCCTCCCTTCTATCTTTCCCAGCATCCAGGTCTTTTCTAATGAGTGGGCCCTTTGCATCAGGTGGCCAAAGTATTGGAGCTGCAGCTTCAGCATCAGTCCTTCCAATGAATATTCAGGGTTGATTTCCTTTAGGATGGACTGGTTTGACCTCCTTGCTGTCCAAGGGACTCTCGAGTCTTCCCCAACACCACAGTTTGAAAGCATCAGTTGTGCGCTGAGCCTTCTTTATGGTCCAGCTCTCACATCCATACATGACCACTGGAAAAACCATAGCTTTGACTAGACAGACTTTTGTCGGCAAAGTAATGTCTCTGCTTTTTAATATGCTATCTAGGTTCGTCATAGCTTTCCTTCCAAGGAGCAAGTGTCTTTTTATTTCGTGGCTGCAGTCACCATCTGCAGTGATTTTTGGAGCCCAAGAAAATAAAGTCTGTCACTGTTTCCTTTGTTTCCCCATCTATTTGCCATGAAGTGATTGGACCAGATGCCATATTCTTAGTTCTTTGAATGTTGAGTTTTAAGCCAGCTTTTCCACTCTCTTCTTTTACCTTCGTCAATAAGCTCTTTAATTCCTCTTTACTTTCTGCCATAAGGGTGGTGTCATCAGCATATCTGAGGTTATTGATATTTCTCCCGGCAATCTTGATTCTGGCTTGCATATACCTGTTTGGTTTTAACTCTTTTTCTTGCTGTCATGGTCTTAGTTCAGGCTTCATAATGTCCTTTTACATCTCTTCACTAATCTTCCTTGCCTTCCAAGTGACCTTACCTACAGTCCATTTTGGTGTTCCTTCTAAATTATAAACATGATCTTTTTGGTCACTGTATTCACTAAAATTCTTCCTTTTTTTTTTTTTTGCCCCAAAGCCAAAATAAAATTCACACTTATTAACCTGGCAAGGAAAGCTTTTTAGGATCTGGACTGTTCCACCCCTTACACCCAACTCTCTCTCTCTCTTTTTTTGTCTATCTTCACCTCAGTGTTCATTTCTAAGTCTGCTTGATTAATCCTAGGGTCCTCCCTTAACTCATCTGCTTATCTATCCTTGAATACCTAGCTCAAGTAATACGCTTTTTCAAACATTTTCTGATTTCATTAGATAGAATGAGGTGACTCTTCCCCTTAGAATATGTACTCCAGTAGCATCTTGTACATCAGCATGGTACCTGAATTTTTTTTTCCATGTTTATTTCTTGTATTGACTAGTAAGCCAATAAGTCTTTGTTTTATTCTTGGTACCTAGAAATTAATACAATGCCTGGCCCACAGAACTAATTTGTTGAATAAATTTTGTAGGAACACCTAATGTAAAATCTGGTATGTTAAAAGGCAGATTTACCACAACAAATTACTGTGAAGAAACAGGATAGGCGATTTTAGAGACATTACTTGTCAATTTGGCTTACATTCATGTTAAGGTACAGATTTACATGTGTGAAATGAGGGCTAGAGTTGATGGAGGGGGCAAATAGGAGACATGATGTAGTATTGAGTAAGATGCTAGGGCTTCCCAGATTGCTCAGTGGTAAAGTATATGCCTGCCAATGCAGGAGACTCAGGAGACTCGGGTTCGATCCCTGGGTTAGGAAGATCCCCTGGAGTATGAAACGGCAGCCCATTCCAGTATTCTTGCCTGGAAAATCCCATGGACAGAGGAGCTTGGCGGGCTGCGGTCCATGGGGTCGCAAAGAGTCAGACAGGACTGAGCACACATGACTTGGAGATGCTGAGATAGCAAGGATCAGTCTTCCAAACTCCTTGAGGTTGGTGGCCATGAAGACTCTTGAGCAATATCTTTTTATTTTTGCTTCTTTCAATTATTTAAAGGATTTTTATTAAATGCATTAGCTTTTCTTCTTGTGCTGGCTTCTCTTGGGAGATATCTATATAGGAACTAGAGAATAGTTAGTTATAATCAGAAAAGCTAGTTTTTCAGTGCATGTAACCAAAACATTATTGTAAATGTGATCTGTGAAGCAGTGGGAGCTTTAGGTGCCGTCGTTTACTGCGGTACCACCTAGTCTCTTATACTGTGGCCTCTAGTGACTTCTGTGCCTACCAGTGGATCATGCTCTCCTGAACCACGTTAGTAAAAAATCTAAATAGAAAACATCACTTATTTCAAGACTGCAAAGGCATTCGCAGACCAAAAAATATTTGTTTTCATTCTGTTCTAGAAGCCTGTCGCCTGTCCCAGAGGTCTCCATTGACTGTCTTATCTGAAGTAGCTCATCCCCATCCTCTTTTGACTCCTTAACACTCCTTTATAGTTCTTTGAATCACTGACTACTGTCTGATACGTCTCTTTGTCTGTATGCCCACTTGGACTGTAAGCAGCATGAGGGTGTTGATTGTTTTGTTTACCCCTACCTATATTAGTCCCTGGCCTTTAGTAGCTACTCAGTCAGTATTTGTTGATCCTTTGTCTCCTTCCTTCCATAAATCCTTGACTAGACTTCTTGAGAGTAACAAGTGAGTTTTAACCTATCTTAATCAAGAAATAAGAACTTTTTTTGGTCAAGAAGGTCATGCTGCTTCCAGTAGGGATCAGGTCTTACTGTTCTTGTATTTTGATTAACTAAAAGTAGAATCTCGTTTTAATTTTGTTTACATTTTCTAAGAACTTCCCCTGGTTTCTTATATTCCACAAACATTTAAAGTAATGAATTTTTCAGCAAGGTTTATTTAGATTGAAGTATTTATTTTGGATATGATTGACACCATATTAGAAAACCCAAACATAGATTGCAAGTTGATATAAAAAAATAGATTCCTGAAACTTTCATTGCTGACATAGGCCAACATGGAAACCATGTGAAAAAATAGATATTTAATTTGTTGAGCATCTTTTTGTGTGCCAGGCACTTGGGTAAGTGGTGGTATTTTCCTTTTACAGATAGAAAACTGAGACTCAGGGAAATTATGTAACTTTCCCAAGATCACACAGCTGTGGTGAAGTCTGACTCCAGAGCCTGTGCTGTTCTTTTTTAATCAGCATTTCCTAAATTATGCTTGCTCCATGAAATACATGTATTCATAAGTACTTCATGAAATAAGGATTCTGTGTTTATGTAAGTTGGGATGATGTTTGGAGAAATGCTTTTTTAAAAAATAGAAGACACACTGTGATGCCTAGAAAGACATTTAAGTTTAGTATAACATTTGCTAAGATAAGGCTGTCTATAAAACATTTTGCCATGTTCTAAACCTTGTATCAGCCCCCAAATCACATGTTTTGCTTTCATTCAGTTCAGTTCAGTCGCTCAGTTGTGTCCGACTTTGCGACCCCATGAATCACAGCATGCCAGGCCTCTTTCATTATGGTAAAGCAAATCACTATGGTGAATAGTTGATTGCCTTATGTTTCTGCACACCACTGAGTTTTGATTTCTTGGTTTCAGCCTAAACGACTGTGAGCTTTGTATAAAAAAAATTTCCCTCCAAAGTTTTTGTAGTTTTTAGATTATACTTATTGTCCCCAAATGAACAATATTTTAATGTATTATAACTTTTTTGGAAATTGAGAATGAATTGCAGTTTATTCATCTAGGTTTTCCTGTATTTCTGCAGCACAGCTAGCTTGGAAACTATTAATACTGATGTATTTATCTGTTTCTCCTCACTTTTGTGCTATACTGATTTCTCAATGTGTTTTTTCGAGGCCTTTTCTTGTCCTTTTTTGGGGGGGATCTAGTAGCTGATTGTGCTGACATTTATTTGGTTTTAAAGTATTTTTACTCCCAAAGAGATAACCTGAGTGTGCCACATTAGCCAGAACAGTAATGCCTTTTAATATGGACACTTGTAAGAATTACTGCCAGGTATGATAGAATAAATGACTTAGCTTGGGAATTGTATTTTTATGATGAATGATTGTATAAAATAGGTGTATTTTAATTTGTGATTTCATTTTCTTTTTTCATGTATATGTATATTTATATGTTTAAGGTATATAAGATATCTTAAGGTAATAAAACTGAATACTTATTTTTTGTTTTTTGTGACTCCAGACTGATGCATGCTCTTTCTAGAAGTTTAAGACAAGACATATAAATGCATAAAGCAGAAAGTGAAAGTACCATGCAGTCTCACTGTTTAACTCATAAACACATTCTAATTGTAAAAAAGTAGAATAATGTAAAAGAAAAGAAAGTAAAGATGAAAGCTATCACAAACCTCTATATCTCAGTGCTACATTTTCTTTAGATAACAGTTTGGGAATTAAAAGTTACAATACACTAAAATATTTTTCATTTTCATCATTCATTCATATACTTACAGAATTTTTTTGTATGATATGTACTGTCTTTAAAAATTAGTGTCCAAAAAAAAAATAGTGTCAAGTTTATATACTAAAACTTGCTTATTTCATTTAATGTAGATATCTTTTCATGTGGAAGACATGCATATTGACTATATTAAAAAAATAACTTCTTGGTATTCCATTGAAAACTGCATCAATTTTAAATTGTGCAGGTAGCAAAACCGTCAACACTTAAAAAAAAATTATTCATTTGACTGTGCTGAGTCGTAGTTGTGACATCTTGATATCTTTAGTTGTAGCATGTGGGATCTAGTTCTCTGACCAGGGATCGGACCCAGACCCCCTGCATTGGAACGTGGAGTCTTAGCCACAGGACCATCAGGGAAGTCCCAATACTCTTAATTGAAAAAATTTTTTTAACTATAAAAGCAATGCTCATGGCAGAGTATATAAAGTTACAGAAAAGTTTAAGGGAAAAGTAAAAGCCCTCTTCTGCCTTCAGTTCCTCCAGTCACTTGGCAGAGAAGTTAACAGTGTCTCGTGTATTTTCAAAAATGAAAATATACACTCTTCCGAAATTTGCATTTTAATTTACTATATTGAGGACAATTTTCTGTATCAGGACAATTTTCTCTATCAGTACCCCACAATTAAGTCATTTGTGTTCTTTTTTGTTGTTATCACAAATAATATTGAAGTGAATAACCTTAAACATTAAGCACCAGTTATTTAAATCCATATCAGGAATTTCTGGAATTGAAATTACAATACTGGACTAAAGAGAATGTTTTTTAAAATTTTGATAGATACTGGCCTTGCCATTTCTGATACTACTGAACTTATTAATACTTGCCCATCTGGTTGTGGCAGATAATTGCTATTACACTATTAAGTTAACAACATTTGTGTATTTTTTCATGTGTATTAGGTATTTACTTTTTCCCCCTGTGAGATTTGTCTTTACTTTTTAAACATGCCTCTATTTGAAAATGTTATTAGTTAAAAGTCATTAAAATTTGATTGTGTCTAATTATTCAGTGTGACCTTGTAACCTTAGGATTCCATGCTGTTTGAGATTCTCAAGAAGCAGAACATACTGTAGAGTTAGTTGTGGCCTAACCTGAGGCCGTTGCAATGTATGATACAATTTAGTGATTTTTGTGAGAGATTTGTCAGTGTACTCATTTCCAACAAACATTTATTGATCATTTCTATTTGGGGGAGATTTGGGAATCTTTAGAAAGACTAATTCATAGCTGAATCAATGGAAAGACCCTCGTGCTTTTCATTAGCTAACTTTTTTTCTGTGTTGTTATCTTTATACATTTTCAAATAAAGTTCCACTGAATGGATGTATTACCTTGAGCCAAATCAGTTTGTTATGGGGCTTCAAATTGCTACTTAAATGAGATGACCTTTTAGATGTGATTCTCCTTCAAAAGTAAATAATTCTATTGGGAAACATTTGCTAAAGATTATTTTTCTAAGTCATCTCCAAACATTTGCCTTGTGCATCCTTATTGAAATAAATGAATATTAAAATTTTTAAAGCAATACCAATATATAAAGTACAAGCAAACACAGAAGTATAAAAAGGGTGAGGTTTTAAAAACTAATTTGAATAAAAGTTTCAATATTGAACTTCCGTGGTGGTGCTTATGTAAGAATGCACCTGCCAGGGCACGGGACACAGGTTTGATCCCTGATCTGGGAAGATTTCACATGCCGAGGAGCAAGTAAGCCCATGGACCACAACTGTTGAACCTAGATTCTAGAGCTTTCGAGCCACAACTGCTGATGCTGTGTGCCACAACTGCCAAAGGCCGCACACCTAGAGCCTGTACTCTGAAGCAGGAGAAGCCACCCCAGTGAGAAGTCCACATACCACAACAGAGACCAGCCCCTTGCTCGCTGCAACTAGAGAAAGCTCACATGCAGCAACGAAGACATAGTGCAACTAAACAAAAGGTTCCGTATTATATTTCTGCCCCTTGATGGGTTATCATTTATCCCTCTAGGGTAGATGGCCGTCCCAGTGGAAGCTACTCGACTAATTTGAGCTGAAATTGTTTACATTCGTTGTTATGCTCACTATCCTTATTTGGCTCTTCCTTCATAGTGAAATCTTGATTCTGATGTTTAAAGGACTTGGTTAATGAGAATGTTAAACCTAAGACAGATTATCCCATGAAGTTCTAAAAGTAAGTATGGGTAAAACATCATGTTTGGTCAGTCATGTTTTATCGTCTAATGAAATGGAGAACATACACAGGAACGTACATTTGAAGTTAAGAGGTTTCATTTTAAATCCTCATTCCGATCCTTTTGTGACCTTAAACTTTGCTGTGCCTCTGTATTCCTGTCTATAAAATAGGGAGTAATTAAAAAGTCCCTGATGCTGGGAAAGATTGAGGGCCGTCATATCCCTACATAATTACTGGAAAAACTATAGCTTTGACTATACAGACCTTTGTCTGCAAAGTGATGCCTCTGCTTTTGAATATACTGTCTAGGTTTGTCATAGCTTTTCTTCCAAGGAGCAGGCGTCTTTTAATTTCATGGCTGAAGTCACCATCCACAGTGATTTTGGGGCCAAGAAAATAAAATCTGACACTGTTTCCACTTTTTCCTCATCTGTTTGCCATGAAGTGATGCAGTGAGAATTTGAAATTAAATCTCCTTAGTTTGAATTTGTTTTGGTATATAGGCATATTAATCAAAGATATGTATCTGAAAAACTGTCTTAATCAAACTTCAAAAATAAGTTGTCAGTTATATTTAAAATGAGTAGCCAACAAGGACCCGCTGTATAGCACAGGGAATTCTGCTCAGTGTTATGTGGCAGCCTGGATAGGAGGGGAGTTGGAGGGAGAATGGGTACATCTATATGTATGGCTGAGTCTCTTTGGTGTCCACCTGAAACTATCACAACATTGCTAATCTGTGATACTCCAGTATGCTGCTGCTGCTGCTGCTGCTGCTGCTGCTAAGTCGCTTCAGTCGTGTCCAAGTCTGTGCAACCCCAAAGACGGCAGCCCACCAGGCTACCCCGTCCCTGGGATTCTCCAGGCAAGAACACTGGAGTGGGTTGCCATTTCCTTCTCCAATGCATGAAAGTGAAA
>NW_011495044.1:4584140-4588241 GCF_000754665.1 Bison bison bison | reverse complement strand
CTCAGTCGTGTCCAACTCTTAGTGACCTCATGGACTGCAGCCTACCAGGCTCCTCTGTCCATGGGATTTTCCAGGCAAGAGTACTGGAGTGGGGTGCCATTGCCTTCTCCACTCCAATATAAAGTAAAATATTTTTTTAAAAATTGTAAAAAAAAAATAAGTTAGATCTTTAATAACTTGGCAAAGAATCAAAAAGCAAATCATTGTAAAATACCTGCTACGTTCTATTCAGGGTTCTGGTCTACAGTGAGCTTATTGTCTAGTGGAGAAGATAAATATTAAACATTTTTTCCTATTGCATTTGCTTATTGTTACAGTAGACCAGTAGTCAGTGTTTGATGGTCATATGTATTTATCCACCTTCCAACTAGTTTGTCCTTAGGTAACAGGAAAGTAAGTAAAACAATTTCCTTGCCTAACTATTATGCAATAATTTAAAACATAAATGTTTTGAGTAAACAGCATTATCTCGCCTTCCAGTTGGTGTAGACCATAGAAATGAATTTCCATGCCACTTTTCTATAATCATCTTCATTGCCAAACAAAATTTGAAGCAAGTGTATGAGAAGAGAAAAAAACCCACTGATTTAAGGGAAAGCAGGAATGCCAGAAATCCATCTTGAAATGGATGAGGGCTTTTTTATTTTAGGTTTGAAAATGACAAAAAAACAAGTACCCCTTGAACATCCCAGAGCTATAAAATATTTGAGCTCAGGAGATTATTACAAAGAATCAGAAAGCTTTTGTTTATGTATATAAGGCGTATGTACCAAGACATACCAAATTGTATTTATCAGGGTTATTTGGCCATAGAGAGTAGGAATAGAGTTAGGTGGAACACAGGAGTGATCTTTTACTTCTTTATGGCATAGAGAACTTTAAAGTAGTAGGACTATGTGTGAATTTTCCTTTTTGGTGTATTTCAGGGTTTTTTTTTTTCAAATTTAAACAGGCAAAAAGGGATACTCTTGTCTATCCCCTTCTGATATCTATGTCAGAAGCTTTCTCTATCTCCTTTGTACTTTAATAAAACTTAAAAAAAAAAAAAAAAACAGGCAAAAAGATAGTGCTGTATGTATTGATTTGAAAGGTTATCCAGGATCTGTTGTTTTTTATAAAAAATGTTAGAAAACTATAATATACTATTTTATAAAGCAGTGATAAATGGAAAAAGTTTGAAACACAGTTACTAAAGTGTTATCATTTGTTGCATTTCAGTGAAGAATAAGTGGAACATTGCCTTTGTATTTCTTGTGTTTTTGTATGGTTTGTACTTATGCCACCCTTTTAAATTAATTTTCATTTTATCATATGTTGTTTCAGTACTTGTCTTTGCTTTTTTCCCTTGTTAGATCCTGTTTTCTGGCCCTCATGCCTTTGACTTGCTATACTCCCCTATTTGGGGGGTGAGTTACTCTCCAGTAGTTCCTGAGGAGCTTTCCCCTCTCATTTGGGTTAGTTAAGCTGGGTATAGGAATCTAGGTTGAAAATCAGTTTTGCGCAAAATTTTGAAGGATATGCTACTTTCCAAAACAAGTATTTCCAGCGTACAAGTAGTAAAGTGCATAATGCTAAAATAAACACAACCTCAGAAATAATTGAAGCTACCTGTGTATGCCGTGTCAGAGATTGTCTACCTCCCATCCTGGTTTTGTCATCCTGGTTTTGCTATTTAATGTTTCTCTGGCATCTCTTTACTTTGTGAATTTTAATATAATGTATAGTATTATTTCTTATGTTTTCCAGCTTTGCTTAAATGATGCACTATATAACACTAGTAGTAAAGAACTCACCTGCCAATGCAGGAGGTGTAAGAGATGTGGGTTTGGTCCCTGGATTGGGAAGATCCCCTGGAGGAGGGCATGGCAACCAACTAGTATTCTTGGCCTGGAGAATCCCATGGACAGAGGAACCTAGCAGGCTACAGTCCACAGGGTCACAAAGAGTCATACTGAAGTGACTTAGCACGAAGGCATGGACATGCATTCTTCTGAAGCTTTTTGAATACTAAGAGTTATATAGTTATATGTATACTTTTTGGTATATATAGTTTTGATAACATTCATTTTTTGATACATTCATGATGTAGTATTTCATTATGTAAACATATCACAGTTCATTCTTTTATTAATGGATTTGGAGGCATTTACATTAACTGCTGGGGTAGACATCTTTTCTTTGTATATTTATATATGGATGCAAGAATTTCTTTCAGGGTATATGCTTTTGAGTGGAATTCCTGGGTTCATACATAGGCCTATCTTCAACTATAATAAATACTTCCAAGTTATTCTCCACAGTACTTGTAGCAGTTTATGCAGTTATCAGTGTTTGAAAGTTACTATAGGCCTGTATTCTTGCTGATACTTGGTGTAGTCAGACAGTTTAATTTTAGCCATTCTGGTGGGTGGACTGTGCTATATTATTGTGGGTTTTTGTTTTTCTCATGTGAAGAGTTGCTTATCTTTTTGGTTACATTTATTGCTATTCAGATTTCCTCTTTTGCGAGTTATCTTTTCCCATTTTCTGCTCATTTTTCATTTGGATTGTCTTTTTCTTAACAGGTTTTATGAAAGTATATTCTAGACGTGAATTGTATGTTGGTCATTATGTCAGAATTATATTGTCTTCGGTTTATCTTTTCACTTTTTGTATTACCTTTATGTGCAGAATTTTTACATTTTATTGCAGTGAAAATAGTAAATCTGACAATTAAAATGTAAAACTTATTAAAATTTTTTTAATGGTTTTGTACATTTTGTGGACCATTGTCTTTTCTTAAAAATAGCTTTACTGAGGTATAATTGATATA
Organism: Bison bison bison; assembly: GCF_000754665.1. Taxonomy (NCBI): domain Eukaryota; kingdom Metazoa; phylum Chordata; class Mammalia; order Artiodactyla; family Bovidae; genus Bison; species Bison bison. The sequence continues at coordinate 4,585,429 of NW_011495044.1, read as the reverse complement.
CAGTAAACCTCTCATATTTAAAACTTGATAAGCTTTGGCATATTTTTATACCCATGAAACCACAGTCAAAATAATGAATATACCCATCACTCCTAGAACTTTCTTTCTACTCCCATTGTATTTCCTCTTTCTTACTTTCCTTCCATAATAACTTTCCATCCTCACTCAGTTACGCTGCTTTCTCTATAGATTAGATTATAGATTATATTCCATTTTTAGAATTTTACATAAAAAACCTATACAGTCTCTTTTCGTGTTTTTTCAGCCAGTATAATTATTTTGAAATTCTTTTATGTTGTATATATTAATAATTAATTCCTTTTATTGCTGAGTATTCTTTGTATGGCTTTATTATGATTTGTTTGTCCATTCACCTGTTGGCCATTCAGCTTGTTTCCAGTTTCTGGCTGATACAAACAAAGCTGTTATGAACATTCATGTATAAGTCTTTGTGTGAACAAATGCTTTCTCTTTCTCTTGGGTAAATGAATGGCTGGGTCACGTGTCAGGTTTTTCAGAGTAGTATCGTTTTACATTCCTAACAACAATGTATGAGAGTTCTAGTTTTCCACTTCCTGATCAGCACATGGCGTAGCCAGTCTTTTTCTTATAGTTTTAGCCATCCTAAAATTAGTGGCAGCTCATTGTGGTTCTTATTTGTATTTCCCTAGTGACTTTTGTTGGGTGTCTTTTCACCTGCTTATTTACCAACCATATATCTTCTTTGGAAATGTATCTTTTCAACTCATTTGCCGACTTGAAAAAATTGGATTGTTTTCGTGTTGTTGAGTTTCGAGAGGAGTGTGTGTGTGTTTCTGGACCCAAGCCCTTTATTTAATATATTCTTGTTTTTTGCTTTTTTAAATGTTGTGGCTTAGATGGCAAAGGGTAGACAGATTGGAGGTGGTGATTTGTATCACCTTTAAGTTACACACATTCTGTCACTGGTTCACTTGGTATCTCTGGAGGGAACACCCTTGACTGTGATACAGATTCCACTGTGCTGAGGGTGGGCATGAAGAGAGCCTGAGGTGCTCACTACCAGCTCAGGGAGAGCAGATCATGACAAGGATGAACTGAGGCAAAACGACATAGTGTCAGCCACACGCTGTGGACAGAACTGTTGGTAAACTCACACAAGACACTATCAAGAACTTCAAGGGAAAACTGGGTGAGACATTAACAGGAAAGAGAAGGCCTACATTACTAGATGGCCCCAGGAGCAGCCAAGCCATGGCTTGTTGGCATGTATTTTCCTAGGCTGTGGCTTTTTTTTTTTTTTTCTTAAC
>NW_011495044.1:4575192-4584040 GCF_000754665.1 Bison bison bison | reverse complement strand
CTGTGGATTGTCTTTTTACTCTCTTAACAGTGTCTTTTGGAGAAGGCAATGGCACCCCACTCCAGTACTCTTGCCTGGAAAATCCCATGGATGGAGGAGCCTGGTAGGCTGCAGTCCATGGGGTCATGAAGAGTCAGACACGACTGAGCGACTTCAGTTTCACCTTTCATTTTCATGCATTAGAGAAGGAAATGGCAACCCACTCCAGTGTTCTTGCCTGAAGAATCCCAGAGACGGCGGAGCCTGGTGGGCTGCTGTCTATGGGGTCGCAGAGTCGGACGTGACTTAAGTGACTTAGCAGCAGCAGCAACAGTGTCTTTTGAAGAACACATGTTCTTAATTTTGACAAAGTTCAGTTTATCAACTTGTTCTTTTATTGATAGTTTTCATGTTATATCTGAGAATCTGCCTAAGAGCACAAAGATGTTCTGTGTTCTCTTCTGTGTTATTGTTTTAGGTTTTACATTTAGATCTATGATCCATTTGTAGTTACTTTTTGTATGTTGTGTGAGTGATGGATGGAAGTTCTTTTTTAAAAAGATAGGAGCATCTAAATGTCCCAGCAGCGTTTGTTGAAAAGACTGCTTTCCCACTGAATTGAGAAATCTCCTTTGCACTTGGCTGAAAATCAATTAGCCATATGTATGTAGGTCTATTTCAGGACTTTATTCTGTTCCATTGTTCTATTTGTATACCTTGATGCCATTACCACACTCTTGTGTTGCTTTTTTCAAACAGAAAATACAATATTGTGAAAGTATATTGCACACAGATAGGAAGGAGAATGGTGGTTGCCAGGGGGTGGAGGGAAGGGGGGATGGGGAGTTACTGTTTAATCGGATCAGTTTCAGTTTTGTAAGATGGAACAAGTTGTGTGGATGGATGTTGATGGTGGTAGCACAGCAGTGTAAATATACTTAATATCATAGAACTGTTCGCTTAAAAATGATTAAGATGGTAAATTTTGTTACGTGTGTTTTGCCATAGGTTTTTTGTTTGTTTGTTATGTTTTTACGCTATATTGCACATTGTCTGGTGCAAAATGAGTACTCAGTCATTTCAGTTGAATGTTTTAGAAAAAATCAAGACCCACTGTTAGCTGGCAAATAATGGAGGTAGAAGTTTGACTCCCCAACTGAAAGGCATTTTTATTTCACTGTTTTACATAGCTGCCTCAGAATTGTAATCTTCCCCAGTGATAAAGCTCAGATTTTAAAATTTTCGTATTCAAGAAGTATCCTAGATCTCTTTAGTAGTAGTGACTTACTAAAACAGAAATGGGAAATATTTGAATTTATCGTCCTCTCTTTCCCCACTCTTCCTGTTCATGCTCACCCACTTCTGTTTCTTGAAAATTGCTCTTCTTAAATCTCAAGACATAAAGTTAACTTTTTTGGGTATTTTTTTACATTGTGGTAAAGTATGCATAATATAAAATTTGCCATTTTAGCTATTTTTAAGCATACATTTCTGTGGTATTAAGTATATTATGTTGTTATGCAACCATCACCACCATTCATCTCCAAAACATTTTCATCTTCTCAAACTGAACCTCTGAACTCATCAGACACTAATTTCCCATTCCTCCCTGTTTCTTGCCTCTGGTAACCACCATTCTATACTTTTTGTCTATGAATTTGACATAAGTGGAAACATATGTCACTTTGTGGCTTGCTTATTTTGCTGAGCATGAGGACTTTAAGATTATTGACTTTGTAGCACATGGAGAAGGCAGTGGCACCTCACTCCAGTACTCTTGCCTGGAAAATCCCATGGACGGAGGAGCCTGGAAGGCTGCAGTCCATGGGGTTGCGAAGAGTCGGACACGACTGAGCACCTTCACTTTCACTTTTTACTTTCATGCATTGAAGAAGGAAATGGCAACCCACTCCAGTGTTCTTGCCTGGAGAATCCCAGGGACGGGGGAGCCTGGTGGGCTGCCGTCTTTGGGGTCGCACAGAGTCGGACACGACTGAAGCGACTTAGCAGCAGCAGCAACAGCACATGTCAAGTCTCCCTTTTAAGGCTGAATAATATTCCATTGTGTTTATATGCCACAATTTGTTCATCTATCCCTTGATGTATTCTTGGATTGCTTCTACCTATTGTAAATAATGCTGCTATGAACATGGGTACAAATAACTCTCCAAATCTGTACTTTCAGTTCTTTTGGGTATATATTCAGAAGCAAAATTACTAGATCATATGGTAATTCAGTTTAATTTTTGGAGAAACCACCATACATTTTGCACAGTGCCTGTACCATTTTACATTCCCATCGACAATGCACAGGGGTTCCACATTTTCCACATCTTTACAAACAATTGTTGTTCTGTTTAATCTTTTCAGGTGCTTATTGGCCACTTATGTATCTTTGGAGAAATCTAAGTCCTTTGCCTATTATTGTTGGGTTTTTTCTGATGTTGTGTTTTAAAACTTCTTTATATATACTGGATACTAATCCTTTAACAGGTATATGATTTGGCATATTTTCACCTGTTCTGCAGGTTTTCTTTTTACCACAAGGATAGTGTCCAGATTTCAGGGTAGACAAGTTTTTATTTTGATATAGTTCAGTTTATATATTTTTACTTTTGTTATGTAATGCTATTGGTATCATATCTAAGAAATAATTTCCAAATCCAATATCATGAAGCTTTTTCCCATTGTTTTCTTCCAAGAGTTTTATGATTTTAGCTCTTAGATCTATTTTTTCCTTTTTTCTTTATTTGAAGTATAGTTGATTTACAGTATGTGTTAGTTTCAGGTGTACAGCAAAACTATTCAGTTACTTTTTTTTTTCAGATTGTTTTCCATTATAAGTTATTGCAAGATATTGCATATAGGTCTCTGTGTAATACAGTAAATCCTTCTTGCTTATCTGTTTTATGTGAAGCAGTTTGTATCTATTAATCCCATAGTGCTCCTAACTTATCGCCCACCTCCCCCTTTAGTAACCATAAATTTATTTTCTGTGTCTGTGAGTCTGTTTTTTGTATATAGATTCATTTGTAGCATTTTTTAGATTCCATGTATGAGTGATATCATAAGGTATTTGTGTTTTTCTATCTGATTGACTTCATTTAGTATGATATTCTCTAGGTCCCATCCGTGTTGCTGCAAATGGCAATATTTCATTCTTTTCTGTGACTGAGTAATATTTCATTTTGTGTGTTTGTGTGTGTACACGTGCACACATACTTGTACGACATCTTAAGTCAGTTGTCTTTTGATGGGCACTTGAATTTTTTCCATCTTGGATACTGTAAATAGTGCTGCTGTGAACATTGGGGTACATGTATCTTTTTAAATTAGAGTCTTTGTCTTTTTGGTATTTGTACCCATGAGTAGAATTGCTAGATCATGTGTAGCTTTCTTTTTCGTTTTTGAAGTAACCTTTATGCTGTTTCTTGTAGCGTCTGCACCAGTTCACATTCCCAGCAAGAGTGTAGGAGGGCTCCCTTTTCTCCACAGCCTCTCCGGCATTTGTTATCTTCATACTTTCTGATGATAGCCATTCTGACTGATGTGAAGTGATACCTCATTGTGGTTTTATGTTTCTCTAATGGTGATGTTGAGTATCTTTTCATGTACCTGTTGGTCATCTGTATGTTTTGTTTTTGGAGAGATCCCTGTTTAGGTCTTCTGCCCATTTTTTGATTGTGTTGTTTGGTTTTTTGATATCGAGTTGTACAAGTTATTGGTATATTTTAGATATTAATCCCTTGTCAGTCATATCATTTGCAAATGTTTTCTCCCATTCCCTGTTTCAAAAAAAGACATTTCATTTTGTTGATAGTTTCCTTTGCTGTGTAACAGGTTTTAAGTTTGATTAGGTCTTGTTTAGGGTTTATTTTTGCTTTTATTTCTTTTCCTTGGAAGTCTGATCTTAGATCTATTTTGAGTTAATTTATGTATATGGTATACGGTAAGAGACAAATTCTTTTCCATATGAATATTCAGTTTTTCCAGTAGCACTTGTTGAAAAGACTGTTCCTCTGCTGAATGGTCTTGGCACCTTGGAAAATCATCTGACCATATATATGAGGGTTTATGGCCCTAGTGGTAAAGAATTCGCCTGCCAGTGCAGGAGACATAAGAGACGCCAATTTGATCCCTGGGTCTGGAAGGTCTTGTGAAGGAGGGCATGGCAACCCACTTGCCTGGAGACTCCCATGGGCAGAGGAGCCTAGTGGGCTACATACAGTCCCTAGGGTAACAGTCAGACGTGACTGAACCAGTTTAGCACACACAAATGCGCACACGACGGTTTATTTCTGGACTCTCTAGTCTGTTTCGTTGGTCTGTGTGTGTTGATGCCAGTACACACTGCTTTGATTACTGTAGCTTTGTAGTAAATTTTGAAATCAGAAAGTGTGACATAGGGAGAAAAAAAAGTGTGAGATCTACAACTTTATCCTTCTTTTCAAGTTTGTTTTGGCAATTCAGGGTCCCTTGAGATGCCCACCCCCCCTCTCGCAAAACTGAGATTTTGATAGGGATTTCATGAATCTGTGCATTGCTTTGTGTAGAATTGACATCTTACACTGTTGTCTTCCATTCCATGAACATTTTTGTGTCATGTCTTGCCATTTATTTGTGTCTTCTTTAGCATCTTTGATTAAGTTTTAATATTATAGTTTTCAGTGTGTAAGTCTTTCACTTTGAGGCTTGGTTAAGTTTATTCCTCTGTTTTTAAAATTTGTTAATTTTTGGCTGCACTGGGTCTTTGTTGTAACCCATGGGCTTTTCATTGTTGCATGTGGGCTTTCTCTAGTTGTGGCACAAGGAGCTACTCTTCATTGCAATACATGGGTTCTCAATTTGGTGGCTTCTCTTGTTGAGGACCACGGACTGTAGGGCGGGTGGGCTTCAGTAATTGGAACACAAGGGCTTAGTTGTCCAATGGCATGTGGGCAGACCTGGGGTTAAACCCAGGTCACTTGCATTGGCAGGCATATTCCTAACCACTGGATCAACAGGAAAGTCACTGTTCCTGTATTTTTGATGCAATTATAAATGGAATGATTGACTTCTTTTTCAGATTGTTCATTGTTGTTGTATAAAAACACAACTGAGGGAATTCCCTGGCGGTCCAGTAGTTAGGACTCTGTGCTTTCATACCTGGCTGGGGAACTAAGATCCTGCAAGCTGTGTGTTGCAGCCAAAAACAAAAAAACAACACAGCTGATTTTTGTGTGTTGATTTCATATTGTGCAACTTTTCTGAACTTGTTTATTTGGTTAGTTTTTTTGATGTGGAATTTTCAATATTTTCTACATATAAAATCATGTCATCTGCAAACAGTGGTACTACTTTTCTTTCCAATTTGGATGCTGTTTATTTCTTTTTCTTGCCTAATTGCTCTCACTAGGACTTCAAGTACTGTATTGAATAGAAATGGGGAATGTGGACATCTTTCTTCCTGACCTTAAAGGAAAAGCTTTAAGTCTTTCACCATTGAGCATAATGTTAGGATTTTTCATTCATGGTCTATAATATTTTGAAGTACTTTTCTTCTGCTCCTAGTTTGTTGAGTGTTTATCATGAAAGGTTACTGAATTTTTCAAATATTCTTTCTACATCAGTTGAGGTGGCGTGAGGTTTTTTCGCTTCATGCTCTTAATGTGATTTCATATGCTGAACCATCCTTGCATTCCAGGAATAAATACCACTTGATCATAGTGTATAGTTTATTTTAATATGCCGTTGAATTCAGCTTGCTAATATTTTGTTGATGATTTTTGTATCATAAGGGATATTGGTCTGTAGTTTTCTTTACTTGTAGTCTTTGGCTTTGATATCAGAGTCATGCTGGCCTCATAGAATGAGTTAGAATTTGTTCCTCTTCAATTTTGGGGGGAAGTTTAACTGTTGATACTGTTCTCATTCAAGCTCTCTTCCTTACTATTATTGATAACTGAGATGAAGATACCATATAGATGCTGTAGTAATTAAAGATATCATAAAATATCATGAAAATTTTTATTCAATCACAGTAGTAATGAAAGGATTGTAAGTTGAATAAACAAAATACTGTATTTGTATTTGCCCTATCCATGTGACCTTGAAAAGATTGTATTTAGGTTGTAATGTACAATAATTGTGATAATTTCTCAATCTGTCGATATCTTACATAAATAATAGGAATATAAATTGGAACAAATTTTCTGGTGCAGAATTTAGCACTGTGTAAATTCTTAAAAATTATGCATCCTTTGACCCAGCAATTCTATTTATAGAACATTGTGCTAAATATTATAATAATTATATAAATATTGCATATAGAAATTTCTAACTTTGCATAGTAATGAAAAGTTAGAAACCATCATGTCCAGAAACAGGGACTTGTGTAATAAATTGTAGTATACACATGAGGTATAAAAATATTGGTGTTGAAGAAAGTTTTACAAAATAATATAGCTTGAGTCCATTAATATGCTACTATTTAGGCATAAAAACCCCTCAAACTTAATTTTATCTGTTAACAGTGGTCTGTTTGGGGAGTAGTGGTAGTGTTTATTAATGACATTTTTATTTTTACTTCTCCACTTATCTATATATTTTTTTAAACAATAAAGGATATTTTATTACAAAAAATTTATTATTTTATTAAAGCAAAAGATATATTTATAAAATTTTTATGTATTTATTTTTGGCCTTATTGGGTCTTCGTTGCTGCAAGAGCTTTTCTCTAGTTGCAGAGAGCTGACGCTGCTCTCCAGTTGCAGTGCACGGGCTTTTCATTGTGGTTTCTCTCATTGCAGCTTTCGTGGTTGCGGCTCCTGCCTCTAGAGTAGAGGCTCAGTAGTTGCGGTGCACAGGCTTAGCTGCTGCGTAGTATGTGGCATCTGCCCGGAGCAGGGATTGAACCTGTGTCTCCTGCATTGGCAGGCAGATTCTTTACTACTCAGCCACCAGGAAAAAGCCCAGCAAAAGATATTTTTTTAAATTGAAAATGAAATTAGAAAGCATAGTTAAATCCCATGACAGAATCAGTATCTAAAAATAATCTTGGTCGGCTAGGATGATGGATTGCATCCAGTGAAAGTTAATCAGAATAGATAAATAGGTAAGTAGATAAAGTAACAAGTCATACTTCTGGGTTTAAAAAGCCAACTATAACCAATATAAAAAGTGTGAGGTGCAGTCTAATAGCCATGTATGTTTTAAGACTTAAAAGTTGTAATTTACTCTAGCCACTTTCTGAATGTAAGCAGCCAGCTGTTCACTTCCCATTCCATTTCGTCTCACACCCAGCTTAGTCTCTTCGAGAGAAATCTCCTATGCTTCCTCACCAAGTGATGTTAAGTCTTGTCACTGTTTTGCCCCATCTGTTCTATTGATTTTTTATGATTTTGTTCAAGTTGCTGTCTACCTGTATTTCTTTTCCCCTCACTTTCGCATTTGCAGACTTGACCCATACCTCAGAAATCCAACTCAAGTGCTACCCTGCTGGAAGTCTGTCATAGTACAGTCACATTTTACTCAAATTTATTTAATTCTGGGAATTTCATGTGTTGAGAAATTAAAATCAATAAGATTTCTTGCTTACTGGCCAAAATTTAAAATAATGCAAATCCTCTTCTATTAAAAGTCACATACAGATTTAACAGTAAGGACCAAGTACCAGATACCATTTGTCACTTCTTTGTGAACCACCAACATTCTAGTGTGGAGCGTCAGTCTCACTATGGCTGAAAAACTTTCCCCAGAAGCAGTCATTTTAAATGGGAATTAAATGTTGTAAACTCTTGGGAAGAAGATCAAATGATACCTATGATACTACTTGTTGTAGAAGATTAAAGCTAATGCTTGGGGGCAGGAGGGGCAGAATTTAAAATACAAGTAAAATAGTTGTAGAATTGTGCATTCTTGAAAGTCTTGTAGCAGAGTGGTTAAGTGTGGGCTCTGGAGTCAGATGACCACAGTTCAAATCCTAAATCCAGCATTTACTACAATGGTGACTTTCAGAAAATAATCTCTCTGTGCTTTTGTTACCTCATTTTAAAAATCGGCTGGTGATAAATCACTTAGCTCTTTGGGTTATTGTATTAAATGTTAGTACCATGTAAAGCTCTTAGGAAAATACCTAGTGCATAGTGTGTGCTCAAAAATACTATCTATGATTATTCCACTGGAAAAGTTAGTCTCAAACCATTTGAGTCTTAAATCGGAATGCATCCCTGCATAAACAATGACCATTATGAAAAAAATTTCTCCTTCCCTGGTAGTTTTCAGAGAATAGTCCAGATGCTAACCAGCCTGTTTGAAACCATAGAGTGAGGAATGTAGATAGAATTGGGATAAGGGGAGATAATCTTTCCTTCTTCCTGTAAATATAATAATGCTTAATAAAGAAAATTTGGGAAGAATTTCAGTCCTACTACTGTTGTTCAGGTGCCCAGTTGTGTCTGACTCTTTGCGACCCCATGAACTGCAGCACGCCAGGCCTCCCTTTCCCTCACAATCTCCCAGTTTGCCCAAGTTCATCTTCATTGCATCAGGGATGCCATCTAGCCACCTCTGACGCCTGCTTCTCCTTCTGCCCTCAGTGTTTCCCAGCACCAGGGACTTTCCAATGAGTCGTCTGTTCGCATCAAATGACCAAAATACTGAAGCTTCAGCATCAGTCCTTCCAGTGGTTCTTCCTAACGTTAATACGACTGCATTCCTTCTAATTTTTCCCCCTGTGCATTAATTTTTTATGTACAAAGAACTTATGATTATAACACATACACAGAACCGAAGAATATTTAACCTAGAGAAGTAAACTGTTGTGGCATTCCAGATGACGGATGTTCAGAGCTTGGTCTAGGCCACTGGCTATGGAAATAAAGCATAAGAT
>NW_011495044.1:4562757-4575092 GCF_000754665.1 Bison bison bison | reverse complement strand
AAGATCAGAGACAAAGGTATTAATGTTTTTGCCATTGAGTCAATAAGCTTTGGTGTGGTGATTTCAGAGAGAGTTTTTTTTAGCTCTGGCTCCTGAAAAGAGACAGATGGAACATAGGAGGAAGAGCATATTTGCTGGGGAAGATGTTTGTTTTCACCATGTTGAATTTTAGATTTGAATAGGACATCCAGATGGAAATGTCTAACAGGCATTTGAGGTATATAGCAAGGACTTGAGAGAGAATCTGCCTGAGATATGAATGAGAACATCCTGTGAGAATGTTTAAAATAAAGATGGTATCTGATTGGGCTAAGTGTACTTAGTTCTTTAAGGGCAGGAATGGAGTCTTCATCTCTTTTACCCTCCACATTATTGCTACATAGTAAACTTTAGTAGAATAAATAAGTTTACTGAAACAAAGAGAAGAGGCCATTAATTTGGTCATAATTTGGTTTCTGAAGAATGCCAATGAACTTGAGGGAGTCATAATTATCATTTACTGCCCTTTTCTTAGTTTTGTTGGTGTCTAAAATTTAAATTTCTAAAGAGAAATAAAAGACTCCCATTTTTCTTTTCTGCTTTTGATGGAATTTTGTTTACATGAGTTACTTAAAAATGTTATTTCAGTTCAGTTCAGTGGCTCAGTCGTGTCTGACTCTTTGCAACCCCATGAATTGCAGCACACCAGGCCTCCCTGTCCATCACCAATTCCCAAAGTTCACTCAGACTCACATCCGTCAAGTCGGTGATGCCATCCAGCCATCTCATCCTCTGTCGTCCCCTTCTCCTCCTGCCCCTAATCCCTCTCAGCATCAGGGACTTTTCCAATGAATCAGCTCTTTGCATCGGGTGGCCAAAGTATTGGAGTTTCAGCTTTAGCACCAGTCCTTCCAAAGAACACCCAGGACTGATCTCTTTAGGATGGACTGGTTGGACCTCCTTGCAGTCCAAGGGACTCTGAAGAGTCTTCTCCAACACCACAGTTCAAAAGCATCAATTCTTTGGCGCTCAGCTTTCTTCACAGTCCAACTCTCACATCCATACATGACCACTGGAAAAACCGTAGCCTTGACTAGATGGACATTTGTTGGCAAAGTAATGTTATTTGGATGGCTATAATTCATTCAGTTTAATCTTGCGTTCTTAAAAACGATGATAGTAAAGAAGATTGTTCCAGTGGTTCTTTCAGTGTCCAGAGTATGCACATAGTGGATATGTTAAGGACACCTCCCTTGTAAAAAAAATTTTTTTAACCATTTTAACTTTTTGTTTTATATTGAAATATAGCCGATTAACAATGTTGTAACAGTTTCAAGTGAAGAGCAAAGGGACTCAGCCATTCTCCCCCAAACTGTCCTTTCACCCAGGCTGCCACGTAACGATGATCAGAGTTCGCTGTGCTATATACGGTAGGACCTTACTGGTTTCCATTTTAAATATAGCAGAAAAGGACACTTCTTTAATGTGATTAACATATAAGGGGGAAAAGATTTGGGAATATAAAAAGTATATAAATAAGTATAGGGGAAGATGTAAACATAAGTACTCACAGGGTATTGAATCTTGTGTGACTTGGGAGGCTTAATTGGACGTCTGTGTCAGAAGATACTAGATTGGTGGCAGGAGCTTCTGAGAAGAACAGCCTCGTCTCTGTTCCCTCCGCGCTTCTCTCTGCACATGGTGGCCAGCAGCTGGTTAATTTGCACATGTGGTTTCAACCGTCAGGTTGTGTTGACTCATTCTGAAAGCTCCAGGATAGGCCCCTGTGTCTTTCCCCCTAGTACCTAGCTCCTTACTGGAGTAGGCTATGAAAAAATATTTGGCAAATGAATAGAATGATGAATTTATTCAGTAAAATGGTAAATTTATTCAGTAAACATTTAATGAGACTTGAATGTCCTATGGAGATGGAAGTGAGTGGAGGAGTGTTTGGCCTACTAAGGTTGGTAAGATGTTACCTGATCTTATGGAACATAAATTCTGATACTGAATATAAATTTGTAAAGCCTTCTGGTTTTCAGATTAACCAATGCAGAAAATAAGTAATTTGCTGACCTAAAACAGTTTCTTTCTGACATAGATTTTAAGAGATTTTTTAAGAGATATGTGAAATAATCCAAAATCACTGTGGATGGTGACTGCAGTCATGAAACTAAAAGATGCTTGTTCCTTGGAAGAAAAGCAATGACAAACCTAGACAGAGTATTAAAAAACAGAGACATCACTTTAAAAAGCAGAGACATCACTTTGCTTACAAAGGTCCATATAGTCAAAGCTTTGATTTTTTCCCAGTAGTCATGTATGGATGTGAGAGTTGAACCATAAAGAAGGCTGAGTGCCAGAGATGCTTTCGAACTGTGGTGCTGGAGAAGGCTCTCTTGAGAGTCTCTTGGACAGCAAGGAGATAAACCTGTCAGTCCTAAAGGAAATCAACCCTGAATATTCACTGGAAGGACTGATGCTGAAGCTCCAGTACTTTGGCCCCCTGATGTAAAGAGCTGATTCATTGGAAAAGACCCTGATGAGGGTAGGAAGAGAAGGAGGCGATAGAGGATGAGATAGTTGGATGTCATCACCAATTCAGTGGCCATGAGCTTGAGCAAACTCCAGGAGATAGTGAAGGACAGGGAAGCCTGCAGTTCATGGATTTGCAAAGAGTCAGACATGACTTAGGGACTGAACAGCAAGTATGAAGTCTTATTTATGTAACTAATAAGCACACAATTCTGCATGCTTTCTCTTCACTCATTTAGCTAGAAAGGATTATTATGGGATCAGTTTTATGATCCTCTGTTATCATTCAGTTTTTTCTTATTTTATTAAAATTTGGGATTTGATTAGATGGGGACATAATGCTCTTCTGAAAATATAGAAGGAATCCACTTCTCTAAAGTGACTGGTAAAGCAGCAAGATACTTAATTGAATGGATGTACTGAAATAGTAGGTTGGTGCAAAAGTAATTGTGATTTTGCATTGTTGAACTTTGCTGTTTGAAATTGGAGTATATTCTTAAATGAATGTGGTTATGTTATACATCATTTTCATGCACATTTGTCACTTTATGGTTTTTGCTAATGACTTATTGCTTGCTGTATATTTTATATTTGTTTTAGACTGTGGAAATGATGTTAGACAAAAAGCAAATTAGAGCGATTTTCTTGTTCGAGTTCAAAATGGGTCGTAAAGCAGCAGTGACAACTCAACATCAACAGCGCATTTGGCCCAGGACCCCCTCCTGTACACACAGTGCGGTGGTGGTTCCAGAAGTCTTGCAGAGGAGACAAGAGCCTTGGAGACGAGGAGCATAGTGGCCGGCCGTCAGAAGTTGTTGTTCAGTCGCTCAGTCGTGTCTGACTCTTTTGCAGCCCCATGGACTGCACCATGCCTGACTTCCCTGTCCTTCACTATCTCTTGAAGTTGACAGTGCCCAATTGAGAGGCTCATCGAAGCCGATCCTTTTACAGCTACATGCGGAGTTGACAAAGAACTCAACTCCTACCATTCTACAGTTGTTTGGCATTTGAAGCAAATTGGAAGAAGCTCAGCTAGTGGGTGTTTGACTGCAAAAAAAAAAAAAATCGTCTTTTTGAAGTGTTGTCTTCTATTATTCTGTGCAACAACAAAGAACGTTTTTTTTTTTAATTTATTTCATTTGTTTATTTGGCTGTGCCTGGTCTTAGTTGCAGAACGTGGGATCTTTGATGCAGCCTGTGGGTTCTAGCTCCCTGACCAGGGCTTGAACCCAGACCTCCTGCTTTGAGAGCACGGGGTCTTAGCCGCTGGGCCACCAGGGAAGTCCCCAATGAACCATTTCTTGATTGGACTGTGATGTGCAACAAAAGATAAATTTTGTATTACAGCTGGTGATGACCAGCTCAGTGGTTGGACTGAGAAGAAGCTCCAAAGCACTTCCCAAAGCCAAACTTGCACCAAAAAGGGTCATGGTCTCTGATGGCCTGATCCACTACAGCTTTCTGAATCCCGGCAAATGTGTGCTCAGCAAATTGAGGAGATTCACCCAAAATTGCAATGCCTGCAGGCGGCATTGGTCAACAGAACGGGCCCAATTCTTCTCCACGACAATGCTCGACCACACGTCACACAACAAATGCTTCAAAAGTTGAATGAATTGGTCTATGAAGTTTTGCCTTTTCCACCTGACCTCTCACCAACCGACTACCACCTGTTCAAGCATCTCAACAACTTTTTGCAGGGAAAATGCATCCACAATCAGCAGGAGGCAGAAAATACTTTCCAAGAGTCTGTCGAATCTCCAGGCACGGATTTTTATGCTACAGGAATAAACAAACCAACTTCTTGTTGGCAAAAATGCATTGATTGTAATGGTTCCTATTTTGATTAATGAAAATGTGTTTGAGCCTAGTTATAATGATTTAAAATTCACAGTGCGAAACCGCAATTACTTTTCTTACCAACTTAATAGCTTAAGTATCTTGATCATTCAAGTATGCAATGATCAGATAATTCAGTGTGTAAGTTAAGTGAGCTTTTAATAAAGTATATGATATAATGGTTTATCATTAGTTTCCCTGTTTTTTTTTTTTTTTAATAATCAAGACAGTACTTAATTATCAGAACTGATACAGGGACTGTTCTTGTAAAAACTACAGGAAAAAACTACAGAAAATCAGTGGAATCCTGCAATACCACCAAGCTATTTGTACTTTGCTAGGCAGAAAGATCAGAATACAGGAAGTTAGGAATCCTTGAAGAGATTGTTACTGAAGTAGCCTTAACTGCCTACCTACCCAGTCAGAATGTGTTTTCTAGGGGGCGGGAAACTTGGATAATTCAAGTCTTAACCTGTTAATTAAGCATGTATCAATTAAGCATAAGCAAAACCTATTCAGTTGTTAGAGGAAAGAAGTATATTACTAGAAGGGAGAGCAACTTTGTGGAACCTAGAGAGACTCCAAACAAGAACTTAGCCTATTTTCCACACTGTCCAAAGAGAAGAGAAGCCAGCTTTCCATTGTGATTTGAACATGTAATTTTTCAGGCCTTCTGGTTTTCCTTTGTTTTAGATTTTTAACTCACCAGAAAACCTATTATATCAAAATATGGGGAATGAGGTACTCTAGGTGTTAATATGACTGTCCCCTTTGTAAACAAATAAACTGGCATCTGGGATTGTTGTTGTTTGGTCGCTAAGTCGTGTCTGACTTTTTGCAACCCCAAGACCTGCAGCACGCCAGGCTTCCCTGTCTTTCACTATCTCCCAGAGTTTGCTCAAACTCCTGTCCTTTGAGTCAGTGATGCCAACCAACCATCTCATCCTCTGTCACCCCCAGCTCCTCCTGCCCTCAGTCTTCCCAGCATCAGGGTCTTTTTTAATGAGTCAGCTCTGCATCAGGGGGCCAAAGTACTGGACCTTCAGCTTCAGCATCAGTCCTTCCAATGAATATTCAGGGTTGATTTCCTTTAGGATTGACTGGTTTAACTTCCTTACTGTCCAGAGGACTCTCAAGGGTCTTCTCCAGCACCACAGTTTGAAAGCATCATTTCTTTGGTGCTCAGGCTTCTTTGTGGTCCATCTCTCATCCCTACATGACTTTTGGAAAAACCATAGCTTTGACTATAGGACGTTTGTAAGTAAAGTGATGTCTCTGCTTTTTAATATGCTGTCTAGGTTTGTCATAGCTCTTCTTTTGAGGAGCACTTCTTTTGATTCATGGCTACTGTCACTGTCCACAGTGATTTTGGAGCATCTGGCATTTATGTTAGTTTTCGAAATAACTTCATTAAATATAACCATAACCTTTTATAAATTAGTAAGTGTAAATTAAGCCTAATCAGTCCTATGTGGGAAAAAAGAGCTAAGGGCCACACACAGCAATGTCTTTTGTATAAGGCAGGAATCATAATCTTGGATAGCCATTGTATTGGTACGTGGTTGGTGCTCAATTTAGTGTTGTATTAATGAAACTAATTACTAAATTTCAGAGATGATAACTCCAGACCTCTATTGAGAACAACTATCAGCATTTTATGGCTCTATTCGTAGATTTATTCTCATGTCAAAAGAGCAGTTCTGGCTTTTCTTTAATTCAACAGAAACAATTCATTAAGTGATGAAAATAGAATTCTCTCAAGAAACTAGTGCCAAATAAAAGGAGTGTGCATCTGTTAGAAAAAAGGGAAGGGGTAGTGCATTTGAGAACAAAGATAGTCTTGTTTGTTTCATTGTCTTTATTTTTAAAATAATTAAAACTTTATTTTTTAGACCTTGTTGCAGTATGCAAGCAACAAGAACGCATCAGAACATATTGTGTATCTCCTGGAGGTGTATCGGCTTGCCATCCGAAGCTTCGCCAGTGCTCGCCCGTATTTAACTACTGAGTGTGAAGATGTCCTGTTAGTGCTTGGCAGATTAGTACTGTAAGTTTAAGAACTTAAATCACTGTTAAAATTGAGTATTTTTGGTTGTAATGTTTGCCGGACTTCTCTTTACTATGGCATCACATTGTTTAAAGGGTCATACCTTTGAATGAAATTTCCTTTGCTCTGACCCCTTTATATTCCCATTTTTAGGAGACAAGTATAAGTGAAACTGCAGCCAAGCAGCCTGATATTTAATTGCCCCTACAGTCTCTTTTTCTCCTCAGGCTTAGATTGATAACATTTTCTTTCTGTCCTTAGGTATAGATCAACTGAAGTGACAGAGTATCTGGAAGGTGTAGTGGTCTTTGAGGGAATTACCGTGAAATTCTGCAACTCAGTTGTATTATTTGAGTTTTACTAGCAGAAAGTATCAGGGCACAGTGTAAAATTACCACCCTAAGAGCCCATAACGATTTAGTTGATATTTTAATACTTCACTGCCTAATAGCAGACAGAATTACACCTTTAATGTATTTTATTTGCAGAGTGAAAAAATATAACAGCTGTTAGTTTTTAGTTCTGGAATCACCTTGATTCAGTTTACAGATTGTTGGTAGGATAAATTTTAGTCTGGATGATCGATTTTACTTTTCTGTGGTCTTAACTGTTTTCTTTCCTATTTTCCAAAATCCCAGACCTCTAACATCATACTTTTTTTGGAACACAAACATTCCTTGTTTTATAATCCTATTATTCCTTCTCTAAAGCTTCATAGTTTTTCTTTTTTCTCTTTTTTAAAGTTGAAAAGTTAATATAACAATGTTGAATAAAATTTTGAAGAGTAAAAAACAAATTTGAAATAGTCTAAATATATCTAAAATGTGTATTGTGTCACTGTCATACTGTACTTGATTATGACTATAACCAGTGTTATATACTGACTTAGTTTTTCATATTCTAGGAGTTGTTTTGAATTACTGCTTTCAGTGTCTGAAAGTGAACTGCCATGTGAAGCCTGGGTACTCTTCCTTCAGTCTTTACAGGTGGGTTGATTTGGCCTCAAAAAAGGTCTCTGTTTGGATATCTAAGACACCTAGTTAATTTCTCCCAGCAAACTGAAATTGGAAACTTAGAACAAAAACAAGTTCATTATATATTGTATTAAGTTCATGGAATGAGAAAGAGGCCTTCCAGATGAAGAGAGTATCCTAAAAATTATTGTTTTTTTTTTCCTTTCATTTGGTTTTGTTAGTCTTTACATAGCTTAGAAGTCAACAAAAAATTTTTCATTCTTCAGAAACAAAATTTTAGACAGAATAAATCTATTAAAATATAAAATTGTATATGTTTATTATACAATACTATTTGGTTCATTCATGATACATTTATCTAGTAATTTCCCCTAAAATTTCCGGGACTTACAATGCTAACAATTAAAAGTAGTCATCAGGGATTCTGTTCATGCATTTTACTTACAGGAGAGCTATGTTAGTTCATCTGTTGGCTTGATAATAAGCATTCTCAGATGAGCAGATCAGAAAATAGCAAGTTGGGGAGAGGAGAGTAAGGTAGGAGAAAAAAAGCAAGTGTACTGCCAGCAATAGAAAGCAAATTTACCTGTTAGCAGTGGAGATAGAAAAACTGTTTAAAGAAAACAGACTTAATAAGTAAAAAAGCTATCATTCAGTTATTATCATTAATTATGTGGCAAACAGTGCTCTACATTGTTTTCACATTTTGTATGTTTTAATCAAATTGCAAACCTTATATAACATAGAGATCATTTGAACCACAATTTATAAATAGGGAGGCAGGCATAGAGAGGTGAATTAACTTGCCTAAAGTTAACACCTAGATTTATACCTAGAACTTGCTTTGTTTAACTGTTTCCTCAAGGACGCAAACTCCATAGTAGCCTGGACCTGTTTCATGCAGGCATAAGCCAAGGTTTGTGTGTTAACAGACACACCTCATTATTTGAAAATTTCTTTCTTCTTGACTGTATAATCCAAATTGAAATGATATAATGTTCAGTTCAGTTCAGTCGTTCAGTCGTGTCTGACTCTTTGCGACCCCGTGGACTGCAGCACACCAGGTCTCCCTGTTCATCGCCAGTTCCTGCATAATTGTTACTCTTTAGATTTTCTGTTTAAGATGAATTCTTTGTTATGTTCTAATCCCTATAATGTCCTAACTCTTCACATATTCATACAGTTGTTAAAATCATCTTTCATACAGAGCATATTGATTTTGTCATTCTTTGTTTTGGGGTCTGCCAGTAGTTTTGCCCTGGCATAAGACATTTTAATTCTAGAAGGGCAAATGAACTTATTCTTTTATTAGGGCTGTTACTGTTGTTTTTTATTAGTATCCCTTTGCAGAGTGATACTTTCTTAGTATCTCTCCTTAGATTTCTTCATTCTTTTTTTAGATTTTATGCCTAAATAAAATATTTGCCTTCCTCCTTGCTTGTACAACTTTGTTAAAATATTTATCAGACAATTTAGGATATATATATTCACATTTCTGAATATGTGTTCAATAAAATAAATACAGTAGAGGTACAGATAAAATATGACACAATCCCTGTAGAAATATAAAGCATGAAAAATGGAAGTTTTCTTATTTTAGGTAAAAATGGATAAGGCATCAGAATATGTTTTGAGGATACCTTTGGTAAGAGAATAGTTTTACCAGGCAGGCCGCAGAGAGCATTCTCAACCACTATTTACAGCTTGTGTAACCCTTCCAGACCTTTTCTTTATGGATATAAAAATACATTCTGAAATGGGGTTTTAAATAAAAACGAGATCCTATGTTTTGCAACCTTTTTAACTTAATGATTTTATCATGGACATGTGTCTAGGATTGCATATGTCTAGGATTGCATCTTCCTTGATGACTGCCTGGGATTCTCTTATGTGGCTGCACCATAAATTATTTGGCCAGATCTCTTTGCTGTTTATTGTAAATAATGCTAGAGTGAACATCTTGCACTTGTATTTCTATATTGTAGATTTCAAGATGTGGACTTCGGATAGTTTTACCTTAAACAAGAAATTATTTTTAAAATTCCACCATAGTTTTTGAAGACTCTATTTGAGGTTATTAAAAAAAATTTTTTTTTCTCTATTTGTTTATTTGGTCATGCTGCTCAGCTTGTGGAATCTTAGTTTCCCAACTAGGGATTGAACCTGTGGCCCCTGCATTTAAAGTCCCTGGAGCCATCTATCGTTTAAAGTCCTTTGATAGAAGAATTTAAACAATTAAAAAGATACATAACAGTAGATATCATTGTCATGCTTATGTTAGAAGGAATAGGTTGCCTATGTGAATACTGCAGAATCTTTTAAAAGAAAGCTATGCCAGTGACCTTAAAATAATTTAGTAATTCAAGGATGTAAACTGAATTATGGTGATAATTTTACATAGGGGAATTCAGGAAAACATTTTAAAGGTACTCTTTAACTTAGTGAAAATGCCCTAGTTTCATTATTTAAAAGCAGCAACAGAATTTCATAAAACTTTGAGGATAGCTATTTTTTTTCCCCCTGCTTATTTATTTTTAAGAAATCCAAGATACAGGGCTTTTCATAGACTTTCAGATATATTGAAAAGGCAAAAAGACTTTATATTGCCTGTTTTCTGGATATGCTTTTTTTTTTTTAGGAGTCACATGATGCGTTATTGGAATTTGGGAATAATAACCTACAAATACTGGTTCATGTTACCAAGGAAGGGGTGTGGAAAAATCCTGTTCTTCTTAAAATTTTATCTCAACAGCCAGTAGAAACAGAAGAAGGTAAGCTTAAAACTATACTGACTACTGAAGGAGGATTTAGTTCTAAGAGAATTAAAAATTTTTATGGGTTAAAATTTTGTGAATGTCACCTGTGTGAAATAAACAGTCATTCTGGTCTCCTTTGAATAATAAAAACTAGCCATTAGCACTTAATGTTTTATTTAAAGATTCTTGAATTTTAACATAGAGTTTTAAAAGTATCCCTTTGTACTTGTTTTTAAATATTGCTTTGAATAACAGTGTTTATACAGAGCTCCTGTGATAGAAATTAATAATCTGCTTCTAGTCCTTGGTATATAGTAGAGCTTTGCTTATATTTTGTTTACTGGTTACTAGAGCTGAGGACTATTGACAGAAAATTACTCTTTATTTTAGATTTATAAAACATTGGAATTTAGCATTTTATAGAGATACACAAAGAAGAAAATTTTTATTTAAAAATTGTCAGTTGAAGACCAACAGATTGATGGATTTGGATTGATGTTTCCATTTAGATGCACAAAATATCTCATTTTACATGTCCAACATTTATGATTTTGTTTGCTTTAAGTTAGTAGAAAATTAACAAGGATCACATCTTTGTTAAGTGTGTTTCTGGAATAAGAATGAGTTTCAAAACAGTTTTTATTTATACTTTTGATATATCTTTAGTTCAAGCCTCAGGCCTTTTGTATGTTGATGTCTTAAAATATGGGCATCCCAGGTGGCACTAATGATAGAACCTGCCAACGCAGGAGACATAAGAGACAAGGGTTTGACCCTGGGTCAGGAAGATCTCCCATGGCAACCAACTCCAGTATTCTTGGCTAGAGAATCCCATGGTCACAGGAGCCTGGTGGGCTACAGTCCATAAGGTCGCAAAGAAATGGGCACAACTGAAGCTACGTAGCATGGAGACAGGTCTTAAAATATTTCAGTTAACTTATTCATTTCCCAAGTTTGATAACCTACTGTATACATGTTATTTGGGTTTTTCTTTATAGTGAGATGATTGATAATAAGAGTGCTTAGATTTTCTCTTGGTTCCTTACCTCTGATAATTCTACTGCTTATCAGTTATACTGATAAGAAAAAAAAAAGACCTGTTAAATAGAAAATAGATTTGTATATATGTTTTATGTTGAGGTTCTTGATAAATGGCATCCTTTTGTAAATATAGGCAGGTAGACGCTCAATGATTACCTTTTATCATTATTAAAAATTGCATTGGCAGGAGGGATGTTTACCACTAGCGCCACCTGGGAAGTTTTAAAAAAAACAATGTTAGAGGACAAGCCAAATAGTTGCAAAAGGATCTTAGAATTAGCAGATTCCCAGATAAGGTTCCAGGAGTGAAGAGTGCATGACCTTTGTAGACAGGCTCAAGCCCCAGAGGGAAGAGATGGAATTGCATTAAATGTCCCTCGTTTTTTTTCCTGATGTAACTAATCAAATATTTCACCCTCCTACCTCTGGAATTAATAGTATTCAGGTTTTTTTTTTACATAGAAAAAAAAAAGAAATGGGGAGAAGCACTGTTTACCTAATATCCCATGGTATCCTGTATATTCAATAAAGATTAAGTACCTAACATCTGTAGAATTCTGAATGGGTATAGGATACCTACATATGTAAGGAATTTTTCTGAGAACCACAATGTAAGTGGTAAGCAGCCTGTGACCTGCTTGCTTTTGCAACTGGCCCTTACTAATTTCAGATCAACAGATTTAGAAAGCCTCCTGTGTAGCTTCATTGCCCTTGCAGCCGAGATATTAACACGTTTGATACTTGAGAGCAGTGACTATCATTTCATTAATTGCAGTTTTTCAGTAGTGTACTAATCAGAAACATTAAAAATAAATTTTTTAACTTCCAAGTAACTGAGTAAATGCCTTTTGATTTAGTTTTTGAATTAAAAAAAAAGGTGCATAAGATTTTTATTTTTCCTGCCATGAAGTCTCAAATTTACCACTGCCCCCCTTCCCGCCCCTCAAAAAAATGGGTTTCCCCTTGTGGCTCAGCTGGTAAAGAATCTGCCTGCAGTGTGTGAGACCTGGGTTTGATTCCTGGGTTGGGAAGATCCCCGGAGAAGGGGAAGGCTACCCACTCCAGTATTCTGTCCTGGAGAATTCCATGGACTGTATAGTCCATGGGGTCACAAAGAATCTGACACAACTGAGTGGCTTTCGCTTTCACACCTACCCCCCCGCC
>NW_011495044.1:4553271-4562657 GCF_000754665.1 Bison bison bison | reverse complement strand
ATAAAAGACATTTCTTACTGAAGCATGTAATATGTACCAGTTGTGGACACTTTTGCCGGCCTGATCAGCAGGGAAATGAACAAGTCCTCCCACCCAGGTATCAAAGGCTTTTACCCCAGGCCACCCTAGCAGCCTACCACAAAATGTAGAGATGGCAAGACCAAGCCCAGCCAAGGTCCTCCTGGTGGTTCCTGGCCTGAGCCCCAGTGCCCACAAACCACCCGTACTTCCAGTGGTGATGGCAGCAACCCATAGCTTCAAAGTCCTTAGGCCCGTCCACCTTGGAGACCCTCTTTCACTGTGCTAGAGGAAACCCAGAGCTGCCATCTGGTATCTGTCAGTTTTTCCAACTGACTTGTGCCTTCCCCAGCATCCTCCTCCCCTCTTAATTCATGACATCAAAACACTGGCTTTTCCTTATTTTTCTTGAAACTCAGGAGGGCCAAATCAATAGGCTTTTGCTCTTTTATTTCTCTCCGTACTACGGGTTGAGGGAAGAGGGCCATCCTAATTGTTCAGAGGCAGTAACTTCCTCCCCTCAATCTAGTAGAGAAGGAACCAGCCAGCTCTTACTTCTTCCTGGTTGTTTTTCTTCCCACCGCAGTCTGTTTTTTGTTTCCCTTCTACCACATACCTCTAAAGCTATTGTATGACTTCTCATGTGTCACCTGAGCCTTCAGTAAAATAAGCAAACAAACAACACTCTTCTGTTAAAAAAGACAAAGATAATTTTTCACTGGACCTTGAATGTTACAATTTATTACATGTTGAAGTATATAGGAGGTAAACTGTCATGATGTTTGCAACTTACTTTTAAGTGGCTCAGAAAAAGCAAAACTAGACAAAGAAATATGGCAAAATGGTTCAGTTGTTGAATCTAGCTGGAGGAGAGGCTATATGGTTAAACATTTTTTTTATTAAAACGTTTGAAAAATGAACACAGAAGGGAACACAATTGGGAGTGAGACTTCTTAGTGTACACTTTGTTGTGTCGTTTTAAATATTGACGTGTATGGATGGATTCCTTTTTAAAAATACAGTTAAGGATTTATAAAATAAGTAAGGATTGATTTTAACATAACAAAGTGTTTTTAAAACGCAGCTTTGATCTCTGTGTTAAAAATTGATAGAGTGGTTTAACTGTGACTGTAATATATTGAGTAAAGTAGTTTTACCTCATAGAAGTAATAGCTGTGATTTATAGCATGCCTGTTATGTGATGGGCACTGTGTTTTCCGTCTCATTTAATCCATTCAACAGGCGAGATATTACACATGGGCAAGGCCATGTAGTTAAAATTGTGGAGACAGAATTTGAGCCCAGGTGAGGAAATATTTAAAAGTTTTTGATTGATTAAAAGTGATAACCATTTGGTTTCTAAATACATGGTTTTATCCAAAAGTTAACAAGACACGGTATTTGTCCTCAAATTGCTGATAGTATAATGTAGATATCAGAGTCAAAAAATAGCAAGTAGTATTAAGCATTCACTCTGCCTGAGCCCTGTGCTCTGTGTCTTACTTGCATTCTGGTATTTCATTTATGATTCTTTCATCTTTGTGAGGCAGTCTTTTCATAGTTAAAGAAACTTGAGACTCAGGAAGGTCTAATTTGTCCAAGGGCCTCATAACTTAGTATGTGTGAGAGTCATGATTTGGCATCAATTAATTGATTCCAAAATCTAAGATCTTAACCTTTATATACTCTGATCACTTATTATTATATGTAAAGAGAAAAATACGTGTGGTAAAAGAAGTAAAATGTTACAGGAATTTAGAAGGGGTTGGGTTGTACAGCTAACATACCTGTTTTCAGGTGTGAGATTTGTGAAAATGCATATACTTGATAGAGTAGATAAATGGAGCATAATCTGATGTTAGGCAGTTTAGGATGGAGGGGACAGATGTGGCAGGAAATAACATGAAGTAATTAGGTTGAAGAGAATTTTTAAAAGAATTGCTAGGACACGGTAACTAAGTTGATTTTCTTAGGAAAGGAGTTGGCAAGGAAAGGGTAATGCCAGAATTTCATTTTTTTTTAAAAATTGAGAGAATACCATTACTGAAAATAGAAGTAAGGAATGAGGAGCTCTTTGAGATATGATTGTGAGTTCATTTTGTGGAATTTAGTGCTTGTAGGACTAAAATAAAGAAGTCCACATGCAAGTAATCTATTTTCTGTCCATGCCTTTTGACCTTGACTGTGTATTAGAGAATCTGTGGAATTTAAAGCCAGAACGCACAGACACATATCCCAGGTCCAGGCTCCATCTGCTAAATCAGAATCTCCAGAGTTGAAGCTCTGAATACTGACCTTTCTGAAGTGCCACAGGAAACGAGCCCCTTCCACGTATGCCTGCTGGGAGTATAAATTGGTACAATCTCTGGACATCCACCTGGCAACAGTTTCACTTTTAGGAATTTATTCTATAGATACAGCCATGCATTGTGAAATGGTCTCTGTACAGGGATGTAAATTGCAGCATTATTGACAGTTGCCAAAGATGGGAAACAACTTGCAAGTTTATCGGGAGGGGATTGGTTAAATTAGTTATATTTGATCTGTACAGTGGAATAACACACTTGTTAAAAGTATTGAGCTCTCAGTGTACAGTGATGTGATAGAATGACCTGTATGATATATTAAATAGGAAAAGAAATAGGTCTTCTGTACTCAGAAGGATAAACAAACTGTACTGGCTGCTGCTGCTAAGTCGTTTCAGTCGTGTCCGACTCTGTGCGACCCCATAGACGGCAGCCCACAGGCTCCCCCATCCCTGGGATTCTCCAGGCAAGAGTACTGGAGTGGGTTGCCATTTCCTTCTCTAATGCATGAAAGTGAAAAGTGAAAGTGAAGTCCCTCAGTCCTGTCCAACTCTTAGCGACCCCATGGACTGCAGCCTACCAGGCTCCTCTGTCCATGGGACTTTCCAGGCAAGAGTACTGGAGTGGGGTGCTGTTGCCTTCTCCGAACTGTACTGGAAGGATAAACAAAAATGATTATTGTTTCTTGAGGGAAGAGACTAAGAGACTGGAGTCAAAGTAGAAGGGAGACAGCTTCTAACTGTACATCTTTTTGTGTGCCTTTTGACTTTTGTGTCATTTGCATGTATAATGTTACCTATTTTTTTTTTTAAAGAGAAAATTTTAAAATCTCTATAGTTGATTCTCATATGTAGTTAAGATTGGGCCATTGGTTCCCCCAACCCTGGTGGTTTATCATTAATTTTAACGATTTCTGTTCCACATGTGGCCTGTAGACCTAGTAGCATGGGTATCATCTGTGAGGCTTATTAGAAAAGCACAATCTCAGATCGCACTCCAGACCTACTGAATTAGAATCTGCATTTTAATAGGATTTCCCTGGTGATTCAGAAAGCACTTTCAAGTTTGAGAAACACTGTGTTAGGTGAACCATCTAAAACACCTAGAGTGCTCGCTTGCCACTCAGCTTCGCATGTACGTTCCCACCTCTGTTCTTTCAGTGATACTGGGTAACAGTGCCACACACTTACTGAATATTTACTACTTATAAACCAAGGGCTTGCTCAGAACACTGTACAAATCAATGTGAGTACTGCTCCGAGCAGCATTTTCCAAAGTGTGTACTGAACCAGGAACATGGACTTTATGTCATGTTAATGATACGTGTAAAAGGGTTCTCTGGTCAAATCAGTTTGGGTAACATTGGGTTTAAATAAGAGTGAACAGTTTTCTTCATTGCAGGACTGTTCAGAGATTTGACCAAGGAATCCTTTTTTTTTCTAGGACTATCTCTCAGGTCTTTTGCTCGGTGGAACACACTTTGAGAAATGCCTGGTTTAGAGGAAAGACCACCACTGGCTTTGGAATCCTTGGCAAGTTACCTAATTTCTCTGAGTATTGATTTTCCTAACCTTAAACCGGGGATAACAATACTTGCCTTGGTGGTGGTGTGAAGAGTAAATGAGAGGTGTGTAAAAACACTCAAAGCTTGGTACTTCATGAGTGTTTAAGTGGTAGTTGTTAATATTACACAGGATACTTCATTTTCCGTGTTCTTATGTTTATAGTTCATTTCACTGTTCCTTACTATCCTTATCAGGATGTGAGGGAGGAGGAAGTGAAAGAATGAATTTTGGTGAAATGTTAGTAGTAGCTTTATTAAAAGGTTGGTGTTTGTGGGACTTCCCTGGTGGTCCAGTGTTTGGGGCTCTATGCTTCCAGTGCAGGGGGACACGGGTTCAATCCTTGGTCAGGGAACTAGGATCCCACCTGCCATTTGGTATGGCTAAAAAATAGAGTTAAAAAATTTTTTTTTAATGGTTTGATGTTCAGAATAAAACTGCTAATATGGGAATAATTAGCAACGTTATTTTGCTCTTTGCTCTGTTAAATGAGTACAGAGATCAGAATAAACTTCCAGTAATGTCAGCTGACCTTTTATCTGCTAAAAACAAACAACAACAAAAGATATCAAACTTTCATCTTCACAACCTTGATATGTTATGTGGTATGTTATCAAACTGTTTTATTTTTCATTTTTTCTAGTCAATAAATTGATTGCACAAGAAGGACCTTTCTTTCTGCAAATGCGAATAAAACATTTGTTGAAATCTAACTGCATCCCCCAGGCTACTGCTTTATCAAAACTGTGTGCAGAATCTAAAGAAATTCCAAATGTGTCATCTTTTCAGCAAGCCTATATCACATGCTTATGTTCCATTCTTCCTAATGAAGATGCTATTAAGGAGGTAGGTAAAGCAAGTAACTGCTGTTGTCATTCATACAATGAATTTATTAGATTTTAATAATTGTTGCATGACAGGATGAAAACCAAGACTTTTTTTGGTCAGGCTACTGATAAGTACCATTTTAACTGTATATTTAACTGTTCAGCACATTGAATATAAAATTGTGTCTTTTAGGTGTATTTGAAAAGTAGATAATTAAAAATATGCAGATAAATGCTTATGAATTTGGCTGATGGTTTGTTTTGAAATGTTTAAATGTGAAAGTCACTTTTTCTTCTTAAACTAACAATTTCTCTGGGAAATGTAGACATTATTAATAGTGGTGTCAAGAGATAAACTAAAGATAATGGCAGTTAGCTTAAGTTACTTTATACATTTAACTCTGTAAGCAGAGAAGTATAGGACTTTAGAACCTGTGGGTACACTTTGAACAATAATTAAGCAGACAAACAGGGGTTTTTTTTTTTGGCCTAAATCATCGTTTTCCTTAGAAAAGTTGTAATTAGTCTTTTGATAAATTATAGAGAGAAAAATAATAGATATTTCATCATCTGCCTTTAATTCTCTTACCTGCCATTCAGGTCTTAATATAGATTCTCGTTTTACCTCTACACTGAACTTTCTTGTTAAATGAAGGAATCACAAGGATCTGCTTCTATGCTGTAGTGATTCTTAAACTTTTATGACAGTTTCAGCTGTAAATATCTTTTCTCCAAGTGAAACTGTCTTTCCGTTTTAATAATTTTATTTGTTTATTTTTGGCTGTGCTGGGTCTTCGTTGCTATGTGGGCTTTTCTCTAGTTTCTGAGAGCGGGAGCTACTCCAGTTGTGGTCCTTGGGTTTCTCATTGTAGTGGCCTCTCTCGTTGCAGAGCCGGGGCTGAAGGACGCGCAGGTTCCAGTAGTTGTGGCTCCCAGCCCCTAGAACACAGGCTCAAGAGTGTGGCTTAGTTGTTCCTTGGCATGTGAGATCCTCCCAGATCAGGGATGGAACCCATGTCTCTTGCATTGGCAGGCGAGTTCTTTACCATTGAGCTATAAGGGAAGCCCCTATCTTTAGACTTTAATATACAGACTCTACCAGGACCAACCCATCTATCGGTCCTATCCGCTTTTCACTCTCCTTCACTCTTCTCATGTACTCACTTCCCTCCTTACCCTGCTTTTCCATAGTCAATCACTATTATCACTCCTTTGCATATACCCTCAACTCCTCTGCTGGTCTCTTCCTTAATTATACTTATTTGACTAACCTGTATCCTCATTATCCCTACATCTCCACCTCCTTTATATCTTTACCTGCATTAGTGGTTTGGGTGGGGAAAACCTGCTAACTGATTTACTTTAATTGAGTCACACTATGTTTCTGTAGTCTATTCACTCTCCCACTCTCTGAGGTTACTATTTCATACTCTTAACTTTTTCTTTTAACCTATACTACAGTACTTTCTGTCCCATCCCTTTCCCCACGGATGAGCTTTCTTCCCCTTTCTCTGAGGAAATTGGAAATGTTGGAAGAAAATTTCCATGGCATCTATTGACCTACCTGCATTTATGTATTTACACCTTCTTTTCTGTTCTGAGGATAAACTATATGTGCTTTCCCCCTATAAAGGCCAACAGCCTCCTAGACTTCTGTATCAGATCCCATCTGCTCTTATCCCCTCAAGGTTAATGCTGCAGCAGTTCTCCTTTCTCTACTGCGTTATCAATCCCCCTCTGCTTGTAACCATCGTAGCAGCACTTATGCTGGTATTTCTTCCATTTTTTAAAAAGAAATGCTTCTTTCAGCTATCACCTTGTTTCTCTCCTCCCCTTTCAATATAATTTCTCGAATGAATTTTCTGAATTTGCTGTTTAATGTTTTTCTCCTTGAACATATTCTGCTATGGTTGGTGCCTTGTGCCGGCCTACCACATCACTAAAGCCAACTACAAAAGCAAAAGAGGGAGTTTTATAGCAATACAAGCCTACCTCAGGAAACAAGAAAAATATCAAATAAACAACCTAACTTTACACCTAAAGGAACTTACAAACAAAACCCAAAGTGTAGAAGGTAAGAAATCATAAGGAATCAGAGCAGGAATAAATGAAAGAGAAAAAGAAATAGAAAAGATCATTGAAACTTTCAACAAGCTGGTTCTTTGAAAAGATAAACAATTTGATGTCTTTTAGCTAGACTCAATCAAGAAAAAATGAGGGCCCAAATCATTTCAGAAATGGAGAGGGCTCACAGCTGGCACCAGGGAAGTACAAAAGATCGTAAGAAGTTACTGCAGACAGCTATATGCCAATAAACGGATAACCTGGAAGAAATGGGCAAATTTCTAGAAGTTTACCTCTCCCAACACTGAACCAGGAAGAAATAGAAAATAGGAACAGACCAATTACCAGGAATGAAATTGTCAGTAGTTTTTAAAACTCCTAAAAAACAAAACTCTAGGTCAAGATGGCTTTACAGGTGAATGTTCCAAACATTAGAGAAGACTTAATAACTGTCCTCAAACTATTCTAAAATCTTGTAGAGGAAGGGATACTTCAGGACTTACCTGGTGGTCCAGTGGTTAAGAATCCACCTGGCAATGCAGAGGACACTGATTTGATCCCTGGTCTGGGAAGATTTCACATACCTTGCGGCAGCTAAGCCTGTATACATCAACTGCTGAAGCCCAGGCGCCTTTAGCCTGTGGTCTGCAACAAGAGAAGCCATCACAATGAGGAGCCCATGCACTGCAACTAGAGAAAGCCCATGTGTAGCAACAAAACCCAGGCCTAGCCAAAAATAATAAATAAAGACAATTAAGAAGAAAAAATACTTCAAACTCATTACACAAGGCCAGCATCACCCTAATACTAAAACCAGACAAAAAAAGACAGCACGAAAAAAGAAAATTATGGATTAATATTACTGATGAACATAGATGTAAAACTTCCCAATGAAATATTAGCAAAGTGAATTCAGCAATAAAGGATCATGTACTATGATCAAGTGGGATTTATCCCAGGGATGTGATTATGGTTTGATATCTGGTCTTCCCTGGTAGCTCAGCTGGTAAAGAATCCACCTGCAGTGCAGGAGACCCTAGGGTTGATTCCTGGGTCAGAAATTTCTCCTGGAGAAAGGATAGGCTACCCACTCCAGTATTCTTGGGCTTCCCTGGTGGCTCAGATGGTAGAGAATCCACCTGCAGTGCAGGAGACCTGGTTCAATCCCTGGGTTGAGAAGATCTCCTGGAGGAGGGCATGGCAACCCACTCCAGTATTCTTGCCTGGAGAATTCCATGGACAGAGGAGCCTGGCGGGCTACAGTCCATGGGGTCGCAGAGAGTCAGGCATAACTGAGTGACTAAGCACACACACATCTGCAAATTGGTCAGTGTAACTCAGCACATTAAATTGAAGAATAAAAATTATGTTAATCTCAATAGATGCAAAAAAGGCATTGACAAAATTAAAAATCTGTGATTAAAAAAAAATAAAAAACTCAAAAAGTGTGAATAGAGGGTACATGCCTCAACATAACAAAGGCCATATCTGACAAGCCCACAGCTAACATCATACTCAGTGGTGAAAAACTGAAAACATTTCTTCTAAGATCAGGAACAGAATGAGGATGTTCACTTTTACCACTTTGATTGAACATAGTATTGGAAGTTCTAGCCAGAGTGGAAGTGAAAGTCACTCAGTTGTGTCCGACTCTTTGTGGCCCCATGGACTGTAGAGTCCCTGGAATTCTCCAGGCCAGAATACTGGAGTAGGTAGCCTTTCCCTTCTCCAGGGGATCTTCCCAACCCAGGGATCGAACTCAGGTCTCCCACATTGCAGAGTAGTCAGACAAAAAAAAAGAAGAATCCACATTGAAAAGGAAGAAGTAAAATTGTCACCGTCTGGAGATGACATGATGTTTTACATAGAAAGTTCCAAAGACATCACCAGAAAACTACTAGAGCTCATCAGTGAGTTCAGTAAAGTTCATCAGGAGTTTAGGATACAAAATAAATATACAGAAATCTTTTGCACTTTCTATATAGTAACAGTGAACTGTCAAGAGAATTGAGAAAACAATCTCATTTATAGTCACATGAAAAAGAGTAAAGTACCTTGGATGAGTTTAAGTATGGAGGAAAATACCTGTAATTCAGAAAACTTTAAGACCCCCCTGGAGTAGGCAGTGGCAACCCACTCCAATATTCTTTCCTGGAGAATCCCAGGGACAGAGGAGCCTGGTGGGCTACAGTTCATGGGGTTGCAAAGAGTCGGACACAACTGAGCAACTAAGCACACAGGTGAATGGATAATTAAACTGTGGTACATCCAGACGATAGAATATTATTCAGTGTTAAAAATAACATGAGCTGTTGAGCCATAAAAACACATGGAGGAAATTTAAATGCATATTACCAATTGAAGAAGCCAGTCTGAAAAGGAAGGGAGGGAAGATTAGGTGGAGCAAGTGGGAATTTTAGGGCATTAGATTGGGGACAGGAGGAAAAGGGGACGACAGAGGATGAGATGGCTGGATGGCATCACCTACTTGATGGACATGAGTTTGAGTGAACTCCGGGAGTTGGTGATGGACAGGGAGGCCTGGCGTGCTGCGATTCATGGGGTCGCAAAGATTTGGACACGACTGAGCGACTGAACTGAACTGAACT
>NW_011495044.1:4527450-4553171 GCF_000754665.1 Bison bison bison | reverse complement strand
ACATGTAGATGTGAAGTTGGACTGTGAAGAAGGCTGAGCACCGAAGTATTGATGCTTTTGAACTGTGGTGTTGGAGAAGACTCTTGAGAGTCCCTTGGACTGCAAGGAGATCCAACCAGTCCATTCTAAAGGAGATCAGCCCTGGGATTCTTTGGAAGGAATGGTGCTAAAGCTGAAACTCCAGTACTTTGGCTACCTCATGTGGAGTTGACTCATTGGAAAAGACTCTGATGCTGGGAGGGATTGGGGGCAGGAGGGGAAGGGGATGACAGAGGATGAGATGGCTGGATGGCATTACCGACTCAATGGACGTTGAGTTTGAGTGAATACCGGGAGTTGGTGATGGACAGGGAGGCCTGGCGTGCTGC
The DNA here is from genome assembly GCF_000754665.1 of Bison bison bison. Classification (NCBI taxonomy): domain Eukaryota; kingdom Metazoa; phylum Chordata; class Mammalia; order Artiodactyla; family Bovidae; genus Bison; species Bison bison. The sequence goes on along the minus strand of NW_011495044.1, from coordinate 4,552,803 downwards.
GATTCATGGGGTCGCAAAGATTTGGACACGACTGAGCGACTGAACTGAACTGAACTGAAACTGCTCTGTGTGATAATATAATGTATCATAATTATATTATATGTATAATACCATAATACTATAACATAATGTATAAAACATGTCACTGTGTCTTTGTCCAAACCCATAGAATGTGCGACACCAAGAGTGAACCGTAATGTAAACTGTGGACTCTGGGTGATTGTGATTTGTCAAGTAGGCTCATCAGTGTAACAAATGTCATGCTCCAGTGGGGGAATGCTGATAATGGGGGAGGCAGTGACAGGGGCTAAGAGGGAAATCTGTGTACCTTTCTCTCAATTTTGCTGTGAATCTAAAATGGACCTAAAGAAATAAAGTGTTTTATTCTAAAAAAAAAGGAAAACTGTAAGACACTCATGAAAGAAACGGAAAGTGACACAGATGGAGAGGTACGCTGTGTTCCTGGATTGGAAGAATTACTCCTGTTAAAAAGACCATACTCAAGGCAGTCTACAGATTTCAGTGCAAACCCTATCAAGTGCCAGTGGCATTTTTTAGCAAAACTAGAACAAAGAATTCTAAAATTTGTATGGAAACATGAAAAATCTCAAGTAGCCAAAAGTCTTGAGAAAGAACAACAAAGCTGTAGGTATCATGTTCCCTGACTTCAGACTGTACTACAAAGCCACTGAAATGTTGGGAAGGGTAAGGAGATGGAAGATTGCTTGCCTCTAATAACAGCTGCAATATTGTGTGTTGGGAAGCTTAATCAGAGTAAGATGGAGTAATGGTTAGTCTCAGCACCTGATACATGCCAAAAGAATTCAGAAGAACCAAAATTGCGAGACCTTGGATTTGATTCTTCTTCTGTAATAACTACTTTTCCTTTAATCTCTCAGACTTTGTTTATTTGAAACCTGTTTTGTTTTTAGCATTGCACTAGGCAATGGCAAATACAAAAGTGTGTGTATGGCCTTGTTTGGTTGCCAGAAACAGTAGTAGATACTTAGCTATATGATAGTTCCCTGAGATTATGTAGAAATGGAGAGCATATCTTTGTAGAGTGGTGTAGAGCCTTTTATAAGGCTTTATAAAAACTGATCCTTGAGTTGGACCTTGAAATAATGGTGGGGTTTATGTAGGTAAAAAGAATGGTTTAGGGATAACTGATAGTAAAGGTACAGAAATGAACGTGCACTTTGTAGGGAACCACTAGAGAACACCTTGTCTGGGGAAAAGCGTGGATGTTGAGGTCTTGCGAGAAGTAATAAGACCTGTTGGATAGGGAAAAGAAAGGCCTCGGAAATGGCAGTGCATTTGAACTTTTGATGCAGTAGAAATTAGAACGGTTTTGAACATAGGAAGTAAAATGACTGAAACAGTGTTTTAGGAAGCATAGACAGAAATAGATTTAGGAGAAGAGATTGGAGTTAGCAAGAGGAAAAAGAATGGGACTTGCTGACAGGACCAAAATAGAGGATAATGTACAGAGATCCCTTCAAGAGACTCATGAGACCTTGAGAGACTGGAAGAAAGGGAGTGTTCTGCTGCTGACAAAAATGGCAAAGAAGGGAGAATATGGGACACTTTGTGCCGAATCTCTCATGGTTTATTAATAACAAGGCAAGAAAATAGGATTTCTTCCTGAGGTTATATAAATATCAACAAATTTGTTGAGAATATGAGGAACTGGGTTATTGGAAGTATGATTTGGTTTTTCTACAACAGGGACTGGCAAACTATGGCCTGTGGACCAGATCCACCCTGCTGTTTGTTTTTGTAAATAAAGTTTTACTGGAACACAGTCACGCCCATTGGTTTATTATCTATGACTGGCTTTGCTCCACAGTAGCAGAGCTGAATAGCTGTTACCAAGACCATTTGACCAGCAGCACTGAAAATATTTTCTCTCTGACCCTTTACAAAAAATGTTTGCTGACTTTTGTTATGCAAGATTCAGATTTCCTAGTGTGTTACAACCATTAATTATCATTTAGTTTAACCTTCCATGTTTTATCAATGGTGAGACTGAGGCCAAGAGGTAGTGTTTCCAAGGCCCTACCTTCATTAAGCTAATTATTAAGTCCAAGCCCAGGCCAGAACTCAGATCTCCTGACTCTCTGGCCAGCTCTTTTTAGAGCTCTGTACAACTTATTACTAGTTGGTAAACATTGATGAGTCATGTTCTCATGGGAAACATTTTGGTGGTATTTCATTCCATTCATGTTTATACATTTATGTATAGGTGCAACTTAAAATATTTTTATAATGATTGGGGTTAATTTGTTAAGTATGTTGATGTGAAAACATTTGGCACACTTTGTAAAATTATTTTTAAAGGAACACTGGTACCATCATAATTAGTCTTTTATCCAGTGATGCTATTTTTTGCAAGTGAGAGCACAATTAAAGAAATCTTAAAAATTTACTGTGGAAAAAGACCAGTGAATCACTTGATGTTCATTAATTGGAGTTTAAAATCAGCATATGTTCTAAGGCAGCAAAGTTACATATACATTTGCCATCTTCTTCTGAGTTCAGGAGAAGAGTCAAATTAACTTCGGCAACAGCTGGGAATAAAAGTACTTATGTGTTGGCACCTGTGGGTATCACAGTAATGGGTGTATGTAATGGGAAACCTCTGCTGGGGAAGATTTAGCCAGGCACAATTAAGATTAGTTGATGGAGTCAGCTTCAAAGCCAGAATTTGTATATTTTTATTACTGAGAAAGAGAATCTTTGCAAAGATCAAGTTTTCCACATATAGTATAAAGGATAAAGCTGTTTTAAACATGAAGCACTTCTGTTACTATGAAGAGCAAGAAATTTGTCTGCAGAGTTGTTGGCACAGATAAGGTAGGGGTTCAGTTTTGATCCTTGAGTGAACTACATCTTCAGTGTCTGATGTAGTTACGAGGCTTGTTTCTTCTCTTGATGGGAAAAGGAAAAGACAAAGACAAACAGGACCTGATTTACTCACTGGTCTAACACTGTTGGGAATTAACATAGTCACTAGGTATATAAATGATAAACAGAGCAAATACATTTAAACGGGACCCACTGGGAATTCAGTTTGGGAATACAAGAAACAGTAAACAAGAGCATAGAAATTCCGGGTGCAGTTTAAATAAGATTAAGATGGATCCTGAATGAGGAATAATAAAGTGTGTAATTAAAATCTGGATAATTTACTTCATGTAACCTTATGGTCATATGGTGAATAAGATGTACACTCAGAAAATACACTAAAGGTAGATTGTATGAAGAAGTGGAAGGTTTGCCAATTTAAATATTTATCCCCTAAAGCAGAGTTCTTTTATTTATTTATTTTTTAATATTTTATTTACTTGGCTGCATTGGGTCTTAGTGGTGTCATGCAGGATCTTTCGCTGCTGCACACAGACTCTGTAGTTGTGGCTTGTGGACTTAGTTGTTCTGCAGTGTGTGGAATCTTAGCTTCCCAATCAGAGTTCGAACCCATGTCCCTTACATTTCAGGGTGGATTCTTAACCATTGATCGCCAGGGAAGTCCCCCAGAGTTCTTTTAACTAACTTTGAAGAAACTTCTTCCTAGACCTCAGTATATATTTGGATCTCAGTTTTACTGTTACTTTGATGGGTTGTGCTCAGTCGCTTCAGTAGTGTCTGACTCTTTGTGACTCTATGGACGGTAGCCTGCCAGGCTCCTCTGTCCATGGGATTTTCTCCAGGCAAAACTATTGGAGTGGGTTGCCATTTCTTTCTCCAAGGGATCTTCCCGACCCAGGAATCGAACCCACATCTCCTGCATTGCAGGCAGATTCTTTACCAACTGAGCTACTTGGGAAGCCACTTTCATGGGTTACATGTAGGTATTTTGGTTGATACATGATTACACTGTAGGGATCATTATGGAGAGTTAGTCAGACACAGTCATTTTCAAGAATTCAGTAGGACAGTTCAGGTGTCTCTCAGATACTCATAGGATTAAGCCATAGGATTTAATCAGAAGCATCAGTGACCATTTATTTCTTCAAGAAACATACAAATGACCAACTTAATAGCATAGTGTTGGTCTGTGGCATTGCTGCAGTTTAAAAGAAACCTGGTTTTTAGAAGCACAGCCTTTTTTTCAGGTAATGTCTATGAACCTGATGAATAATTCTCCCAAAGTAGACTCAGGGTTATTAGACATGAAGACTTGCTAAGAATAACTCCTCCCTTTTTCCTACTCAGGGATGCAAGTGAGAGAGATCTCATTATATGGATAACCTTAAATCCACTTTGTCTCTGTTTTGAAAGAAACATTTACCAGCTTGTTTTTTTAAGATCTCCTATTAGGAACAATGGAGAAGGAAATGGCAACCCACTCCAATACTCTTGCCTGAAAAATCCCATGGACTGAGGAGCCTGGTAGGGGTCTCAAAAAATCGGACACGACTGAGTGACTTCACTCCGTTTCACTTCATTAGGAACAAATTACTTGCCTTATACTCCAGAACTGATCAGGAGAATACTAGATTGAAAACCATCATTCTAGAGAAAGGTAAATGTTAAAATATTACAGTAATGCCACTGGCCAGAATACTAGTTTACCTGGTAGCCTAAGCGTGATGATAACTAAAGAAGACAAATAAGTCGTCTAAACGCACATTCTTTCATGCCAGTGACTACCTCTTGTACCATTGGTGTTTAATTCACTGATTATCATGAAAGCCTTCTAATAACATCTGTTCTTGCCCCAGAATTTATTTTCTACAACAACTGAGGTGATCTTTTTTTTTCTTTTTCAAATTAAAACATTTTATTTTGAGATAATAGTACATTCTCATTGTTACTATAAGAAATAATACAGGCATGCCTTCCAGTCATTTAATGTATATTCACTGGGGACTGTGCTAGGCACTGGGAATACAGAGATGAACAAGACACAAGGGAGAACCAGCAGCAGTGTTCACACAGTGTGAGATTTGGGGAAAGGTTGGTGCTGGAAATTGAGTTCCAAGTTATCAGCATTTGAAACCAGAGTGTGGAGGGCATTCACTTTTTTAGACCTCCGGAAATTAAAGGCTTACCATAATCCTAGAAAGTTTTATTCAAGAAAAACAGATGAATGTCAGAACAGTGAGCTTGGTGGCGTTTGAACCTTGAACCGGTAAGCTTCCTAGCAGCCACCCGAGGAAGCAGAATGGTTGTGGAACTCAGCAAAAGCCTGACTCCACAGAATTGTCACTCTTTGACAACAAATTGTCACTGTTTGGCAACATTCCGAAAACCTCTGCTCTCAGCATTTGTTTTTATTTGATTCAGAGCCCACTCTGCCAAAAGATCTGTTCCAGGGCACTTATCAGAAATAATCATTGGGAATTGTTTCACATGACATTTGTCTGAGGAGGAATTACCAGTTCAGGTAACAAAAGGCTGACAAATTTAAAAAGAAAAACTGAGATAAAGGATATCCATAGAGGACTTTGAAAACCTCTGATGTATTCCTAGTGCTCTGGAAGGTAACACAAATGTATAGTGCTGTGTGTCTGCCAAGGAATGACTTGAGAAGGCTATAATCCCTCACTCTTGTTTACCGAGAGGCTGCATACAAGTAGGAGATGAAGGGCAAGGAAGAGCCATTAACTTCCTACTGTAATATTGAAAGGATGCCCCGACACACACACAGAGCTGTTCGGCAAAAACAGAAAGACTACTGGTGGTCCAGTAGTAAAGAATCCACCTGCCAGTGTAGGGGGACACTGGTTCAGTCCTTGGTCTGGGAAAATTCCGCATACCTTGGGGCAACTAAGCCCATGCACCACAACAACTGAAGCCTTCATGCTCTAGAGACCATGTTCCGCAACAAGAGAAGCCACTACAGTGCGAAGCCCATGCACTGCAACTAGAGAAAATAGCTTGCCACAGTTGGAGAAAGCCTGCATGTAGCAGAGACCCAGTGCAACAAAAAATAATTTTTTTAAGAAAAGTAGACTTACTTTTTCACAGCATTTAGGCAACATATTTAGCTTGTTGAATTAAGCTAATGAAGCAGAGACCACATATGACAGAATATAGGCTTTACAGAATTATTCCAAGAAAACTACTAAACAAATATTAACAATAGTAAACCCCAAAGAGATGGAAGATTCTGATTTCTGGAGTTGCCACAATATATTTTTTAAAATATTCACTTATTAAAAAAAAAAAAAAGGTAGCCCATACACAGGGAAACAGTATGAAAAGGCAAAAAGATATGAAACTGAAAGATGAACTCCCCAGGTCGGTGGTGGTGGTGGTTTAGTTGCTAAGTCGTGTCTGACTCTTACGATCCCATGGACTGTAGCCTGCCAGGCTGCTTTGTCCATGGGATTCTCCAGGCAAGAATACTGGAGTGAGTTGCCATTTCCTTCTCCAGAGGATCTTACTGATCCAGGAATCGAACTCGGGTCTCCTGCATTGCAGGCAGACTCTTTACCGACTGAGCTATGAGGGAAGTCCTGTGAGGGTACCCAGTATGCTACTGGAGAAGAGTGGAGAAATCACTCCAAGAAATCACTCCAAAGAATGAAGAGACAGAGCCAAAGCAAAAACAACTCCCAGTTGTTGATGTGACTGGTGATGGAAGTAAAGTCTGATGCTGTAAAGAACAGTATTGCATAGGAGCCTGGAATGTTAGCTCCATGAATCAAGGTAAATTGGAAGTGGTCAAATAGGAGATGGCAAGAGTGAACATAGACATTTTAGGAATCAGTGAACTAAAATGGACTGGAATGGGTGAATTTAACTCAGATAACCATTATATCTACTACAGTGGGCAGGAATCCTTTAGAAGAAATGGAGTAGCCATCATGGTCAACAAGAGAGTCTGAAATGCAGTTCTTGGGTGCAATCTTAAAAACGACAGAATGATCTCTGTTCGTTTCCAAGGCAAACCATTCAGTATCACAGTAATCCAAGGCTATGCCCCAACCAAATAATACTGAAGAAGCTCGAGTTGAACAGTTCTGTGAAGACCTACAAGACCTTGTAGAACTAACATCCAAAAAAGATGTCCTTTTCCCAACCCAGGGATCGAACCCAGGTCTCCCACATTATAGGCGGATTCTTTACTGTCTGAGCCACCGGGGAAGCCCATGAGCAACAAAAGAGCCCCAAAATACATGAACTGGCAGAGTCGAAGGATGAAATAGACAATTCAAATACAAAGGTTGGAGACTTTAATACCCCACTTTGAGTAGTGGATAAACCAACTAAACACGGATATGGAAGGCTTGAGCACTACTGTAAACCAACTAGACCAGGCAGACATCTGTGGAATACTGTATCCAAGAACAGCAGAATATACATTTTTCTCAATTGCACATGGAACATTCTCTAGGATAGAAATATGTTAGGCCGTAAAAACGAACTTTGGTAAATTTAAAAGGATTGAAGTCAGACAGTATGTTCTTTGGCCACAATAGAATGAAATTAGAAATCAGTAACAGAAGGAAATTTGGGAAATTCACAAATAATGTGAAAATTAAACAACACCTCAAAATAAGCAGTTGATCGAAGGGAAAAAAATGGTAAATTAGAAAACACATTGGACTGAATGATAAAAACACAACACACTGAAATTTATGGGATGCAGCTTGAACAGCACTTAGGGGAAATTTCTGATTGTAAAATATCAGTCTTAAGAAAGATCCTGGGAGTTCCCTGGTGGCCTAGTGGTTGAGATTCCGGGCTTTCGCTGCTGTGGCCCTGGTTCACTCCCTGGTTGGGGAACTGAGATCCTGCAAGCCACATAGTGTGGCCAAAAAAAAAAGAGACCTCAAATTAATAACTTAACCATCTGCTCTAAAAGACAGGAAAGAAGAGCAGACTAAACCCAAAGCAAGCAGAAGGAAGGAGGATGATCATGATTAGAATGTAAATAAATGAAATAAAATCAATAGAAAAAGCAGTAAAAGTTGCTTTTGTTTTTAAAGATCAACAGAACTGATAAAGTTTTAGTTAGACTGAACATGAAGAAAGAATACTCAAATTATGAAAATCAGGAACAAATGAGAGGACATGACAACTGACATAGCAGGGATAAAGATTATGAGAGTATTCCTTGAATGACTATACGCCAAAATGTTGGATTTGCTAAGATGAAATGGACAGATCTCAGAATGAAACAAGCTACTAAAACTAACCAAAAAAAAGAAGAAAAACTGAATATACATACCTATGACTAGTAAAGAGATTGAGTAGGTAATTGTAAAACTTCCCGTAAAGAAAAACCCACACCTTCACTGATCAGTTGTGCAAAGCACATTAGAAAAGTTTACACCAGTCCTTTACAAAGTCTTCTAGAAAGACTTTGTAAAAAAGAGGAGGGGGTGCTTCCAAACTCATGCACTGAGGCCATTATTATCCTGACAACTAAAACCAGACAACGACATCAAAAGAAAGATACAGATCAATATCTGTAATGAGTATGGATGCAAAAATCCTCAACAAAACCCAGCAATATAAAATAAAGGAGTGCTGTCTGCCCTCTGTATCCTTAGGTTCTGCCTCCACCTATGGATTAAAAATATTCAGGGAAATATTTTCCAGAAAGTTCCAAAAAGCAAAACTTGAATCTGTGCACTCCAACAACTGTTTACATAACCTTTACATTGTATTGGGCTTCTGCGATGGCTCAAGGGTAAAGAATTCACCTGCAGTACAGGAGACACTGGTTTGATCCCTGGGTAGGGAAGATCCTCTGGAGGAGGAAATGGCAACCCACTCCAGTATTCTTGCCTGGAGAATCCCCTGGACAGAGGAGCCTGGTGGGCTACAATCCATAGGGTCACAGAGAGACAGACATGATGGTATTATGAACAATCTAGGGGTGATTTAAAGTATACAGAAGGTTATATGTCCGTAGGTTATATGTGAATACTGTGCCATAGAAAAAAGGACAAAAAGTATGTCTGCCTCTGTCGTCAGAGACAGAAAAAGCATTTAACAAGATCCTGTACACTTTTGTGTTAAAAACATTCAGCAATCTAGGAATAAGCTGAAAACTTCCTCGCCCCAATAAGGAGCATTTGTGGAAACCCACGGCCAACTTTATACTTAATGATGAAAGATTGAATGGTTTTCCATAAGATCAGGGACAAAACAAGAATGTCTGCTTTTGCTGCTTCTATTAAATATTGTATGGGAAGTTTTAGCTGGAGCAGTTAGGCAGGGAAATAGCTAAAAGGCATCTCGATTGAAAAGTAAGGTGTATAAGTATTTCTGATTGCATGTATCATGATCTTATATATAAATGATTCTAATGAGAACAATATACAAAAATGATTTTTATGTATATACATCTAACAATGAACAACACAAAAATATAATTAGGAAAACAATTTCATGTACAATAGCATCAAAAAGAATAAAAAATATGGGAATAAATCTTTTAAAAGAAGTACAAGACTCATTTGTATACTAAAGACTTCAAAAATTTGTTGAAAGAAGTAAATGGAGCAACATCCCATGTTCGTGGACCAGAAAACAATACCTTGAAGATGGCAGTACTCCCCAAATTGATCCTCAGATTCAGTGCTACCTGTGTCAAAATTCTGTTTTCTCTCTTGCAGAAATTGACAAGATGATCCTAAAATTCATGTGGAAATTCAAGGGGCCCTGGGTAGCCCAAACAGTCTTGTAAAAGAACAAACTTGGAGGGCTCATTCGTCTTTATTTCAAAGGTCACTAAAAATGTCAGTAATCAAGACAGTGTTTTCCTGGCAAAAGTGTAGGAAAAAAAAAATCAATAGACTGAAATTGAAAGTCCAGAAGTAAGCCTTCACACTTAATGGCCAGTTGATTTTCTACATGGCTGCCAAGAGAATTCAGTGGTGGAAAGAATAGTCTTCAATAGTTGGTTCTTTAACAAATGGATATCTACTTGCAGCAGAATGAAGTTTGACCCTTAATACCATGTGCAGAATTTAACTCTGAATGAATCACAGACTTAAATGTACTAGCTGAAACTGTATCATCTTCAAAGAAAATACAAGAATTAATCTTTAAGACCCTTGATTATGCTGTTGTTTCTTATATCCGACACCAATAACACAGGTGACAAAAGGAAAAACAAGTAGGACTGTATCCAACTTTGTATGTCAAAGTCAACAACATGAAAAGTTGATCTGCAGAATGGGAGAAAATATTTGCTAACTATATATATATTCAAGAATAGATATAGGATTAAATATATGTAGAATTGAACTGAATTCTTGAATCCTGAATATATATAGAACTCTTGAAGATCAGTACTAAAAAGATAAATAATTTAATTATTGAAATGATCAAATTGTTTTTAATCATTACATTGTTGTGTTTTTTTTTTTTGAGGAGTTTTAGATTTACAGAAAAATTGAGCAGAAAGTACAGAGTTCCCATTTGTACTCCCTCACCCCTAGAGTCGCCCGTTGACATCTTGTCATTGATGTCTTAAATTTGTTAACAATAGGTGAGCCCATACGTTATTATTTACTAAAGTCCATAGTTTATCTTAGGTCCCACTCTTGGTCCCACATTCTGTGGGTTTTGACAAACCTGTAATGACTTGTATCTACCATTGCAGAGTCACACAGCGTAGTGTCACTGCCCTAAAGTACTCTGCCTGTTCATCCCTCACTTTCCTCTCATGCCCCTGACAATCGCTGATCTTTTTACTGTCTCCATAGTTTTACCTTTTCTGGAATATCATGTAGTTGGAATCATACATTATGTAGCCTTTTCAGATTGACTTCCTTCACTTAACTATGCATTTAAGGTTCCTACATGTTTTTGTCTCTGTCTCTTTTCCCCAAATTATTATCAAACTTATATTGCCCTTATTTAATTTTTTAAAATTATTTTTTATTGAAGGGTAATTGCTTTACAGAATTTTGCTGTTTTCTGTCAAACCTCAACATGAATCAGCCATAGGTATACATGTATCCCCTCTCTTTTGAAACCCCCTCCCATCTCCCTCCCCATCCCACTCCTCTAGATTGATACAGAGCCCGTGTTTGAGTTTCCTGAGATATATAGCAAATTCCCCTTGGTGATCTATTTTACATATGGTAATGTAAGTTTCCATGTTACTCTTTCCATACATCTCACCCTACTCCTCCCCTGTCCCCCTGTCCTGTAAATAAATTCTTCAGTACCATTTTTCTAGATGCTGTATATATGTGTTAGAATACGGTATTTATCTTTCTCTTTCTGATTCACTTCACTCTGTATAATAGGTTCTAGGTTCATCCACCTCATTAGAACTGACTCAGATGTGTTCCTTTTTATGGCTGAGTAATATTCCATTGTGTATATATATAACTTCTTTATCCATTCATCTGTCAATGGACATCTAGGTGGCTTCCATGTTCTAGCTATTGTAAATAGTGCTGCAATAAACAATGGGATACATGTGTGTCTTCCAATTTTGATTTCCTCAGGGTATATGCCTAGGAGTGGGATTGCTGGGTCATATGGTGGTTTTATTCCTAGTTCCTTATTTCATTTTTTAAACCAACCAAAGTCCATATTAGGTTTCAGTCTTTGTGCTGTGTATTCTGTTATCTGAAATTCTCAGGAGTCTAAATCTGATATTTATTGTGTGTGGTGACATTTCTGGAGTGGCTTGTTTATTTGTGCTTTTTATAGTTTGGGATTGTGAGCATCAGTTTTGGTGGGATGGATGGGGGTAGGGAATGCTTTATGTCTGAAAATTTTCATAGGCCTTGGTTAGCATGTATCTCTGTAAATCATTTTTGCATTTGCTTCTACCAGGTGATTCAAGGATATTACCAGCCAGAATCTTCTTATTTTGTTTTTCTCAGTTTGGATTTTTTAGACAAACAGAATAGTATTGTATGAGACTTCTAGTTTGAATCAGGACAGATTAAAATTCCCCAAAACTTTTTGGTCCTACAAGAACCAGGGTGAGATGGACAAACATATTTTCCTGTTATATCCCTGTTTTTCCCCCTTTTTTAGTCTGTACTTTCTCTTGAGTTTTGAGCTCTTCAGAGGTTCCAACCATATGTTGAAGGGCTCAATGCCAACTTCTTGTCCTCAGGTTCAAGCTTTATCATCTAAACACAACTTGTAAAACCCAAGCCTCTTAGTGAAATTATCAACAACCCAGAAAGTTAAGGCAGTTGTCCATTCACACTTCTTTCTTGAGTTTTCAACTGTGTATTTAAGAAACACATTAGTTGTGTTTTATCCAGGATTTCTAAGTGCTTTGCCATAGGAGAATTTTCAGACATTATTCTTGTCAAGTCCAACTCGTTGTTTTTATTCCTTATTCAGCACCAGGGCTGTCAGGGAAGCATATAACCATTATATATAAAATTCATACAGTAAAGTCTTATGTTTTTTGTCTTTGACACCTGAGTTTCCAACATTAGCCTTTATACACAGTTTTGATTCTGGTATATTTAAATGTCATTAATAATGTTTCTGCACCGTTTATATTTTTATATCATTAAGTTTATCAGACTTTATGAGGTAAATCTTGGTAAGGAAAAATCTGAGGAGACTGTTTAGGGTTTGGAAGAAGCTTAAGGTTGAAAACATGGTGTATAATGAATGAGCCTGAGTAGTCTTTCAGATGCTTCTAAGTTCTTAGCTAGTTTTGCTCACTGTCCGTTCATTTCAATTCAGTAAATGTCTAGACATAAAACAGTCACCATATTCCTTGCCTTCAAAGAGCAAACAGTTGGGGATATAGTTTCCTTTCTATTTAGTAATAGTGTATTGTGAGTTCTCCCCTTAAAGCATCTCAATAGAGCATAAGTGGCCAAGAGTGTGGACTCTAGAGCCAGACCATCTGGGGTAGATCTAGGGATGTGTACTACCTGTAAAACTTTTGTCAAGTTACTTAATCTCTCTATGCTTCAGGTTTTGTAATCTATAAATAGGGATAACAGTAGTTTATCTACATTGTAGGACTGTTGTGTAGATGTAATAATTTAGTTTATATAAATTGTAGAACAGTACATGACATACGTAATGCTGTATAAGGTTTAGAAATATTATCATCATTATTATTACTTTTACAATGCTTTTTTTCCTTCACATCTTACTTCTGTCTCTGCCTCGACAATCTGTTTACATTCTCCTTTCTGTCTTAGGGACTGATTAAAAAAAAACTCTTAAGTCACAACAGAACATTAGGATAAAAGAACAAATATACAATCAGCATAATCCAGCCTTTGTCTAGAATAGGTACCTATTTGCAGTAGCCATGTATTGAACCCATGCTATGTAGTTAGTGTATATAGACAGAATACTCGATTAAAATTCACTGTATTTTTAACATTAGTTATTATTGAGTTGTAAGGTCTAAGGCTAATTTTTATGTTTTCAGATTTTCTAATATAAATTTTTTATAATCAGGAGAAATATAATAAATATAAGTTAATCAAACTAAGAACTATGCTGAATTACAGTCATCCCTTTCAGGTATATATCCAGAAGAAACAGTAACAGCAAAACCTGTGATTCCCCATAAAACACAAAGGATAAATTCCATGTCCTAGAGTCTCCACTAGCATTAGCCTATAGGTACTTTTATGGAAATCAGCAAGAAATACTGTGCTCCACTGTCCCCCCATCTCACGTGATTGCCTTTCAGAGGTCTCACTTCTAAGAAGAAGTGCCACATGTTGGAACTTAGGGCTTGGCAAGCTGACTAAATTTTAGCCCCTATTAACCTCCTTAGCCTGGTTACCTTCGTGTAATGTGAAACTGCACAACTCTATGGCATGGCCTCATTCATGACACCTTCTGATGACGCAGTTGAGCTCTGTGCTAAGTCTCTGTGTGCTGTGCGCTCAGTTGTGTCTGACTCTCTGCAACCCTGTGGACTGTAGCCTGCCAGGGGATTGTCTGGGGATTCTCCAGGCAAGAATACTGGAGTGGGTAGTACTGGGTTCTAGTCCCAACCCAGGAATCAAACCAGGGTGTCCTCTTTGCAGGCGGATTCTTTACCAGCTGAGCTACCAGGGAAGCCCATCCTAAGTCTCTAATCTTACTTACTAATTCAACCTTTGTTTCACTGAGTGCCAGCTAAGTGTAAATATCACTCTTTACAGTTTTATCAGATAATCCTCCTCCCCTCATATGCCATGACTACTCTCACATTTGTTTGTTTGCTCATTCTGGCAGCTTTTGAGGGGTCATTTACACCTTTGTCCATCTAGACACTGGTATCCCCTGAAGAGCTATTTTTCTTAAACCCTTCTTTGCTTACTCTAGTCCACATTATGCTTCTTGTTTTCAGTCTTTCCCACTTATCCTGCCATTTTGTGGTCACTTACTTATCTTGTAGTTATCTTTCATTCCAACAAATATTTATTGATATTCCTTCATGTGCTTGGAACTGTTGTACACTGAAGATACAGTAGTGAATGGAATAAACTTTTGCCCTCCTGAAACATGTATTCTAGTGGATAAGATAAATAGTAAACAAAGATTTAATTATTTGATGCGTGTTACACTTGTCTTAATAGCTATAAAATGTAAACCCAGAAATAAGATTCATATTTAAGAATAAGAAGGTTATTTCCTGTCCAGGTACAAAGTATTTCTAGATACTGATTGAAATGCTCAAAATCTTGTCAGTGACCTTTGTTTTAATTTACTTTAGCTGATAAATATTTTGTCCATGTATTTGTTTTTAGTGTGCTTTCAATTGCAGTAGCTGGGGACAAGTAATATAACTGTATTACTAATAAGGTGTTAAAAAGTATGTCATCTTAATTTTTTTGTCATATTTCCACATTTCCTCGACATTCAAGAAAATGCAGGTATTTGGGGCAAAATACTAAGATTCTTTTTACCCCCACCCCAAGAAAAAAAGTTAACTGGTGTTTATTTGTTAAACAGTGATCCTGAAGCAGGCATTTAGGGGGGTGGTGGGTAAAAGTACAAAATGAGGGTATGGTATTGGCTTTTGGGGGATTTAGAGCCTGTAAGGAGGGACAGATAACAGACACAATCAGATTTGTTTATTACTTAGTAAAATGAAAGTGGAAAGTAAGACTAGAAGAATGTTCCAGTGTTAATAGCCTAGATAGGTGTGTGTGAGGCAGAGTTCTTAATCAGAAGGTTAAAATAATTCTATTAAACAGGCCCACCATAAAATGTGCTACTTTCTCAATAAAAAACCTTAATGGAAGTAAAATTATCACGTTAATGAATAATAAAAAAAAAAATGTGTTAAAATTATGTACTTGGGTTCCCAGGTGACGCTAGTGGTAAAGAACTTAACCTGCCAATGCAGGAAACATAAGAGATGCAGGCTCGATCCCTGGTTGGGAAGGCCCACTAGAGGAGGACATGGCAACCCACTCCAGTACTCTTGCCTGGAGAATCCCATGGACAGAGAAGCCTGGTAGGCTACAGTCCATAGGGTCACAAAGACTTGGACACAACTGAAGCGGCTTAACAGGCTTGCATGTGCTTGGGTGTTACGGACCTTGTGTTAGAAACGTCATTATCAGGCATATTCTAAAATGTAAGGTAAATGGCAGTATTGAACACAAACTAAAAGAATGTTAGTATTTAAAATTTACTAGAAATGTATAGCTTTTGGAGAAAAGTTGAAGTCAGTTTGAGAAATTGCTAGAGGCTAGTGCAATGCAGGGGCTGGCTGCCACACTACCCTGTGGCGGACTCAGAAGGCACTGGGACGCTGGAAGAGCAGAAGTGCTTCTCTTCCTGGGAATCGCTCGATCTGATGTTCCAGCAGTGCTGCTCTGTTCCTCTGTTATGTTGAGATATTTCTGTTCCTTCAGTACCATGCTCACTTTTAGGCCCTTGCATGTCTTTTTCTTCCTGTCTGGAACAATTTTCTTATTTCTCTCTCCTCTTTCTCATGGCTTATTCCTACTCATTCTTTTAATTCACATATCAGTTGTGACTTCATCCAAGAAGTTATTTTCAAATCCCTCCCCCCAAATTTCAGTTAGATTTTTCTGACAAAAGGTATTTGAAAAATACTCTGTATACCTCCAGTGTAGTCTTTAACATACATTATAATCTTGCTTATTTATTATCCCTGACTGTGAGTTACATGAGGGCAAAAATGACTTGTATCCCCAATGTCTAGCACAGTACATAAGTATTTAGTAAATAGCACTACTTTGACTGAAGAATACGTACATTTTCCTTCTGACCAGATTTAGTGCACAGAGGATTTTGGATATCATTTATAAGACTGCTCTTCTCCATTCATCATCTGATTGGAGAGCCAAAGTAAAACCATGCGAAGAGGTAAAATAACAAAGGATAAAGGCCAGCGTGAATCACTAGTTTAATGGTTGACTCAAAGTAGAATTAAAAACAGCCCAATTAAAAGTGTTGACAACATGCTATGAATTCAGGGCAGGGCAACAGATCACTGGATGCTAGAGTAATCTATGAATGGAGACTTGATAATGGAAAAAGAGTTTCAATTAGATGTTGGAGGAGGAGAAGGATTGGTTAGGCGAGAGGAGGAGCGACTGTTCTGGCCTAATAGACACTGTTACTGTTCTAAACACTTTGGTTCCAAAGGATGAAAGCCTGTACATTTCTGAAATGTACCTTTTCAAAATTTAAGGATTTCCCTTTAGGAGTAAAATGGCATGAGATTAGTTTTTCCCTTTGTTTACCACAGTTGACTTGAGACAAGAAACAGTCTGTCTTAGGCTCATTTTTTGTGTGAAGTAAGAATACCACCTGCCTTGCCAATCTTACAGATCTTAACATGTTGATAAAGTGAGATATTACAGTAAAATTATTTGAAATGAATAAAAATATTCTAGAAATGCAGCTTGTACTTATTTCCATTCTAATGTATATGCCTGGCAATAGAGAGCTTCTTGAGCTATTTCTCAGCTTGGAGATGTTATACTGCTGCAAAAACTGAACCTTAAGAGTTCTTGGTTTTCAACATGAGCTTTAACATGGCGTGGAGTGTAGGTGGTGGTGGTGGTGGTGGCTCTGGAGCAACTATTGTTACTTGCTGTGGAATCCTTATTTTGATCCTTCAGCAAGCGCAATTTTAAGTGGCTCTGTTCTGGGCATTTCGTCTCTAGATGACCCTTGTGATTGATTCAGCTATGGTAGAGGACATGGAATTCCATTTTTATAATGTATGATTTTATTTTTTTCCTTGAAACCTGAATTTAATTATGTTTAGGCTTTAACAACTTAACTTTCCCTCCCAACACTCATTAGATATAAATTTGCACCAAGTGATTTTTGCATCTGAGAATGATCTTTTCAATTACTTTCTAGTATCCCAAGGTTCACTTTTTTCTTTTTAAAATTTATGTGTTTTATGAAAACAATTTTTTATTATTTACTTTTAATGAAAAGCTTTAACTCTGACTTTAATAGGCACATGAACCACATCTTTAAAACTTGAGATATAATTGACATATACTCTTAGCAAATTTCAGATAAGCAGTATGGAATTATTAACTGTAGTCACTATGCTGTGCTGAAACATACAATTCTTGCAATAACTATAGGGAGGTTCTGTTATTCCCATTTGATAGATGAGGAAAGAGGCAGTAAGTTACTGAAAGGTTATATAACTTATCTAGGATCACACAGCTAGTAGCTATGAGCTGGGAAGAGAATGTATACAGTCTGGCTCTACAATAATTGCTTTTAACCACTGTTAAAACATTGCTTATTATGTCATTGGATTGTCCTTGAAAAGATTAAAAAACACAGAAATAAGATTCACTTTGTAAACATTAACTGTTTACCCTGGTTAGACCGGATTTCATTTATTCCATTTAGCACATATTTACTAGGTGTATTTATGTTTCGGACACTGATAAATGCTGAGTTTTGAACAAGATGTACATAATCCTGAACCTATGAAATAAGAGACTTAGAAACACCAGAGATGAGCTAAACTATATGCTTCATTTGCCTTGAAAATACATCTCATTTGTCCTGAAAGTATCGTTGTTTTGTGCGGTTGGTGCCTAGTATAATTGACATTTATAGTGCTGACACAATCATGAAATAATTATGTTCTTCATATCCTGTTTATTAAGACAGGAAAAGGATAAAATAGACTGAGAAAGGTTCTTTAGAAGTCTTAATCTCCTGTTTTACCACTATACAAAAAGATCCCCAGAAAACTCTTATTTGCTCCGAGATTGGTTTTTTGTTTTAAGATTCCTATAAATAGTATAAATACAAAAGATGTGTTTCTGAAAGTGTTTTAGTTGTGTGAAAAACTCATTTATACAAAATATTTTTTCCTTAATTATATGAGAAAACTATATATTACCGTAGCATTTATATTTAAAACAGTTTCTCAGCAGGCCTCCTTTAGCCCTACTGGGAGGAAGGGTAAGCATGGTATTTTTCTTTCTGTAACTTGAGTGACTTGAATAAAATTGAACAAGAAAGAAACAAAAAACAACGGAAAAAAAAGATGGTACTTCAGGTGAAAATAACCTGAAGTTATGCATAATTTGATTCTTTTATATAGTAACAGTGTTCATGAGTAATTTTTTTTTTTAACTCTACAAAAATGTTTTTATCTGTGTTGGGACTGCAGTGGAACTTCCTCATAGTGTCTGTTTTCTTCTGTTTAATAATTTCTTGTGTGAAATATTCCAGCAGACTCAGCCATTAGTAGAAGAAAATTATACGCTTCTAATTCTTGCCTCATGAATTATCAAAGATAGAAAACGTTACATAAAGAAGCTTCATGTTATATAACAAAGTTTATAGAAAAGTCACCATTTTCTTTTTGACTTAGTCATCTCATTTTTGATAGATTGCAAAGGTCGACTGCAAGGAAATACTAGACATCATATGTAATCTGGAATCTGAGGGTCAGGATAACACAGCATTTGTTCTTTGTACGACTTACCTTACCCAGCAGCTCCAAACTGCAAGTGTATATTGTTCTTGGTAAGTATATTTAGTTTTTATTCCCTTTATTTGTTAGTACATAGTATAGCATTTAGGGTTTATGTAAAACATTGGTTTGTTTCAAACTTAAAGTCTTAAGTGGATTAAATGATGACATGACAATTAAATCTCACTTACAAGCTAAACCATTTAATTAAAAATATTGAGTCCAAAAATAAAGAAAGAGTGAAAAGTCTGAGCTCCTCTTGATTATTTCATGGAGGGTTATCTGTTAACTTCAATATAAATCTTCTTCTTTGAAGATGAAATTATGGCAGTATGAACCAAATAGGTGTGAGTTTGTTATCCTTTACATTTATTTCACATCTTCTGGTAGTCACTTTCACCCTCATATTTGGAAACGCACTAATTATCTAGGTTTCTAGGTCAAACTTGCACTACAGAGGGAAACCCTTTTGAATAGTAATCTTTTTTGCAACTTTAGTACTGTTCAGCAAAATTGCATTATTTGGTTTTAATTCAGTTTATGTCTTGTTTGCATACAGAGTATTTAGTTGCTAAAAAGGAAACAATAAATGTAACCCATGGTTCTTTCATCCTAACTGTATTGAAGCTATTTAGGACAGCAGGACAAACCTCTAAAATGTATCACTCTGTCAGTAAGTATCAGATTAGTGGTATGGATAACACTATAAGGTATTAGAGAAAGGTGCTCACTGTATACCAGAGTTTAAGCAGGGTGTTAGAGAGGAGGTAGTATGCAAAGAATGGACTGGTTGGATTTGCATCAGCTTTTTTTTTTTTTGATTTGCATCATCTTGATTAGAAGAGCTTTTAAGGATGGCTTGAAGTTGGAAATAAGCATTTTGTTTATAGGAAAACCTAGTAAAGCCTTTTATATATACTTCAGCCCTTATTGATCTCCCTGTGGAGCATCTGTATATATTTGTAAAGTTTTATAACTGTTAGCATTTTTTATGTTACTGTATTTCTTTTTATTTACTAATTTGTATAGAAATATTATTTGTGTTCCATAGATTATCTCACCCAGTCCTCATAATAATCATTGTACAGATAAGGGAGTGGAGGATCGAAGGAATTCTAGAAGTCTTCCGCTGCCCACCGTCTCAGGGCCAGAGTCGTAGAGTGAAGCGCAGGGTTTTGGCTGCTCATACGGCTGTTTCCTTGACAAGGGCCAGAGCTCAGTGGCAGTCTTCTGCTGCCACTTCCTCTATGTTAGAGTTACATCTCCTATGAGGGAGGAGATAGTGGGACAGGACTGACTATACTTTGTAATAATCATTGCGGGCATTTTATTAGCCAACCAAAAGAAATGATGTAGGTAAAAAGAAATTTTAGCAGAGCAGTGAGATTTTTGATCACTGTCAAGTAGAAGGATTTGTTTGCTTTTCATGCATAAGAAATTAGAGATTTAACCTCAGTAAAGCAGATGTATTTATTTACTGCTGGGGGAGCAACCCCCATTTTTTCTTGTTATAGTTATTTTCTTTGCCTATAATAAATATAGGCATCTTTTCTTTTATAGTTACTTTCTTTGCCTATAAGGAGTAATATCAGCTAGCTGCAGCTAGGTTTTTAGTGCAAAGAAATCACATGAAATCACATAGGAGATGTGTTACAGATTATAAAGAGTTTTTTAAACTGTAGTCACATGGTTCTTGTAATATTCTTCATACAGCTTCCCTTGTTTCCCTAATGGGTCTTGGATTAATGCTCTTCTCCTGCAGCAGGAAGGGATTAACAGGGATTTCCCACTTGTTGGCCTCCTGAGGCGCTGTAATGAGTAAAGAAAAGGAAAGAAAATCTTAAATCACTTCAGACTTTGTTAAAAGTAAGCTTCTTCCAAGCATTTCAGAGGGCAATAGAATATAAAATTTAGAATTTTGAAGTATTATTTCACCCTTCTGTTTGGACAGAGGGGAGTGGGTGGTAAGGTAGTAGATATTAGAGTTAGAATAGTCATGACATAAAAACTGAATTTTACTAAGGAAAATAAATCCCAGGAATTCTGTTCAAATAGATTAGATTCTTTTGTTGTGATAGAGATGTTCCTGTGTTGAAGATAGTGGACTATATGGGAGTATTTGTCTAGAAAAGAAAAAAAAAATATTAATTGGCATTTTATTGGCAACAGTAAAGTTGGAATATGATAATAAAAACAGTCATTTATTTTTAAATACATATATATACTAGAATTTATAAAATGTCATTCTTGAGCTTGGTTACCATTGAAGATAGTTGAAAGGTAAACTATGTAACTTGTCGCCCAAACTTTTTTATTCTTTTAGAAATTTCCTTCAGAGATGCTTAACAAATTGCAGTAAATCTTACTACTTCATAGTGGTTACCATATTATTGATCTCAAAAGGTATATCACTTAGCTTATTCATTAAGCTTGGCCACAAAAGATTTTTGGCTGTCTATAAAAGTCAAGGAAGGGCTGAAGGAGTGAGTTCCCTGTAGATGTTTGGCAGTGGTAATGTAATTAGAGTAGCCATGCAGGTGAGAAAGGTAACCATTTTGAATGGGACAGTGTACATACACATGTGTAGTTACCGCTGCTACTTTGAAAATAAAATCATACAGTTGAACTTTAATCTCCACTGTAAACTTTCAGTCAGTGTTTGATACGTTGACCTTTGGTTTCTGTAGCATCTCTGAGCTTAAATCTTGTGTGTTATTATTTATGTTTCTTCAGGTGTAATTTCATGTCTGTTCTCTCTCAACTAGACTGTGATGGATATACCATCCATCACATACAACATCCATATATGTTGTCCAATTTATAGGTCAGTCCCTAGCACCTGGCAAAGATCAGATCCAGGATATCCATATGTTTTATTAATATTTAACTGACATTTTTTATGAAAAAAGGTCATGAGAATCAGCCTTTCCAGGAGCCCTTTTAAGGGGGTGGTCATTCCTTAATTCCACAAAGTTGTCTTTGCCTTGCTTCTAAAATGTCTAAATTCTGGATCACAATGTGACATCGTGGGCCTCCTACTTTGCAGAAACATAGTGTAAAGTTCTTACTTGGTAGGTAGATGTCTGCCAGTTTTTCCTTTAAATTTCCTTTCCAATTTTTATAAATTTGTATGTAATTTGTTATCTTGAGGTAGGCAGTGACCTAATTTGAAGGTGAAGTAAATCATCTGAACATTGGAAGTATCCATACAGTAGAATCATTTTCAGTATATTTTTCAATGATTGTCTATTTAAAAAGATCACATCATTATAGTGATTAAAGTACATGTATGATCCGGGAGACTATAATTTGCTGGTGGTAGTTCATTATTCTGGTATGTAGATTTGAATGGATGGTTAAAGTGACATCTTGACTTTCTCACTAGTAAGTAATCCACTAGTTGTCATGGTTTCAGGCATGGTTTTATGTTTGGGATGGCAATAGTAGTTTTAAATTGTTGAATTGAAACTGTGGAAATATGTATACAGATATAAAATACATGATAGAAATTCTCTTTTTTGGTCATGGTTATTTGGAGTTAAGATAACCAGAGTTTGAAACACCTAATTTGGAATAAATCAGACCCCACACATTCTTACTTATTAAAAAAAACATTTTGAGACATTTTAATTCTCAACGTGCCTTTTATCACTTTATCAAATTTGCCTAACTTTAAACTTCTAGCTAGTTGATGAATTTTAGATAGTAGATATTCTTTACCCTTTTATCTTTATAATCAGGTTTCACTAGCTTTAATGATTTTTTCTTTTCAAATAGCATAGATTTCATGTACATATATTTCAGTAGGTACTCTTTTTTATCTCTGAGCATATGTAATTCTCCATTTTCTAAAGTTTTGTTAGTAAGATAAACATATGTGTAAGTCTTGTAAGTTTAAAAATGAACAGTCATCCCAATTACTTGCCTGGTAGCTATTTTCATAGCTGGCCTATCTTATATCTATGTAAGAATTTTACCATATCCAAATGTCAGTTACTTCCTTAAAAATATGAGAAAATGATAACATTTCTCTTCTATTTTGCTAAGTAACTTTCTTTGCATTCACATTTCATATTCACGTTATAACTCATTTCTGTCCTGGATGATTTTGAGTTTCTAGTGCTTTTTCTTGAGAGTTTCTCTGAACCCATTCAGTGCTTTTATGTAACTTATTCTTTTCAAGCTTTTCTTTGTATATTTGTGGGATTCTTCTATTGTAGCCATTTCCAAGAGTGTCATTTTACTAATTTTATTAGTAATATTTAAGCATTCCAAGATACAGGCCTAAGTAGCATTATGACATTTTAGAGATGGAAAAGGATTTCTCATGAGATGAATGTGGAGAAGTATATATACCATTAGACTACTTCATAGTTGTATGCACTTTGTTAGCAGCATAGTGGTGCCTGATGATCCTTGCCCACTAGAACAGGGCTTGATTCAGTCATTATAATTATCAGTGTAAGGAGTAAAACCTTTTAGGATAAGGTGGGATCTAAAGAAGTCTTTGAAAATGTCAGCATAAAGGAAGTAGTCTTCTGTTGTTTTTTTTTCCCCAGGCACAAAGAAGAAAGTGGGGAAATTTTCAAGGAGGATTCTTTTTAACAATTTAACCAGTTTGAGAGGAAGCAATAGGGAATATGGAAAGGGAGGTGGCAACCCATTTCAGTGTTCTTGCCTGGAAGATCTCATGGACAGGGGCGCCTGGCGATCTACAGTTCATGGGGTCGCAAGGGAGTCGGACATGACTTGGCCACTAAACAGCAAAAATAGGGAATATAGATGGTTTGTTCTTCTAGATTTTGTTACACTACTGTCAGCTTACTTTCACAAACTGAAAAACTGGGGTAGCGATACCAGTTCCTTTAAATGTTTTATCATAATCTCTCTCTCTTTTTTAAAATAGGGAATTGACTCTCTTTTGGAGTAAACTGCAAAGAAGAATCGACCCTTCTGTGGACACTTTTTTGGAGCGCTGTCGTCAGTTTGGTGTCATAGCTAAAACACAGCAGCATTTATTTTGCCTGATTAGAGTTATACAAACTGAAGTGAGTAATTTATGTTTTTTGTGCTGATTGTTACTGGAGGGAAGAAATAAGTGGGGAGACAACTTCTCAGGCAACTCTTTTTAAATAAGGGAAAATGAGAAATAATGGGATTTAATAAGATTATGGAACTAGACATAGCTAGCTGTTTCTGCAGATTTCCTAGGAATCAACAATATTTCTTTGTGGAAAATAGTGATCGACATTACAGACCACTGGAGGAAGGAAAGATTGTTTCTTGATTGTCCCCTCAGTCACCCCAACCTAGGTCTGGTTTTCCTAGAATAGTGTTCTGTATTATATACAGACATGTTTGTTGGTAAATTAGGATAGTAATTATTAGTGAAGAAAGTATAATTGTATTTTCCAGCTCCTTGATAATGGAATGACTAACTCCTTGATGATGGAGTGATAGATTATCTAGGTTTTAGAGGAAAGGACTGTACACAGATTGCAAGCTTCTGTGCAAATTAGGAAGCAAGTTAGTTTTGTCTTGTTTTTTAAGAAATAAATATTTCCTAAAATGAAGTGCTATGTATAAAACCTAGTGTTTTGAATTTGGCCCCATAAATTAATGCTAAGACTGGAGATTTAGACGAGCCTTATGCTATGCTTGGTTTCTGTTTTTAGTGTCTACTCAATGACAGAGATCCCTGTATACCTGTATCTATGATGGTTTATGGGTATGTTTTATGGGTTACTTCTTTGACAACATCCAAGGATTGTTTATACTAAAGTCAAGGCACAGTTGTATCATTGATATGTTCTGTAGCCTTTAATGTATCCTATTTTAGTACTATCCATATCCTATTTTAATACTGTGTGTCTAGTCTTCTCCAGTAAAGATAGGAAAATGTAAAACAGTTATCAGAAGCAAATTCATACTTAGACAAGCTAGGTGATTATTATTTCTCATCACTACAAATGAAGTTGTATCCCTATCATAGGAGCATGTTCAAGTAATTACAGAACTTGCCTGTTTAAAATAATCAGTGGTACAACTGGCCTTTTAGAAGTTTTGGTTTTAGGGTTTGTTTGTTTGTTTTAATCTTGAAGGAAAGGCTGAGTTTTTCCTTGCTGCATAAGAGAACACCACAGCTTAGCCCTGAAGTCAGCACCCATTTATTAGCGCACAGTTTTGTGGGGCAGAAGTCCAGCACAGTGTGGCATGGTTCACGGCCCAGTATCACAAGGCCAAAATTGAGGTGTTGGCCAAGCTGAGTTTTTATCTGGAGGCTCTGTAGACAGTCCACATCTGAGCTCATTCGTATTGTTGATAGAATTCAGTTCCTTTCAGTTGTAGGGCTAAAATCCTCATTTTCTTGCTGGCTGTCAGCCACAGCCTGTTTTCAGCTCCTGGAAGCCACTCTCATTTTCATTTTGAAGCCAGCAAAGGCACAAAGAATTCTTCAAATATGACCTCCTTCACCTCTGACTTCCAGACCTAGATTT
>NW_011495044.1:4501785-4527350 GCF_000754665.1 Bison bison bison | reverse complement strand
ACCTAGATTTAAAGAGCTTGAGTGATTGGGTCAGGTAATCCACTTGTCTTAAGATCAATGGGTTTGGGGCTTTAATTACACCTGCAGGGTCTCTTTTGCCATATAACATAACATAATCATAAGAATAATTCCATATTTATAGGTTCTGCTTATACTCAAAATGAGGAGATTATACAAAAGTGAAGGTCAGGGGGTTATTTTAGATTTCTCTTTACCTCAGGGAATCACAAAAATGGGAAAATGTTAGAGGATTAGAGAAGATGGGTTTCTGACACATACCAAGGAATTTGCTGTCCATTTGTATAACCAGAACCCATTTATTTTTCATCCTAGTCCTAGGATATTTTCCCCCTGTAATCTTTACTTATGATATTTGTCCTAAAGGGTAGAAAAGCTATGGACTGGTGGGTGGAAGGGGAGTGAAATGGAATTCCTTTCAAATTGAGCAAGACACCTCTAGGTTTTCAAAAGCGAGAGGTGATCTAACCTCTATCATTTGGGATCTAGTTCTACTGTGACTGGAGATATCCCAGATGATAGTGATGTGAAGAAGAAAAAAGTTTTTCCCTCTCTTTTACAAATCAATAACCCAGCTAGATAGGCCAAGGATCCTCTCATGGCTCCACATATCAGAAACCCAGGTTCCTTTTATCTGCTGTTAACATATAGCTTCCGTCTCATGTTCCAAGATCTAACTGTTCCAGTCCCAGCTATAATGTCTTCATTCCAGATAGCGAGTAGAGTGGGGAGCAGACCACACTATGACACACCTTTTCCCCTGTTCCTTCTAACGCATTCACAAACACGGTCACCTAGCTGCAAGGGGAGCTTGGAGATACACTGATGATTCTGGGTGACTTTCTAACCAGATAAAATCAGGTATTTGATTTTTGTGAAAGAGGTGAAATGATCTTAGTGCATAGCAACCGGTTACATAGCCCTTGGGAAGGAAAAGATTAATGATGCTGAAAAACTTTTGTGGGCATTGGGTCTTTTGTGGAAGGCAGGCCTTGTAATAGTACCTCCTTATTTTCTGGATTTTAGTTTTCTCTAAATAAAGAGCTTAAAGCAGATAATCAATTAAAGGTGCTCAAGACTTCTTAAACTTTGATTCTGTGACTTGAGAAACTCATATTGGAAGGGATGACTTTAGAGAATGTAGGGTGTCTCTCAAGGCTTTAAAAATAGTATGACAGAAGAATGGATATAGATGTTGGTTATATTTGAAATGGAAGGTATAAGAAGAGGGATAATCTTGAAGCCAGTTTATTTGACCATTGAGCTCTTTTTGGTGGAACATACAAGTTAGAATCATTTTGCAAAATTTTGTCTAGTTTTATTCCCTTCTCTTCAGTAATAAAGAAGCTGAAAATTAGAAATGTGTGACTTGTAAGGATCTAGACCCTGGGTATCTTGACAAATGGCATAATGGTTATCATTTGTAAGTCAGATACAATGGTTATCATTTGTAAGTCAGAGCACAGAGGACTTGGAGAAAGTCCATTAAGTTTTAAAATTTTTCATAGGTTCTTAACAGGTTACTAAACCCCTTTCACAAGACTGTGTGAGTAAACAGCAAAGAATCCAGATCTGTTCTTTATTAAACAGCCCAATCTAGTTGAAATGGTAAAGTTTGTGAAATCACTAAGAATACTTTTCCAAAAACAACCCCACAGAACTACCATTATACATTCTGAATGGGTAGTTACTTGTTAAAGGAGTGGTGAATAAATTAGAATTAGGGTGTGGAATGTGGAACTGAATTTTGAAGAAACTGATGGATATGAATAATTTGATAGGTTTTTAAACAGGAAACTGAAGAAGTGCCTTGGCATATTGTATCAAGGGCACGTGGGATATAGCGAAGCCAAATGAGGATAATCTATGCAAAAAGTTTATTCAGAATAATGTCCAAGATTAATAAGGGTTCTGTATATTGATGGCAGTTATTTCATTGTGTTCTCAGAATTTAGAATGGTACCCAACACAGAATAATTGCTTAGCAAATTGAACAGTGGGATTTATCATCAAGTATTTTATATGGGATTCTGTTGAATATGTACTGTGTGCCAACATTGTATTAATCACTTTCTGTTACCTTACTTCATTTTTATAACAACATTAGGAGAAAATCTAATATTGCCGCTACAGTTGTCATTTTACAGATAAGGGGACTGAGGCTTAGAGGCGTTAAGAACTTGTCACTGTTGCGAAGCTGGGGTTCAAAGGCAATCAGTCTGGCTCAAAATTCTGTGCTTTTCAGTACTGTATTTTAAGCTACTCTGCCATAAGATCCTGCTTTTCTTTGTTCATATTATTTTCACATATCCTTTCAGCCTCTCACATGAAAGGATCATTTTAAATGCACTTGCCTTTTATCATATACAACCAGGTCTTTTTCATGATTTTTGACTAATTTCTGAGAACCTGCTGCTTTAGAGAAATTTTCTTTTGTTTTTCTATGGGAAACAGATTCAGTACACCTGTAACTATAAAGTACTGATTTTTTTTTTTGGAGGAAACGGAAAAATCATTTATTTTACCCTTGAGGTTTTGAAAACACCCAGTTGTTCATGATACATGAATTTTTTAAATTGAATTCAGTCTTAAACTCCCTTTTACACATGTATTTCCTCTTAAACCCATTTATTTAAGCCCTATCCTTCCTACCCAGCTGAGACAGTTCTTTTTTGACTCTTTCAGTGACCTTATTTATTCTGAGCTCCTCTGAATTTATGTGCCTTTTTAATTTACACATTTGGCACATAGGTAGATTGCTGAGGGTTAAGGACTGCTTTAATATGCAGTGCTTTGGGACTTGCCTGGCGGTCCATTCGTTAAGACTCCACATTTCAACTGCAGGGAACATGGGTTTTGTTACTGTTGGGGAACTAAGATCCTGCATGCTGCACAGTGTGGCCAAATAATAATAATAATATACAGTGCTTTATAAAGTTGGATACTCTATAAATGTACATTGTTGTTGTTTATAAGTTTTAAGAAGAGTGTATGTGTGTATACTATCAGTGAAATTTATGTAGTATTTCCAAATTTATGTAGTTTTCCATATGGAAAAAAAACCTTTTCTTCCCTGTTTTTCTTAACAGGCACAAGATGCTGGTCTTGGGGTGTCGATTTTACTGTGTGTCAGAGCTCTTCAACTCAGAACAAGTGAGGATGAAGAAATGAAGGCATCAGTTTGTAAAACAATTGCTTGTCTTTTGCCAGAAGATTTAGAAGTTAGACGAGCTTGTCAGCTTACAGAATTTTTAATTGAACCCAGTTTGGATGGATTTAACATGTTGGAAGAACTGTATTCCCAACCAGATCAAAAATTTGATGAAGAAAATGCACCAGTTCCAAATTCTCTCCGATGTGAGCTTTTACTAGCTTTAAAAGCCCACTGGCCTTTTGATCCTGAATTTTGGGACTGGAAAACTTTAAAACGACACTGCCACCAACTTCTAGGACAAGAAGCCTCAGATTCTGATGATGATCTAAGTGGCTATGAAATGTCTATTAATGACACAGATGTTTTAGAGTCATTTCTCAGTGACTATGAGGAAGGTAAAGAAGATAAACAATATAGAAGAAGAGATGTGACAGATCAACATAAGGAGAAAAGAGACAAGAAACCCATTGGTTCTTCTGAAAGATACCAGAGGTGGCTTCAGTATAAATTTTTCTGTTTGTTATGTAAGCGAGAATGTATAGAGGCCAGGATTCTTCATCATTCTAAGATGCATATGGAAGATGGAATTTACACCTGTCCGGTTTGTATTAAAAAATTCAAGAGAAAAGAAATATTTGTTCCTCATGTGATGGAACATGTTAAAATGCCACCAAGCAGAAGGGACCGCTCTAGAAAGAAATTACTCTTGAAAGGCTCTCAAAAGGGAATCTGTCCCAAGAGCCCCTCTGCAGCCCTGGAGCAAGGTCAGTCACTGAATGAACAAGCCAAAGGAGAGTCACATGAATATGTCACATTCAGCAAATTAGAAGATTGCCACCTGCAAGACAGAGATTTGTACCCATGTCCTGGCACAGACTGTTCCCGTGTGTTTAAGCAGTTCAAATACTTAAGTGTGCATCTTAAAGCTGAACACCAAAATAATGATGAAAATGCCAAGCACTACTTAGATATGAAAAATAGAAGAGAGAAGTGTACTTATTGTCGACGACATTTCATGTCTGCTTTTCACCTGCGAGAGCATGAACAAGTGCATTGTGGTCCTCAGCCTTATATGTGTGTATCTATAGATTGCTATGCTAGGTTTGGATCAGTGAACGAACTGCTTAACCATAAACAAAAACATGATGATCTGCGTTATAAATGTGAATTAAATGGCTGTAATATTGTTTTCAGTGACTTGGGACAGCTTTACCACCATGAAGCACAACACTTTAGGGATGCATCTTACACGTGCAACTTCGTTGGCTGCAAAAAGTTCTATTATTCCAAAATTGAATATCAGAATCACCTCTCAATGCATAATGTTGAAAGTTCAAATGGAGATGTGAAGAAAACAGTGAAACTTGAGCCGGCAGCAGGTGAAAAGCAGGATTGTATTGATCAGCCCCATCTGCTTGACCAAACTGATAAGTCACGTTTACCAGAGGATCTTCTCTTCTGTGCAGGATCAGCTAGTTCTCAGATAGAAACTACAGAAAATCTGAAAGAAAACAGTGACAGTAATTCTAGTGATCAGTTAAGTCATAGCTCTTCAGCTTCCATGAATGAAGAGTTAATTGACACACTGGATCACTCTGAAACCATGCAGGATATATTATTATCTCATGAAAAAGTTTTTGTGCCCTCCAGTTTAAAGGAGAAATGTTCCAATGTAGCAGTTTGTTTTGATGGGACTAAGTTTACCTGTGGTTTTGATGGCTGTGGTTCCACATACAAAAACGCAAGAGGCATGCAGAAGCACCTACGGAAGGTTCATCCATACCATTTCAAACCCAAAAAGGTAAAGACAAAGGATCTCTTTCCCTGTTTGGGTAATGAACACAATCCAACGACTGAAAAGTTTGATGCAGAACCTAAACCCAGCTCAGATACAAACAGTGACTCCCCAGATGAAGGTCTGGATCACAATATCCATACTAAATGTAAACGAGAACATCAAGGCTATTCCTCAGAAGCCTCCATCTGTGCCTCTAAAAGGCCCTGTACAGAGGATACCATGTTGGAACTTCTGTTACGCTTGAAACATTTAAGCTTGAAAAACTCAATAACCCATGGATCTTTCTCAGGGTCATTGCAGGGGTACCCATCCAGTGGTGCTAAGTCTCTTCAAGCAGTTTCAGCTACAATCTCAGATCTTAATTTTCAGAATCAAGATGAAAATATGCCAAGTCAGTACCTGGCGCAGTTGGCAGCCAAGCCTTTTTTCTGCGAGCTTCAAGGATGCAAATATGAATTTGTGACTAGAGAGGCTTTGTTAATGCATTATCTTAAAAAGCATAATTATTCAAAAGAAAAAGTCCTTCAGTTAACCATGTTTCAACATCGGTATTCCCCGTTCCAGTGTCATATTTGCCAAAGGTCATTTACGCGAAAAACACACCTTAGGATTCATTATAAAAATAAACATCAAATTGGCAGCGACAGAGTAACTCAAAAACTATTAGATAATGAAAAATGTGATCATGAAGGCCCATGCTCAGTAGACAGGTTGAAAGTTGATTGTCCTTCAGAACTTGGAGGTGATCCCAGTGGTAACTCTGAGAAGCCACACTGTCATTCTAAAAAGGATGAGTGCAGTTCGGAAACAGATTTGGAGTCATCCTGTGAAGAAACGGAAAGCAAAATATCTGATCTCTCATCACCAATAGGCAGCCATAGAGAAGAAGGAGAAGGAAGAGAGGGCAGAGGTAGCAGGAGAACTGTTGCTAAAGGAAATCTCTGCTACATTTTGAATAAATACCACAAACCATTCCATTGTATTCATAAAACTTGCAACTCCTCCTTCACCAATCTCAAAGGCTTGATTCGCCATTACAGGACTGTACATCAATACAACAAAGAGCAGTTATGTTTAGAGAAAGACAAAGCGAGAACCAAAAGGGAACTTGTCAAATGTAAAAAGATATTTGCCTGCAAATATAAGGAATGTAACAAACGCTTCCTGTGTTCCAAAGCTCTTGCGAAGCACTGTAGTGACTCTCATAACCTAGATCACATTGAAGAGCCGAAAGTGCTTTCTGAAGCTGAGTCAGTGGCCAGATTTTCCTGTAACCAGCCTCAGTGCCCTGCTGTTTTTTATACATTCAGTAAGTTGAAGCACCACTTGATGGAACAGCATAACATTGAAGGAGAAATACATTCAGACTATGAAATTCATTGTGATCTTAATGGCTGTGGCCAGATTTTCACCCATCGCAGCAATTATTCTCAACATGTATATTACCGACATAAGGACTATTATGATGATCTGTTTAGAAGCCAGAAAGTAGCAAATGAAAGGTTACTACGGAGTGAAAAGGTGTGTCAAACAGCTCACCCTCAGGGGCACGAACATCAGACGACCAGGAAATCGTTTAATGCCAAGGCTAAAAAGTGTGGCTTAATCAAAGACAAAAAAGCTCCAATTAGTTTTAAAACGAGAGCTGAAGCCCTCCATATGTGTGTGGAGCATTCTGAGCACACACAGTACCCCTGCATGGTTCAAGGATGCTTGTCTGTGGTGAAGTTGGAGAGCAGCATAGTGAGGCATTACAAACGCACCCATCAGATGAGTAGTGCCTACCTAGAGCAACAGATGGAAAACCTTGTCATGTGTGTTAAGTACGGTACCAAAATTAAGGAGGAGCCCATTTCTGAAGCAGAGCCCTATATAAAGAAAGAAGAAGATGGAAGCTGTGAATCAGAGCTCATACAGCATAGCCATCCCCCAGCAGACACTAGCATGCCTGTGCAGACCGCTGACCCCCTTCATCCAGGCGAAAGGGATGGAGGCCAGAAAGGATGTACAGAGAGCAACCCAGTTTTTGATGCAGATTCTCTGCTCTACAGAGGAACTCTGAAATGTAACCATAGTTCAGAAACCACTTCTTTGGAACAATGTAATATAGTTCAGCCTCCTCCTTGTAAAATAGAAAATTCCATACCTAATCCTGATGGGACTGAAAGTGGGACTTATTTCACAAGTTTCCAGCTGCCTTTACCAAGGATCAAAGACTCAGAAACTGGGCAGCAAAGTTCAGGGCAAGAAAACACTGTAAAAAATTCAACCCATGTTCCAAAAGAGAATTTCAGGAAGCATCCACAGCCCAGGTCATTTGATTTGAAGACTTATAAACCAATGGGATTTGAATCTTCATTTCTGAAATTTATTCAGGAAAGTGAAGAGAAAGAAGATGATTTTGATGATTGGGAGCCTTCAGAGCACTTAACATTAAGTAATTCTTCACAACCGTGTAATGACTTAACAGGGAGTGTTATGGCAAACAATATGGTGAATGACAATGACCCTGAAGTTGACATACCTCATTCTTCCAGTGACTCTGCAATTCATGAGAACCTGACTGCAATCCCACCTTTAATAGTAGCTGAGACGACAACAGTTCCCTCCTTGGAAAACCTGAGGGTCGTATTGGACAAAGCATTAACAGACTGTGGAGAACTTGCCTTAAAACAGCTTCATTATCTTCGGCCAGTGGTTGTCCTTGAAAGATCTAAGTTTTCCACACCAATTTTAGACTTGTTTCCAACAAAAAAGACAGATGAGCTTTGTGTAGGAAGTTCCTAAATAGCAATTTTGTTTTAGAAACAGACTGGCTCCAGCACTGCAACGTGGGGACAGTTGCCAACTTGAACAAAGGCTGAGAACCAGCCACACCATCATTAGGGTAGAATAGGCTGTGTATTTACATGAATGTATAATATCTATGTCAGCAGTATTGGCTGAGTCCATTAGCTCTCCAGTTGGTTTATTGATTGGGTTTTTTGTTTTGTTTATTAAAAAATGGAACTGTATTCTTGTTTGGTGCTAATTAATACATCAAAATATATTGGGGCTTCCTTTTTCAAATTAAGTGTGCATGATTGTATATGGAACAGATACTAAGGTCCCAGGGTGGGAGGGCTAGGGAAAGGGGTATGGAGTTCTTACTTGACTTGAATGTGCGCCTGAGGGTGCTTTGTGTAATATATTGTACACTACAGCATCTTATATTTTTTGAGTTGAGTTTCAATAAATTACAATTTTTCACCCATTTTTTTTGTTTACTCATAATGAGTTTTCATGCCACACATGAATTGGAATTGCACATGTATTTTCTGAAATGTGCACTTATATTTTACCCCGGTTCTTAACCAAACCATTCAGATCAAGCTTCCTTTTGAATGACTGTTGTCTTAAAAAATTTGTGGAAAGAAAATTCTAAGATAGAGTAATAGAGTAATTAACTCTGGGAGTCAAGGTAGCTCCTGGAAGAGGATGTTCAGGAGTTTTTCAGGTAGAAAGGAGAGGGTATGCCAGGCATACGGCTCAACACATTCAGAGATAATAAAGCCGTGTTTCCAGGCAACTACAAATAATGTGATAGGCTGACAGTAAAAGGGGAGCACTGGAGCATATGAGCTTCTTGTAGAGATAGGAACCAGACCACGAACACGGAGGACTTTGGACTTGAGTCCATAGGCAGCCGAGAGCCTTTACAGAATTTTAAACAACATTCATATTAATCTGTAGATTGCTTGAAATGAGTGTGATTGGAGGGGCTGAGAATGGAAACAGATCTAAGTCCGTTAAAGTAATTGAGGCAAACTTGGTGAGAGGCAAACAACGGCAGCAGAGGGACGAGTAGATGAAATTGAGAAATTTAAGAGGATTATTATGCACTGGAGGGTAGAGAAAATGTTTTGAGGAAAACTTAAGGTTCTGTAGTGATGGATGCAACCAACTGAGGCAAGACTAAAAAGGAGTTTGGGGGAAGACAATAGAAACACAAGATGAGTTTGGCCTCTTGTGTTAAAGTTTCAGTGGACAGTGGGACATCCATGTATAATGACAAGAAAAGCACTGTTTTCTTATATAGCAGCTTTATTCTCTGTTCTTTGTGAAGTCACTTTATCATTATTTAACAATGAAATGACACAGATAGTCCTAAAATCACCTTCTTATGCCTCTGGTTAGAATTTTAAGATCTTTTCTCTGACCCTTAAACTTTGTTTTGTCAGCTCTTAAAGAATTTTATTCTACCACCTCCTCAGCCTAAGAGTCTAAAGCACCCTACCACCACTACCACCACCACCAAGCTGAAGTCATTTCTTGGCTCAGATCTTAGTAGGATACAAGATTCTCAAACAAGATTCTACTGAAAGCAAAAGTGGCAGAAACAGTGGAACTTCTTAGAGGCTGAGGTCACTACTGACTGAGTTCTTTGGGATCTTGAGCTCATTTCCCCTCTGGGCTTCAGTTTCCTGCCTTACGAAGTGTTGAGGTGTAAGTGATTGTTTCAAAAGGTCCTTTACCTGTGGTCTGAGCATGAGAAATAACCCGTGGCCTCATCTTAAAAATTCCTCATTCTAGAGATTTTTAGACCAGACCAAGAGAAAGCTGCTAATTTTAAGACTCAACTGTATCCATCCAAAAAGGGGAAGTCCCCAGTGGTCCAGTGGTTTAGTTAGGGCTCTGCATTCCCACTGCAAGCGGCACAGATTTGATCCCTGGTTGGGGAACCAAGGTCCCACGTGCTGTGTGGTTTGGCCAAAAGAAAAAGACTCAACTGTATTCAACCACTCCTAACTCCTACACCCTGGAAGGACCAAGTGAGTCACTGGCAGTAGTACCAAACCCTAGTTTTTAGAACCCAGTTGAAAGTTTGCTTTAATATGATCCTAGAAGCATTTTCTATTCTAGTTGGAATGGTTTGCTTCTTTTGATCTTTTTTTTTTTTTTAAGATATTTCAATATGGACCATTTTAAAAGTCTTTATTGAATTTGTTACAATATTGCTTCTCTTTTTATGTTTTGGTTTTTTGGCTTGGAAGCCGGTGGGATCTTAGCTCCTGCGCTAGGAACTGAACCTGCACTCCCTCCACTAGAAGGCAGAATCTTGACCACTGGATCGCCAGGGAAGCCTTTGATGTTTACTGAAGATGACGTTGTGTTAAAACCAGCATGTGTGATTATATGATAATACAGAAGGTCAGAGGGTTATTTTTGAAGCTTTTAGTACTATCATTTTTACTTGATACCTCTTTGGGGATTGTCCTCCAAATCCTCCAGACCTGGAATCGCTGAGTTTGTGCCCCCTAAAATTAATAGGTAGAAATCGAGAATGCCAGACACTTTGATTCTTGCCCTTTACCCAGAATTCTCCTGCTTCTGTGTTTCTCCATGTTTGTGAGCACATATGTGAAAAAGAACAAGTGGGCAATGTGGAGAAGAAAGGTTTTGATGAGCCTTCCTAGGGATTTCAGCCCCAGCCTATCCCCTCTGTCCCAGGTTGCCTGCTTCTGAGCTGCACGGGCAAGGACAGTCATTGAAGGACGGAGTTACTCATTAGCCAAACACTTAAGTACACACATACTTACAGATAATTACAGGTATTTGGGGGACATAAAAATAACGAATTTGTTAAGGAGTCTGCCATTATGGAGCTTCAATGTGAGGGCTGGGGTAGGCTTTCCAGGTGGCGCTAGTGGTAAAAAACCCGCCTGCCAGTGCAAGAGACTTAAGCGACACTGGTTCAATCCTTGGGTCAGGAAGTTCTGGAGAAAGACATGGCAACCCATTCTAGTATTCTTGCTTGGAGAATCCTATGGATGGAGGAGCCTGATGAGCTGCAGCCCATGGGGTTGCAAAGAATCAAAGTATGACTGTGGGCCGGCAGCATGGATGTCATCTAGGAACTTGTTCAAAATGTAGAATGTCAAGTCCAGACCTCCTTGACCAAAATCAGCATTTCAGTAACATCTCCAGATGATTCATAGGCACAGAAAAGTTCTAGAAGCAGAGGCCTAGAATACAAAGTGGAAAGTGCTGTGAGATTGCAGGATAATTAGACTTTTTTTTTTCAAGTACTTAACAATATTGTTGAATTTTCATAACTCCATGAAGTCAGTACTGTTAGTATTCTTACTTGACAGATCAAAAAGATGGGGATCAGCAGTGTCTAGCTGATAAAAATTAGGAATAAGTGGAGCTAAGTTTCTTTCCAGTCTCATCTGACTGGGAAAATATCAGGAAGGGGAACTTAATGTGAAGGATGAAAGATGGAAAGTCACAGGTGGCATTTAAAGTACCAGAAATACCAGTTTTGTAATTGAGCTGTACTTTCTGTGAAAGCTTGTAATGGGAAATAAAGTTGGAAGCATGGGTAAAAGCCAGGTCATGCAGATCCTGCTCTGAGTCATGCAGGTTCAACTCCAGTTATGTGTCCAGTGCTGACACTTCCTCATTTGAGAAAGAGATGGAAAACAGAAATTACTGTCTCTGCGAATAACATGTGACTTTTGAAAAAGATCTTTTTTTTTTTTTTTTTGCCACACCACAGGCTACTTGCAGTTTCCCCAACTAGGGATGGAAGCACAGTAGTGCTTCCACTCAGAGTTCTAACCACTGGAGGGACCACCAGCGGATCCTCTTGAGTTTTTCTTTCCGAAAGAAACTTCTAAAAGAAGTTGTTCAGTCCTTTCTTCATACCCAGAGTAGCCTGTGAGACCGAGTGGCTTTATACTCCTGACTTGGGACATAGCCTCCTAGTATGTAAAACTGAGCCTACCAAGAGTGGCCCACTGTGCTAACAGGCCCGCTTGGTCTACACTTGCAGAAATATACTCTAACAGCCTGCATTTGGAGGCCTGAACCTCTTCGAGGAGGGTGACCTGTTCAACAAACATTAAACAAAACTGCAAATAATGAAAAGTGCTATGAAAGATGCCCAGACTGAGGGAACCAAAAAAAGGACAGAAAAAGTTTCTGTAAAGAAAGCAATGTTTAAACCTGAAGAAACAAGAAGTTGGGATTATCCAATTCTGTGCCAAATCTTTGTGGTGTAACAGCTGGGTGTGTTAGTGACACTGACAAGTCTAGTAGAGCCAGAGTTAAGGGAAAGGGAAAGAGAAGATGAGATAGGTCAGCAGGTATTTCAGTGTCTATAACCATGTTCTAGATTTTGGGTATTGTTTGACAGGAAATGAAGAGTCTAGTGAAGGTTTGAAAGTGTGTACCAAGTAAATCACAAGTTGCCGCATGTTAAGTCAGAGTCTTAATAGGGCACTACTGTGGAAATGACTGAAAGATGGCTGGATGGATGATACTAAAGCGGGGCTGAGATACACCTTCCATTGTGATCAATTCTTCCTCAGTGTTTAGGCGTCCAAGAGGAGTCAAACAATAAATGGGTTTTTCAGACTAGATTCTCTTTGAGGAGCTCTATATGGTTTTTCCAGTAGTCATGTATGGATGTGAGAGTTGTACTGTGAAGAAAGCTGAGCGCCAAAGAATTGATGCTTTTGAACTGTGGTGCTGGAGAAGACTCTTGGGAGTCCCTTGGACTGCAAGGAGATCCAACCAGTCCATCCTAAAGGAGACCAGTCCTGGGTGTTCATTGGAAGGACTAGTACTGAGCTGAAACTCCAATACTTTGGCCACCTCATGCGAAGAATTGACTCATTGGAAAAGACCCTGATGCTGGGAGGGATTGGGGGCAGGAGGAGAAGGGGACGACAGAGGATGAGATGGCTGGATGGCATCATCGACTCGATGCACATGAGTTTGGGTGAACTCTGGGAGTTGGTGATGGACAGGGAGGCCTGGTGTGCTGCAATTCATGGGGTTGCAAAGAGTTGTACACGACTGAGTGACTGAACTGAACTGATACTATTGAAGTCTACAATACCTAGCATTTGATCATAAACATCACTATAAATGATAGTTGCCTTTACCTTCTACACAAATTACCGAATTCTCATTACAGTAGTCCTATAAGGTGGGAATTACTCTTGCTTTACCAATGAAGATACTGAGCCTCAAGTAACCTGCCCAAGGTAACAAAGTTCGTGAATAGTACAGCCAAAATTTGAAGCCAGATCCAGTAGACTCCCAAGCACCTATCCTCTTTTAACAGCTACTCTGTAAAACTTCTATAGAAACAAGTACACCAATGGAATAGGCACTTGATGATTAAACAGTTTAGGCTATAAGGATATTTGGAATTCTTCTAGGGGACTTTGTATTTACTTAGAAATACTCAAATGCCTGCTGTGTGCCAAGCAGTGAATACAATGAACATACGGTAGTGAATCAGATGAACATGGTCCCTGTCTTCCTTCAGTTCACAGTAGTCATGGGAGACATATCAAACCCCAAATTGCACAAATAACCTTAATCGTGTCAAGTGTTTTGAAAGTAAAATGTAAGGTGCCATGTAACAGGGGAATCTAGTGTAGGATATCTTGGGTAATGATTCTGTTGTCACAACTATATTTTTCTCCAAAAAATTTCTGGTTAACATTCTTTAATGGTTTCTGGCCTATGTTTAACTTGTTATGGTAAAACAATTACCTGAGTAATTTTTATTCCTTTCTAGAAAAGATTCTAATTGTGATCAGTCACAAGCAGACTATAGGTTTAACACCATTAACAGTCACGCCTAAATCAGTATGTCATTTTGACCTGACATGGTTTTAATACTATATATCCAACACTATTCTAGACTCCATGTTCTAGATGTGTCCCTGACACCCTGGTAGCTCAGTCAGTAAAGAGTCTGCCTGCAATGCAGGAGACCCAGGTTCGATTCCTGAGTTGAGAAGATCCCCTGGAGAAGGAAATGGCAACCCACTCCAGTATTCTTGCCTGGAGAATCCCATGGACAGAGAAGCCTGGCAGGCTACAGTGTGTGGGTTTGCAAGAGTCAGACACGACTGAGCAACTAAGCACACAGCACACACTGACACCTTGAGCAACTTGCTGTACCTCCCCTTCCTGCAAGAACAAGACAGTTAGGACTTCCCTGATGGCCTAGTGGTTAAGAATCTGCCTGCCAATGCAAGGGACCCAGGTTTGATCCCTGGTCCGGGAAGATCCCACATGCCACAGGGCAACTAAGCCCATGCATCACAACTGCTGAGCACAGAGCCACAGCTACCCAGCCCACACACCTAGAGCCTGTGCTCCTCAATGAGAGAAGCCACCCAGTGAGAAGCCCACACCCTCAACAGAGCAGTCCCCGCTCACCAAAACTAGAGGAAAGCCCAAGAAGCAACGAAGACCTAACACAGCCAAAACTAAACAATTTTTTAAAAAGAACACAATAGTTATATTTTCCAGGCATCCCTATCCATGTTCTTTCTTTGAGTCAACCAGATGAACAAACCAGAAAAGCATCAGACAATATTTTTCCAGAAGTTTTCATAATTCCCCCTTTCTCTCCCTCCTTACCATGCCCCTCCTCTCCTCTTGGTACAAGCCCTCTGTTGGATTCTTGGTGTCTTCATAACTGATCTCACAATTTATATGATACACTTGTGTGTGAACTACCTTTTTTATGTAAGACTCTTGGGAACAGACCTTGTATTTTATCTTCATACCTCCTTGACAAGTACATAGGTACTAGTCAGTAAATAATGGATTTGATAACATGGCATGTAGGTTATGGGACAGCATGCTACTCTTTACAAAGTGCTTAGGCAATTATACCATTTGTTCCTATATAAATCTTACGAAGGCGTAAATAGATGAGCACAATGAGGCTCAAATATGTCAAAAGCTTTCCCAAAGATACAATTTCTAAGCAGTAGTGACATACAAAAAAGGAAATGCTACAAAATGATCCACTAATAACCTCCCGCACATTCACCAAGTACACTATTAGCTTGGATGTGTGTGTGTGTGTGTGTGTGTGTGTGTAGTCGTGTTGGACTCTTAGCAACCCTGTAGACTATAACCTGCCAGGCTCCTCTGCCCATGGGATCTTCCCAGGCAAGAATACTGGAGTGGGTTGCCATTTCCTTCTCCAGGGGATCTTTCCAGCCCAGAGATCAAATGGTGTCTCCTGTATTGGCAGGCAGATTCTTTTCTGCTGAGCTACCAGGGAAGCCCAGCTCTTTAGAAAGTCCCTCTTCAAATCCTGTCTCCTCAAATCTCCACTTAACCTCACTTTTCTTATTTGAAATGTGAAAATAACTGCTCTCCATCCCGTGGATTGTTGGAAATGCACTATACATGAAGAAGGTAACCACATGTGTCTACTTAAATTTAATTAAAATTAAATGAAATGTAAAATTCACTCCCTCAGCCACTCTCTCCACATTTCAAGTGACCGGTGGCTTCCACATTGGAAAGACCTGATACATCATTGCCGAAAGTTCTATTGAACAGTGCTGTGTCAGCGCTGGGACTGGTCAAAGATCAGAGAAAGTGATATGATTGAACTGAAAACTCAGGCCATTGCCTGGCTGGTTTTGAGTGAGAAGGTTCAGTGGGTGGGTGGGAAGCAAGCTGGCCTCCAGAACAGTGACATCACAAAGAACAGCTCACAGTGGCTCCAGAACACCTGGACTCCCAGACCACTCTTCCCAACTCATATCTAGGTTCCTGAAGCCTCTGCACATGTAGTTCCTGGAGCTGCTGGTATATTAAAATGTCATCTTCATCTTCTATCTGGGACATCATCATAGATTATCTCTCTTTGAGCTCGATATGGAATTATCTACAAGCAACTCTTCTGGGAGAGACTAGTGTGCCTCAGCAAACAAATTTGGGGCCACTAGATAACCTTGCTCCGGCTGTGCAAGTTATCCTGGGAATTTCCTTTTTGATTTTGTTGGGAGTGGGAATGTATGCCTTATGGAAACGAAGTGTTCAGTCAATTCAGGTTATACTCTTTTGTTATGGAGAAATTTAAATAGTTACGCATTGTGAAATTTGGTCCGTTCTCTCCCATATTGCTGCCACCCAGTTTTAAGACCATGCAGATGAGCGAGAGTGCACCTGTTGTCTCTGTAGTTGGTTGAAATTAGGTTACCCCTAAAATTTTTCCTTCAATTAGCTTTTTGACATAAAAATGCTTTCTCACAATGATCTTTGGCTTGCTTATAATAAACAGATTAAAGAAGCTTATAACATGAGAAGGCAGCCTTATCTCCAGATTTCTTTGATCATGTATTCGTATTCATCTTTGAGTGTCTAACCATGTGCCCGACACCATGTAGAGTACTTCTTATAGAACAGCACCACAAGTATAACTGGCATCTTGGGTTTTGCCTTTCTGTTCCTACTGTGCCTTTGCTTTGTAACTGATGAGGAAGCATGTACATATATGTTTATTTAGTCACTGCAATGAATGTACAGGGGCTCCTTAAATTACAAGAAACATTTCGGATTTTATATACTTCTGTTTAATTACCAATAATAACAGCTATATTTATAATATAGTTAAAATCTTTTGAGAATTTCAACAATTCCATGAAATGGATAGTTTCTTTTCATGTGACAAACAAGGAAACAGGAGCATTGACGTTCAGCCTAAATTTAAGAAGATGGGGTTTAAAGAGGGCTTTGTTACGGAGTGACTGGTTTACTTGGTAAATGCTGAAAGAAGTTATTATTGGATTATTTTGTAGCATTCACTTATTTTCATGTCACTCCTCTTGAGAAATCACTCACCTGCATTTCTCCCAACCTTTGAAAACTTTGCATGGTAGGCAGGGCAGGGATTATTGACTCCATTTTGTAGGTGAGGGAATTTGGTTATCACCTACCCAAGGTGACATAGATTGTAAATGCTGGCCAAGCTGAGATTCGAACCCAATTTTTAGCATTCCAAATTACATTCTCCAAAATCTCATTTAATATAGTCCAACTGATAGAAATCCCTAACAGGGATTTGTGTATCTACATATGCATATTCTGCATTTCAGTTAACTAATAGAAGAGAAGGCAAAACACCAAACTCTCATCTGTGTTACTTGGTTCTGCTCTTGTTTGGTTATTGCTTAATTCAATCAGATGGATTCGCAGCCCTCCAGGCACTTCATCCAAGGAAAAGAGGTGTATAACAGAGTGGTAATAAACTCTGGAGTCAGACTGCAGGGGTTTCTGAGTGAGCTGAGAGCAATCCCTTAGGCTCTAAACCCCCGTTTCCTTATCTGTGAAATGGGTTTGATAACAGTGCCCCCTTGGGGTTTTTTGTGAGAATTAAAGGAGGTATTGTATGTATAAAACTTAGCACATTAACAGTGCTCAATAAGCAATGCTAGTTATTATAAGGGAAAAAGGTGATTTTTTTTTTCTTTTCCTAGTTAGACTCTGTCCTAGCACCTTTAAAAAAAAATTTCCATGACCAAGAAATCCAGTGTTTCAGACTGCCGTGTCCTAAGAGAATATACATGGAAATCAGAATTCCTGGATTCCAGTCGTGGCTTTACCATTTCCAAGTATGTGACCTTGGACAATGACAGGGTCCCAACTGGAAGGTATCTAAATAATTATCTGGTTCTTTTTTTTTTTTCTACATAAATAGGTCCTGCACAGGCAAGGCAACTTCTAGCACAGAGCCTTGCATGAAGCAAACTTTCAGCAAACATTATTTACTAATATAATCTTTATTAATTAGATGCAAATAATAATCCCTGCCCTGCCTACCTCTCTACTTTGTGGTAAGTAAAGATCAAAAGACAAAATAGGTGTGAGGATGTTTTGTTAGGAATGAGGGATTATTATTACTATTAGAGTTTTGTTTTCGCATCTACAGTAGACTGTGGCATTTCATGTGAATAAACAAGTAACATTCAACTTCTGTTGTTTTATTTTAGAAAATACTGTTGTTTGCAATCACACTCTACAAACTTTACAAGAAAGGCTCAGATTTTTTTCAGGCTTTGCTGGTCAACCCAGAAGGGAGTGATCTCACACTTCAAGACAATAATATTTTCCTGTCTTTGGGTCTGCAAGAGAAGATTCTGAAAAAGCTTCAGACAGTGGAAAACAAAGTGAAGGACTTGGAAGGGATGATCATTTCCCAAAAACCTACCACAAAGAGGGAGTACTCCTCTGACCACTACTGCAGCTGCTCTGACTGCCAGAGTCCCTTGCCTACATCAGGGTTTACATCCACATCTGAAATGTGATGGACTCCAACCTTTTCTAGAAAAGCACTGTTTTCCTTGTGTGTGCAGTGGTGTATCAATAAAGATAGAGAACTATATTGAAATTACCTGGCCAGGACTGGTTCTCTATTCAGCAGGGCCGTTTCCACTTGTGTATGTTTGGTGGGGTCATGTGGGGAATCATGGTGGTTAAAAATGTCTGAGTTTGTGGGGCCTGCTTGGCAGGCTGGAGACCATAAGCAGCCATATAGAAAAGGAACCATGGGGAGGGAATAGAAGGGAGAATGGTCAGGGATGTGACCTTGAGCTCCATGCTGAAGAGGTTGGATTAGATGCAATAAAAACAGGAGAGTACTGTTACGGGCGATGCTGTGGACTGTCCTATAGAGAGGAGGCTGACCTTTTTGTTTGTTTTTGGTCTAAAATACGTGGCCTGGAATCTCCTTGCATTAATTGTTCAGCGGTGGGCAAGGATGGGGCTGGACATAAAGGAGATTGTTTGATTTTATCCAACTTTTACTAATTCTTACTCTGTGCTAAGAGTAAGAGCATTACGGTAATTCTTGGGAATCTGTCCTGAATACTTCTGGGGCACTGTTTTGGTGGTTGGATGGGTAATTTCAGAACAAAGAATTACAAAAACAATACAGGGAATTCCCTGGAGGCCCAGTGGTTAGGAGCCTACACTTTCACTGCCAAGGGCATGGATTCAGTTTGATATTGTGCAGGGTCCCATAGGGCTCCTAGGCACAAACTCTTTCTGTATCCCCCATTTCTTTGATTATAGGAAACGGCCTTCATTCAGCCTCCGTGACCTTCCCTGAGTTCCAGTGGGTAG
This sequence comes from Bison bison bison, assembly GCF_000754665.1. Classification (NCBI taxonomy): domain Eukaryota; kingdom Metazoa; phylum Chordata; class Mammalia; order Artiodactyla; family Bovidae; genus Bison; species Bison bison. Next base: position 4,508,442 of record NW_011495044.1, on the reverse strand, counting down.
ATTCAAGCTGCTGTTAATTAGGGAAGGGTGGTGCGTGCCTGCATTCATGAGTGCTTGGTCTTGTCCAATGACTCTTTGCAACTCCAAGAACCGTAGCCTGCCAGGCTCCTCTGCCCATGGGACTTCCATGGCAATATTACCAGAGTGGGTTGCCATTTCCTACTCCAGGGTATCTTCCTGACCCAGAGATGGAACCCATGTCTCCTGCATTGGCAGGCAGGTTCTTTATCAGCCGGGCCACCAGGGAAGCCCATAATTAAGGATAGAGGAGATAGAAGACTAGGGAGAAACACTCAAGAGCAGCCTTGGGGCAAGGTCCTGTTTCCCCATCAACAGCACAAGATCTTTGAGCTGTTTTGCAGATACTGAAACCCCTCTCAGTGGGACAAGTTATTGATTAATGATGGTGCGCTGCCCATAGTATGGAGACCCCACACCAGTCGGACCTGAAGGTTGTTGTTGCTGACTCCAACTTACTCACCACCAACCCATCAGAAGAATGTCCAGGAATTGATCATGCCATCTTTGAACAATACTATAAAACTTCTTGCTATCTTCCCCAAGTGGGACACATGATTTTGAGGGCATTAGCCTACTGTGTCCCTCTTCGTCTGGCAAAGCAATAAAGCTATCCTTTTCTGCTTCACCCAAATCTCTGTTTCCCAGATTCAATTAGGCACCAGTGTACAGAGAGGCTGAGGTTTCGGCATCAGATCCCTGGTTGAGGAACTAAGATCCTGCAAGCCGTGTGGTTAAAAAAAAAAAAAAAAAGATAATACTGAACAAGGGTCATATCATCTCGACTTATGTGAATTTTCCACATGTGAATCTTGGCTTAGCAGGGAAGGAAGAAGGGAAGGAGGCACCTACCTGCTGTTCCACTCAATGAGTGTGTCCCCCTGATTAGACAGATAGCTTCCTGGAGAGATGGTGGCAGGTGGTCCTCTCAGTGAGTCTCAGATTCCACAAACTTTGTTTTTTTTTCAGTCACTTAGATGTGTCCAACTCTTAGAGACCCCATGTACACTAATCTTTGAGACCCCATGGATCCCAGCATGCCAGGCTTCCCTGTCCTTCACTATCTCCTGGAGTTTGTTCAAACTCATGTCCATTGAATCAATGATGCCATCCAACCATCTCATCCTCTGTCTCCTCCTTCTTATCCTGCCCTCAATCTTTCCCAGCATTAGGATTTTTCACATCAGGCAACCAGAGTATTGGCGCTTCCGCATCAGTCCTTCCAAAGAATATTCAGGCTTGATTTCCTTTAGGATTAACTAGTTTGATCTCCTTGATGTCCAAGGGACTCTCAAGAGTCTTCTCTAGGACCATAATTCAAAAGTATCGATTCTTGGGCACTCAGCCTTCTTTCTGGTCCAACTCTCACGTCTGTACGCGACTACTGGAAAGACCACAGCTTTGACTGTGTACCTTTGTCGACAAGGTGATGTCTCTGTCTATGTTTGTCATAGCTTTTGTGTGTGCTTTTTGCCACAAGTGTGATTACAGTCATTGAAACACTTTGACACCTAAATGAAATATTTTATGTGCAAATAACCAGTGATTTGTTGCCATACTCAAGAAAAACTGGCTGCCTTGTTCCACAGGAGACAATATAGCAGTCTCCCAAGTGGCATCTTCCTAAGGGATTTCTGCAGGTAATTCTGATCATAACTTTTGTCTAGTGCACAGGAATTAAAATGTAACTGCTGAATAAAGATGAGACCGTGCAAAAGTTGGCTAGTGAATACAGGGTGGGGGCCAGGAAAGGCTTTGCAGAGAAAGCAACATTGAGCTATCCCATAAAGGGTTACATAGGCAGACAATGACATGGAAAGTATTCCTACTGGTGGGGTTATCACACAGCCATAGACAAAAGAGGGTGGCTGACCTGAAGGACAAAGAGAATTTCAGGATGACTGAGAACTGGCTATTTCCAGAGCTACCATGAAGGATTTTGGCTTCAGGCAAGGACACACTAACCTCATCCTCAAATCAGCTTTAATTCGTGAACAGAACAGATGGGGGTTATCAATAACGTACATTATCTGACAGTGTAGGTGGGAAGGTTTTTAATTGTGCTGCTGAAGGAGTGCCAATCAATCTTTTAAAGTCAGTGTCTCAATTTTTGTGCTAATTTTCAGCACCTTCCTGCAAAATCCCAGTTTTATTGGTTACAGCTCTGGGCTAGATCAAAAGAAGGACCCAGAAGAGCAGAGTGATGTTGAAACAGGGCACAAACTTTAAAAGAATGTCCCGAGGACATGACATAAACTGATTAGACCCAAATAGGTCCAATATGATAGACAAGTCGACTTGCGCTAGACCTGGTGCCTCAGTATACACTCATTTTAACACATCAGAAAGCTAAATGAACACCCATAGGCATCATGAGAGGTCTGAGACTGACCATCAAAGATCACAAAGTGGGTATTGGCCCAATTTCTGGAACTCCCCACCCCTTTCCCCAAATAATTGGAATAATTCTCCCACTCATGAGCCTATGAAATTACCCAGCCCATAAAAAATAACCATGTCATATTTCAGGGTCTCTTGCTTTCTGAGATGGCCCAATCACTGTCTGCGGGGCATGCTTCTCTCTAAACAAATCCATTTCTTACCTATCACTTTGTCTTTCACTGAATTCTTTCTGCTCTGAGACACAAAGAACCTGATCCTCAGTAAGTCCAGACACCAGGTGAGTGATTCTAATGAAAAGACCATGGATTCAAGTTCCAATCAGAGGTGTACCATTTCAATGTCAGGTAATGAAGTGCCTTAAATTTCATACCATTACTCTTGGAAATGGCCCAGTATAGATTTTTAAACAGGGGAGTAACATACACTTGGTAGTCTGTGCGGGAGACAGAGGATACAATGAGCTAGATGCAAAAGAAACTGAGGGGGATCACCTTGTTCCTGGCTCTCAGTTCACGAAAAGATAGGTGATTCACACCACAATCATAAGAGATTGATACCAAATACTCATTCCTAGTGGGGGAGCACATTCTTTTCTTGAGATCAAATCACTTATGTAAGCAGAGAATCAAGGCAAAATAGAGAAAAGGTTTGAGAGCTACTTTACCATTCAGGTTAGATGGGGTACATGAACTGCCTTATACCGGTGGCCACCACTCTAAGGAGGAGAATCCTTACTCACCAAATTCAGTCTCTCTTCTTTGGCAAAACCCAGACAACAGCCTGTTTTGAGGCTTCCATGTCAGTCTCCACACAGGCCAGCCCATCTATTTTTTTTTTTTTGGTAGATGAAGGCTTGTTTTTTATTGATTTGTGCAGTTGCTGAGGCCACTGTACAGAGAAGAAGGGGAGAACTTTATTTCTTGGTCTCTTCCTTCTTGGACAGAGTCTTGATGACCTCCTCCTTTTTGGTCTGGAGATGCTCTTCATGGTGCTTACGGGCTTCCTTGGTCTTAGACCTGCAGGCCTTAGCCTGGTTCACCAGAAGTTTCTTTTGAGTCTTGTCTGCCTTCAGCTTGTGGATATGTTCCATGGGGATCTGCTTGTTTATGAACACGTTATCCTTCACCTTCAGGTACAGGCTGTGATATATGTGGTGGTTAATCTTCTTGGATTCATGGTATCAGCTGAGCAGCTGGCACAGAATTATCATCCTCCTCATCCAGGTTAGCTTCTCGGGCATTTGAGCATTCTTCCCATTCTGGCTCAGAGGGTAAAGTGTCTGCCTACAATGCGGGAGACCGGGGTTTGATCCCTGGGTCAGGAAGATCCCCTGGAGAAGGAAATGACAACCCACTCCAGTACTCTTGCCTGGAAAATCCCATGGATGGAGGAGCCTGGTAGGCTACAGTCCATGGGGTTGCAGAGTTGGATACGACTGAGCGACTTCACTTTCAGTACCCTTTTGCTTACCTATGCCTATATGCCTGCCCTTCCAGCAAGCCAAGGTGTTTTTCCGGCATCAACCCCAGGAATGGACAGTCACAGGCTTCCCCATGATCAGCCCGTCTTTGATCAGCTTCCACATCTGCTGATGGGAGTTGGCATTGGCGATTTCATTAGTCTCACTGGGGTCCAGCCAGACCTTCTTTTTGCCACAAAAGAGGACTCTGGAGGCAAGCCTCTCCTGAAGTCTAAGCATACTCATGGCTGCAGCTGCAGCGGCCAAAAAAAAAATGTATTTTTTTTCACTGATGAATTGACATTTATGGAGCCCCTTTCTTGTGCCAGGTCAGGGCTAAAGTTACAAAGGATGAATAGGGGCTGCCTCATGGAGCTCTCCAGCCCATCTATCAATACTATTTTTCTGCAAAGAGGAACAAGTTATTACTCACTTTCCATGATTCACTTCTCTAGAGCTACACCCCTACCAACCAAGTCCCAGGCACAAACATTTCTCACCTGGGTCTTCTATGAATTGAGCTCCTAACTGGACTCCCTACTTTCATCTTTGTCCCCTTTCAATTTATTCTTTACAGAGTAGCTGAAAACATATTACTCCTTTTATCAAAACTTTTTAATGGCTTATTATTTCCTTCTGCGTAAAGGTCAAATTCTTAAGTAAAAGACTATGCATTATGGCATGACCGCACACTCCCCGCTCCTTCTTACTTTTCCCATTCTTTCCCCAGTCTCTTCCTTCTCAAATATGCTAAACATTGTCAGACCTCAAGGCCTTTTTGCTCTTGCTGTTCACTGTGCATGGCACACTTATCCCAGCCCCACAGTTTTTCTCTTTCTTTGGGTCTGTCTGTACTCAAATGTCAGCTAATCTTGTAAACAGATAACATATGGGGCCCTCAGAGAAAAAGAACCAGGCATGGCTTTCTTGACATAAGAGAATCCATTTTTGGCCTAAGCCATTTTGTGATCTAAGCCTGGCCAAAATGGTTGCCCTTGAACTGGTCTTGGTAATTAATGAGCTTAAATCATGTTCCGATGTCAGATCTGGACCATAAAGAAGGCAAAACGCCAATTAATAATGCTTTTGAACTGTGGAGAGTCCCTTGAATTTGAGAGTCCCTTGGACAGCAAGGAGATGAAACTAGTCTATCCTAAAGCAAATCAACCCTGAATATTCACTGGAAGGACTGATGCTGAAGCTGAAGCTCCAATACTTTGGCCACCTGATGCAAAGTCAACTCAGTGGAAAAGACCCTGATGATGGGAAAGATTGAGGGCAAGAGAAGGGGGTGACAGAGGATTAGATGGTTGGGTGGCATCACTGACTCAATGGACATGAGTTTGAACAAACTCTGGGAAATAGTGAAGGACAGGGAAGCCTGACATGCTGCAGTTCATGGGGTCACAAAGAGTGGGACAGGACTTAGCGACTGAACAGCAACAACAAGGGAACAAAAGAAGGCAGGAACAAAGGAAAAGCAGCCAAGAAACAGTGCTGCTGCTGCTGCTGCTGCGTCGCTTCAGTCGTGTCCGACTCTGTGCGATCCCATAAACGGCAGCCCACCCGGCTCCCCCGTCCCTGGGATTCTCCAGGCAAGAACACTGGAGTGGGTTGCCATTTCCTTCTCCAGTGCATGAAAGTGAAAAGTGAAAGTGAAGTTGCTCATTCGTGTCTGACCCTAGCGACCCCATGGACTACAGCCTACCAGGCTCCTCCGCCCATGGGATTTTCCAGGCAAGAGTACTGGAGTGGGGTGCCATCGCCTTCTCCACAAGAAGCAATTGTTGAGTGCTAAAACAGAGCCTTTTAACAATCTGATCTATATCTTTGAGCTGTTCTTCAGGCACTGAGGTCTCCACCTTAGTGGCTTCCCTTGTGGATCAGATGGTAAAGAATCTGCCTGCAATGCAGGAGAGCTGGGTTTGATCCCTGAGCTGATAAGATCCCCTGGACAAGGTAATGGCTACCCACTCCTGTATTCTTGCCTGGAGAAGTTCATGGATAGAGGAGCCTGGTGGGCTATAGTCTATGGGATGGCAAAGAGTTGGACACAATTGAGCAACTAACACACAAGGTTTCCACCCAGGTGGAGGATGGTAACTGTCAATACATGCTAAGATCCCAAACTGGTTGGAAACTAAGGAATGATAATGTTGACCTGTTTTGACCCTCAATCAACTAAAGCTTGGGTTCTGGCAAGCTTTGCCCCAGTTCTATGCTGAATTCTCTAGCTTGAGCCCCTTCATGAATATTCATGTTCCCACAGTTCAGAACTTCCCCAGTTTTGCTGTTTGGGGAGATACTGCTGTAGGGGAAAATCCATGGTGTCCTCCTTACTTGCTCTAAGAAATAAATCATACTTTCTCCCACTCTTTGGCTTGCTTGTGTCTTTTTTGTTGTTTTTGTTTTTGGCTGCACCATATGGCTTGCAAGATCTTAGTTCTCTGACTAGGGACTGAACCTGGGTCCTCAGCAGTGAAAGCAAAGAGTCCTAACCACTGTGATAGGAATGTGTGTGATAAGTCACTTCAGTCGTGTCTGCTTCTTTTCAAACTTATACAGTGAAGCCCGCTAGGCTCCTCTATCCATTGGATTTTCCAGGCAAGACTCATTTCAGTTCAGTTCAGTCAGTCAGTCATGTCCGACTCTTTGCGACCCCATGATTCACAGCACGCCAGGCCTCCCTGTCCATCACCAACTCCCAGAGTTCACTCAGACTCACGTCCATCGAGTCAGTGATGCCATCCAGCCATCTCATCCTCTGTCATCCCCTT
>NW_011495044.1:4500160-4501545 GCF_000754665.1 Bison bison bison | reverse complement strand
TATCTAGGTTGGTCATAACTTTTCTTCCAAGGAGTAAGCGTCTTTTAATTTCATGGCTGCAGTCACCATCTGTAGTGATTTTGGAGCCCCAAAAAATAAAGTCTGACACTGTTTCCACTGTTTACTCATCTATTTCCCATGAAGTGATGGGACCAGATGCCATGATCTTCATTTTCTGAATGTTGAGCTTTAAGCCAACTTTTTCACTCTCCACTTTCACTTTCATCAAGAGGCTTTTGAGTTCCTCTTCACTTTCTGCCATAAGGGTGGTGTCATCTGCATATCTGAGGTTATTGATATTTCTCCCGGCAATGTTGATTCCAGGTTGTGCTTCTTCCAGCCCAGCGTTTCTCATGATGTACTCTGCATAGAAGTTAAATAAGTACGGTGACAATATACAGCCTTGACGTACTCCTTTTCCTATTTGGAACCAGTCTGTTGTTCCATGTCCAGTTCTAACTTTTGCTTCCTGACCTGCATATAGGTTTATCAAGAGGCAGGTCAGGAGGTCTGGTATTCCCATCTCTTTCAGAATTTTCCACAGTTTATTGTGATCCACACAGTCAAAGGCTTTGGCATAGTCAATAAAGCAGAAATAGATGTTTTTCTGAAACTCTTTTGCTTTTTCCATGATCCAGCAGATGTTGGCAATTTGATCTCTGGTTCCTCTGCCTTTTCTAAAATCAGCTTGAACATCTGGAAGTTCACGGTTCACGTACTGCTGAAGCCTGGCTTGGAGAATTTTGAGCATTACTTTACTAGTGTGTGAGATGAGTGCAACTGTGCGGTAGTTTGAACATTGCCTTTGGCATTGCCTTTCTTTGGGATTGGAAAGAAAACTGACCTTTTCCAGTCCTGTGGCCACTGCTGAGTTTTCCAAATTTGCTGGCATCTTGAGTGCAGCACTTTCACAGCATCATCTTTCAGGATTTGGAATAGCTCAACTGGAATTCCATCACCTCCACTAGCTTTGTTTGTAGTGATGCTTTCTAAGGCCCACTTGACTTCACATTCCAGGATGTCTGGTAAAAACAAACAAATAAAAGAATACTGGAGTGGGTTGCCATGTCCTCCACTAGGGGATCTTTCTCACCCAGGGATTGAACCTGTGTCTCTTATGTCTCCTGCACTGGCAGATGGATTCTTTACCACTAGTGCCACCTGGGAATAGGAATAGAATAGTTATACAGGTAGCTGTGAAAGTTCCAGTTTCTAAGTCATATCCAACTCTTTGTGACCCCCATGGATTGCAGCACACCAGGCTTCCTTGTCCTTCACTCTCTCCTACAGTTTGCCCAAATTCATGTCCAGTGAGTTGGTGATGCTATCTAACCATCTCATCCTCTGTAACCCCCTTCTCCTTCTACCTTCAATATTTCCCAGCA
>NW_011495044.1:4497117-4500060 GCF_000754665.1 Bison bison bison | reverse complement strand
GGGGGGGGGGGGGGGGGTCCAGCTGCTCAGTGCTCAAAAGCCAATAAGCAGACCAGGTTGGTGGAAAGTTAAGTTTGCTTTATTTCAGATGCCAGCAACCGTGTGTGTGGGGGGTGGGGGTAGGGTGGCAGACATCTGTCCAAAGGCCAATTCCCCCCAGCTTCCTGCCAATAAGGAAGTGGTGAGAGTTTTTATAAATAGAGTGAGTTGGGGGGCAGTGGGTTACATGCGGAAACAGCACAGTCATCTCTAACAGTCATGTTCAATTGGTCACCAGTGGTCTGACCAGCATCATCTTGGTTGTTTTAGGAATAGTTAAATCTTCAATTTTAGGGTGCATTTGTTCCCATTTCTTTGAGGTCAATTCTCAGAACTGTGGCAGCTCAAGTCCTGGGTACAGTCTGGTCAGCATGTAGTTAACTTCTCCACCTGGTGTTTTGGTATCTGTAAGACAGCTCACAGGATATGGCTCAGAACATTATCTATAGCTCTTGAGAAAGAACTAAAGGTCCTTGACTATGCTTAATGACTACATTATTGTTAGTCTCCTTTGTTTTCCTGTTTCCACATTTCTCACTTCTCTGATTACACTTATTTTTTGACTAAAGTTTTCCACAGGCAAAAGGCAGGCAGAGGACATGGTGTGGGGTCAAGGACCATATGGTCCTGCTCCATTTCAACATCAGGGTCTTTTCCAATGAGTTGGCTCTTTGCATCAAGGGGTCAAAGTATTGAAGCCACGTCCAGTGAATATCCAGGGTTGATTTCCTTTAGGACTTTGGGAGAACACTGTATGTCAGTGATCACTCAAGAAAGCTATCAGAACAAGGTCACGAAACTAAGTAGTCTTGCTTAACTATAAAGCCAATAAGAGTACAAGATATGCCTCCAGGTTATTAGGTAAAAGAAAAATGTCACTACCCTTCTACTGATTTGAGTAAGCACTATGACAACCCTAGTTTCACCTCATAGGGTCAGACGCTGTCTTCCCAATATGAAGGAGGAGCTAATGATGTAAACCTGATGTCTACTCAAACAAGGGGGTCTTTCCTACTCCAAAACTTTCCTTTGATTATAAAATTGTAGCCCACTTAATCCTTGGGGCAGAGCTCCCTCGCCTGCCCACTTTCATCTCTTTCAAGCTTCCTATATTAATAAATCTACTTCTTGCCTATCAGTTTGTCTCTCAAGGAATTCTTTCTGTGATGAGACATCAAGAACTTGAGCTTCACTAAGTCCTGAAATCAGGTGTGTGATCTTAGTTGGAAGACCATGGGTTTTGCCAGGGTTCAAGTCTCAATCTGACATGAACAGTTTCAACTGGACTGCCAGGGGATTCCCATTGGTTGTGTTCTTTGGCTCGATACCCACCATAAAGACTGGTGAGCCAGTCTTTTACATAAGAACCTGAGAGGTTTTCCTTGACCATCTAATATGAAATAGTGCCCATCCCAACACTGCATCCTTCTTTCCCTACTTTTTATTCATAGAACTTATCACATCCTCAGCTTTTACTGCTGTATACGTGCTTCTTAGCTATCAACTGGTCATCCACTTCAGCCCACTAAGAAAGTTAAGTTTCAGGAGAGGAAGGGGCTTTGTTTGGTTCACTGTAGTATCCTCAGCACCTAGAACACTGTCTAGTACTTAGTAGACATATATTTGTTAAATAAATGATTAAATTCCAGTTTGACTTTTAGAAACCTCATACCAGCTTTCTGATCCTCTGTCTCCTCAGACTAATGGTGACAGATCAACTAAGGTGTGATTCTCCCAAGTATGGTGAGCTAGTAGTTAGTCTTTATTGGGCACTAACTCAGGGCCAGACACATGACTAAAAGCTTTACATGATTTTCTTCATTTAATCCTCACAAAATGAGGGGGTAAATACCATTATTCTCATTTTACTGGTAAGGAAATGATGCACAGAGGTTTACGTTATTAATATGTGGTATAGCTGTGAAGTCCTAGCATGCAAGCAGTGACCCTACGTCTGTACCCTTAGCCACACAGTCTGGGTGGCAGGGGCTTCTGTGAGGCTCTGAACTGAATGCAGCAGGCTGGATGGACCCAGAGAGGAGACAAGATTGAAGAGGACACAGCAATGAAAGTCCAAGAGAGCATTTTGAGAAAAATGTTTATCTCCTTTCATTTTTAAGTTGAGATCTAATTTGTCTTCTAAAAGAAGGCCGACGACCAAACAATTGATGCTTTCCAACTGTGGTGCTGGAGAATACTCTTGAAAGTCCCTTGGACTGAAAGGAGATAAAATCAGTCAATCCTAAAGGAAATCAACCCTGAATATTCATTGGAAGGACTGATGCTGAAGCTGAAGTTCTAACACTTTGGCTACCTAACCTTGAAGAGCAGACTCGTTAGAAAAGACCCTGATGCTGGGAAAGATTGAAAAAGACCCTGATGCTGGGAAAGATTGAAGGCAAAAGAGAGCGGCAGAGGATAAGATGGTTAGATAGCATCACTGACTCAGTGGTCATGAATTTGAGCAAGCTATGGGAGATAGTGAAGAACAGGAAAGGACAGCACACCAGGGGGTGCGGTCGATGGGGATGCAAAGAATCAGACACGACTTAGTGACTGAACAATATCTAACAGTTTTCATCATAAATTGAAATAGTTGCAATGTATGTAAATCCTGGAAAACTGTCAGTCAGTTCAGTTGCTCAGTTGTGTCCAACTCTGCAACCCCATGGACTGCAGCACTACAGGCTTCGCTGTCCATCACCAACTACCAGAGCTTACTCAAACTCATGTCCATCGAGTTGGTGATGCCATCCTACCATCTCATCCTCTGTCGTCCCCTTCTCCTCCTGCCTTCAATCTTTCCCACATCAGGGTCTTTTCCAGTGAGTCATTTCTTTGCATCAGGGGGCCAAAGAATTGGAGTTTCAGCTTCAGCATCAGTCCTTCCAATGAATATTCAGG
>NW_011495044.1:4493250-4497017 GCF_000754665.1 Bison bison bison | reverse complement strand
GGACTGGTTGGATCTCCTTGTAGTCCAAGGGACTCTCAAGAGTCTTCTCCAACACCACAGTTCAAAAGCATCAATTCTTTGGCGCTCAGTCTTCTTCATGGTCCAACTTTCACATCCATACGTGACTACTGGAAAAACCATAGCTTTGACTAGATGGACCTTTGTTGGCAAAGTAATGTCTCTGCTTTTTAATATGCTATCTAGGTTGGTCATAATGTTTCTTCCAAGGAACAAGCGTCTTTTAATGGCTGCAGTCACCACCTGCAGTGATTTTGGAGCCCCCCAAAATGAAGTCTGTCACTGTTTCCATTGTTTACCCATCTATTTGCCTTCAAGTGATGGGATCACTGACTTGATGGACATGAGTTTGGGTAAATTCTGGGAGTTGGTGATGGACAGGGAGGCCTGGCATGCTGCAGTCCATGGGGTCACAGTCAGACACAACTGAGCAACTGAACTGAACTGATGGGACCAGATGTCATGATCTTAGTTTTCTGAATATTGAGTTTTAAGCCAACTTTTTCCACCCTCCTCTCTCACTTTCATCAAGAGGCTCTTTAGTTCTATACTTTCTGCCATTAGGGTGCTGTCATCTGCATATCTGAGGTTATTGATATTTCTCCTGGAAATCTTGATTCCGGCTTGTGCTTCATCCAGCCCAGCATTTCTCATGATGTACTCTACATAAAATTTAAATAAGCAGGGTGACAATATACAGCCTTGACGTACTCCTTCCCCGATTTAGAACCAGTCTGTTGTTCCCTGTCCGGTTCCTAACTGTTGCTTCTTGACCTACATACAGATTTCTCAGGAGGCAGCTCAGGTGGTCTGGTATTTCCATCGCTTTAAGAATTTTTCAGTTTGCTGTGATCCACACAGTCAAAGGTTTTGGCATAGTCAATGAAGCAGAAGTAGATGTTTTTTCTGGAACTCTCTTGCTTTTTCGATGTAATTGTAAATTGTAAATAATGATGATTTAAGATAAAATCTAAATCATTAGTCATAATATATCCAACAGGATCTACATAACAACCGAATAACCATCATCCAGTTAAAATTACATAAATGAGGTCTTCAACATTCTGTAATTCTACTGTTTTTCTACAACTTATATTTATGTTCTACTTCCCCATAGAATGGTATCCAAATGTAATACGTTTTATGTTTGAAAAACATTTTACTGATCACGTCTTTGCAATAAAAATATGTATATAGGTAAAATTTTAAAATATTTTCTGTAATCGTTTGACTGTATTAGAAAGAATTCTTCTGAACTAATTATTATAGTCATCCTTAACATGTAACTGCTCAAAATGACATGATTACAAATTTGATAATACATAAACATAAAAGGTAAAATTCTACTGGAAATGCAACTCTCGGTGAGATAGATGGGGTTTCTCTATCAATTAATTCATGTATCTAAATGACTACTTCTTACTGTTAGATAAAAGGGTTCCCTTTCAATTTTATTTCTTCTTTTAGTTGATACAGTGCTGAGGAATATTACTCACAAAAATATATGATAATGCTGGTAGTTTTGTTAGAAGAATATTAATCAGTTCTTTGGTTTTATGGACAAAAAAATACTGCCTGCTATTTCAGTAAACAAAGAATGTTACCTATAAGAATTCCCTGCTGCCCCAGTGGTTAGGAATTTGTGCTTTCACTACAGTGGTGCTGGATTCAAATCCTGGTCAGGGAACTAAGATCCTGCAAGCTGCACATGGTCAAAAAACAAGAAAACATCAACAGCAAAAACAGAGAATGTTGCCTGTCATCACATCATCAGCTACTGCAGCTGCCCCAACATTGTGCCCTGAGAGGAATTTAGGATGGAGAAAATGAGCATACTGGCCCTGGATAGTAAAACATATATCAAAAGGAATAATTACAATGAGCCCAGAGTCTTACATATTCCCATTCATGGAGAATTGATGCTTTTGAACTGTTGTGTTGGAGAAGACTCTTGAGAGTCCCTTGGACTGCAAGAAGATCCAACCAGTCCATCCTAAAGGAAATCAGTCCTGAATATTCATTGGAAGGACTGATGCCGAAGCTGAAACTCCAATACTTCGGCCACTTGATGCAAAGAACTGTAGTGCTACAGTCCATGGGATCGCAGAGCTGGACATGACTGAGTGATTGAACCGAACTGATTCACAGAGAAGCACTGAAACTATTAACTTGAGATGCCTGTTTTTTGTGCTTAGCAGTAATCTTTTCGTGTTTGACTACATGTTGTTTTTTCCCCAGCAAAAACTCACTTATCCTGGTTATCCCTTACTTCTTTGAAACAGTCCCTCAGAGTTCTGAAAGGCCTTCCCAGGTTATAGTCTTCAGCAATGTCCTCAAAAAAAACATAATTCTCAGCTTTTATGTTTTGCATTTTTTTTCACCGGACAGTTTCCTTCTGACTTTATGTCAAAAATCCAATAGTGTTCCTTCATCAGCTGACAGTTCAATTAGCTCCACCACTAATTTTGTTGAAACGAAGAACTTATAACCATCTGACTTGCAAAAAAAATTGTAATGCTGTCATTAGATTCCTTAACTTTCTCAAGGGACCTTTAATTATACTGATCACTCTCACTGAGAGGCATTTAGGAAGAGATGAGAAAATCGAGATACTGTTAATTGCAACACATCTTTAGCATTAAAATATCACTTTAAATATATCTTAGCTGCAGCTGCAGCTCAATTTATTGTAAATAAGAATCATGCAAATTAGCAAGGCCAGTCTCTTTGTCAAACTAGCTAAATCAGACTTCATTTAGAAAAATTTTCAAGTCAAATCAATGTGCTAACAGGTGTTATTGTGACCACAAGTCATTTGTAAATTTCAAGACACACATGGCACTGAGTTTTGATAGAAATCTGTTCTTAGATAAGGAGTAAAGCTCTTTCACTTGAGGTATTTTTTTAACTTTTCATTTTATATTGGAGTATAACTGATACAATGTTATTGACACTTCCAGGTGCACAGCAAAGCCACTCAGCTGTATATATGCATATATTCTCCCCCTCCCCTGTAACCAATCATCAGTTTGTTCTCTGTGAGTCTGTTTTGCAAATAAGTTCATTTGTATCATTTCTTTTCAGGTTTTGCATATAAGCAATATCATATTATGATACTCCTCTTTCTGTGGCTTCACTCAGTATGATCTCTTGTTCATGCATGTTGCTGCAAATGACATTATTCCTAATGGATGTGTAATATTCCATTATATAAATAAATACACACACACACACACACACACACACACACCATGTCTTCTTTATCCATTCCTCTGTTGGTTGATATTTAGGTTGCTTCCCTGCACTGGCTATTGTAAACAGTACTCCAGTGAACTTTGGTTGTATGTATCCTTTCAGATCGTGTTTTTCTCTGGATATATGCCCAGGAATGGGACTGCAGGATATGGTAGCTGTTTTTAAAGGAAACTCCATACTGTTCTCCGGAGAAGGCAATGGCACCCCACTCCAGTACTCTTGCCTGGAAAATCCCATGGATGGAGGAGTCTGATAGGCTGCAGTCCATGGGGTTGCTAAGAGTTGGACATGACTGAGCAACTTCACTTTCACTTTTCACTTTCATGCATTGGAGAAGGAAGTGGCAACCCACTCCAGTGTTCTTGCCTGGAGAATCCCAGGGACGGGGGAGCCTGGTAGACTGCCGTCTCTGGGGTCGCACAGAGTCAGACACAACTGAAGCGACTTAGCAGCACCAGCAGCCACACTGTTCTCCATAGTGGCTGGATCAATTT
>NW_011495044.1:4492164-4492986 GCF_000754665.1 Bison bison bison | reverse complement strand
GCAGGTGGATTCTTTACCACTAAGCCACCCGGTAGCCCATACCTTGCCTTACCGCTTCCATTTGGCTGTTCCTCAGTTGTATTCTTATAACAAACCTGTAATGTAAGTGAGGTGTTTTCCTTAGTTCTGTGGGACGTTCTAGAAAATTTTTGAACCTAACCGGTACAAAGTGGCAAAAGAAAACAAATTTCTTACTACGGCCCACTCTCTAACATGCCTAAATTCAGAACAGCTCAATAAAGTAAAAATATTACACTTACAATGTCTACTCCCACTCTTAACTATTGCTTTAGTCTTAAAGTTTCCCCGGGATGCACACCATGGTCTGCGAAGCACCAGTTTAGAGGAATGATTTCTAGAGCCTGGGAAGCCGGCTCGTCTTCCGTTTTTCCTCAGGGCTGGAACAGCGGTCCACTCTGTTCGTTCCCACTTAGCCCCAAATACAATGGACTGGTCCTGGCCGCGGAAAGTACAGCAGAGACTGTAGCCCAACCAGGACAAGACCCGGAACAAGAAGTAATTTCCCCTCTGGAGGCTAGAAAGCGGAGATCCCGCCACACTGCCCCGGATAGACAGGAAACGGGAACCCTTAGCAGGCACCCGGCGTGAAGTGGAAGGGGGAAATGTCGGTGCAACGCAGCAACAGGGACGCTGGGGCTGGCGGAGGCCGGAAATCAGCGTCAGGATCTTCCTCAGGCCGGAAGTGAGAAAGGTGGGGCTTGTCTTGCTCCTGCAGACACTAGGCGGCCCTAGGGGGCGTCAGCATGGGGAAGAGTGTCTGTGTAACACTGCGGGCTGAGAGGAGGGAATTGGAGGGGGGGA
>NW_011495044.1:4491336-4492064 GCF_000754665.1 Bison bison bison | reverse complement strand
CTGCCGTCTCTGGGGTCGCACAGAGTCAGACACAACTGAAGCGACTTAGCAGCACCAGCAGCCACACTGTTCTCCATAGTGGCTGTATCAATTTAAATTCCCAATTTAAATTTAAACAGTGTAGGAGAGTTCCCCAGAGAAGGCAATGGCACCCCACTCCAGTACTCTTGCCTGGAAAATCCCATGGACGGAGGAGCCTGGTAGGCTGCAGTCCATGGGGTCGCTAGGAGTCAGACACGACTGAGGGACTTCCCTTTCACTTTTCACTTTCATGCATTGGAGAAGGAAGTGGCAACCCACTCCAGTGTTCTTGCCTGGAGAATCTCAGGAACGGGGGAGCCTGCTGTGCTGCCGTCTCTGGGGTCGCACAGAGTCGGACACAACTGAAGCGTCTTAGCAGCAGCAGCAGCAGCAGCAGCAGGAGAGCTCCTTCACTTCAGGTATGTCTAACCTAGCTCTTTGCTTTAATCCAGGTCACACTCTCTTTGGCAAAATGCCACCTCTGACTTCACTTGGGATGGGAGCGCTGAGATTTTTAAATGAAAATTCCCGCATGCTGCAACTACTGAGCCAGCCTGCTGCAACTAGCAAAACCCCCAGTTAGGTCTTAAGACTTTCACTGCTGTTGCCTGGATTCAATTCCTGGTGAGGAACTAAGAGCCTCTAAGAGGTTGTTGTTTAGTCGCTAAGTGTTGTCCAACTCTTTTGAGACCCCATGGACTGTGGCA
>NW_011495044.1:4447706-4490510 GCF_000754665.1 Bison bison bison | reverse complement strand
GGTGTGGCACCAGTACACGCTGAAGGAGCCGGCGGAACCGGGTGGCCATGGGGATGTGGGCATTGCTGGACGCGATATGGGAGATGCCGGCCGAGAAGCGTATCTTCGGGGCCGTGCTGCTCTTCTCCTGGACAGTGTATCTCTGGGAGACCTTCCTAGCACGGCGGCAGGGGAGCCTAGACAGGGCCCACCTGACCCCGACACCCGGCCTGCCTAGGCCAGCCTCGTTCTCCACTCCAAGTCCCTGGATGATTGCTGCGGCCACAGCAGCAACCTTGACGTGATGGGTCCCTGTGAGCCTCATATCTTGGCCCGATGGCGGGGTAGGCCTTGAGGGAATCTGGTGCTTCAGGATGTTTTCCGCAACGTGGTC
This sequence comes from Bison bison bison, assembly GCF_000754665.1. NCBI lineage: Eukaryota > Metazoa > Chordata > Mammalia > Artiodactyla > Bovidae > Bison > Bison bison. The sequence continues at coordinate 4,490,137 of NW_011495044.1, read as the reverse complement.
ATGGGCCCCAGGCTGATTAGGGCCTGGTGAAAGGGGAATCAGGGCTTCCGCCTTGTCAGGCCTGAGCTCTTGTACCTACCCCACAACTTCCTGAAGATTCTCGGACCCAGACTTACCTCCTTTATGTTTGGCAGCAACCCATAAGCCTTCAGAAGGAAGGTGCTAAAAGTTTAGAATCACAGCTTCCCCATGACATTTGTGTCTCGCTTAACCATAGGACGAGGAAGCCGTTTTCTGAAAATAAAGATTTCTCAGTCCTTCCAAGACCCTGAACTCTTTTCCCTTAAAAAAAGAAACACATATGTTGGTTTTTGCCCAAAGAACAGTATTTTCTTAAAATCATATTTATTGTTTTTGTTCAAACAGTAAAGTAGAAAGTTACCTAGTAACAGTTCCCTGGAGATAATCAGAATTAACAGTTTGATGGATTACAGATCAGAACTTTTTTTTTTTTCTGGCAGCACGGTACTATTTGAGGGATCTTAGATTCTCCACTCGCCCTGGCAGTGGAAGGGCAGAAGTCCCAACCACTTAACCATCAGGGAATTCCTGAAATGTGAACTTTTAAATGAGATAGATTTTTAAGTGTAATTGACCAGTCTTTCACTGCTGGTTTTCTTCTATGTTGGCACTGAATTGTCAACTGTGATGGTTAGGAAAACCTTTCCTTTTTTAATTGCTGGAAACTTTTTCTTGAGCATTACATTTTTTTCTCCTCTGCAAATTTTTCCTCTCAGATTGCATTCTGTATGAATCTTTAAATCGAAAATTTTAATTTTTCTATGTCTGTCAATGTTTGGATTCTATCTAGATTTTTTTTTTTAGTCCATGATATCCAAAGAGGTGTTAAGCTGAATAGCAGTAGGTTCTCTGACTAAGCTCTTAGGATACCTTCATTAGTACAAAATCTTTAGGCCTAGAAGAATACCTTTGCAGAAAGTAAGCACACAGAATGTAGTGTCTAAATTGAAGATGGGTTATTGAACATCTACCTATCTTTAATAATAAGCCTAGTTATAGTAACTACTTTTTGGTAGTCTTCTTTATTCAATTATGCTTTAATGTAACACCAACTACCAAGGGTTTGTTAGGGTATCCAATAATAAATAGAAAAGCCATTTGTTATAAAACCATTGTAGAAAATGCTGTCCATTATATTATGTGGAATCTGTTCCCTCTATTATGTACCATGGGCTGAAATTACTTTTTAGAGTTTGGTATAATAAGAGTTTCTCTCTTGAGGACCTGATCTGTTTCTGTCATTTTTCAAATTTCCCTTAATTTGGCTTCTAGAATCAAATTTAATGACTAGTCCCTGTAGCTGTTAATACCCATGGTTAGCATATTTACTTTCTTCTATCCAGGGATTTGTTTTCTGTGTGATAGGATATATATTATTCCTGGAATGATTGGTAGCCTTTGTAATGTTACAATTTTGGTTTACCTGTGCAAACTTAAGTGTGATGACAGCTTTGATTTTATTTTCACCTGGTCACCTAGTTTCAGGTTTTCTCCTTTTACTTTCTTCACCAGTTGTTTTTAACAGTCAGTGTATTTGATCAATGCAGTATTTGTGCACGTATAGAGCAAATTCATCAGGCTTAAGTGGCAAGTTAATGTTATAAGCCAGTCAATGTTTGATTGTAAACAACTATTATAATAAGTAACAAGTTGGCTTGACTGTTTCCTTAAGGTGTTTTCTTCAAAATATTTCAGAGACGGGTATATAAAACTACAACTCATGTACCGCTGGAGTTAGGACAGATCATGGATTCAGAAACATTTGAGAAATCTCGACTGTATCAGCTGGATAAAAGTACTTTCAGCTTCTGGTCAGGACTCTATTCAGAGGTTGAAGGCACTGTGAGTACCTTACTTCTTGGAGAGACAATCTCTCAAATTATTTAATACCTTGTAACGTTTATTTTCATTTTTGTGTTCTGTGACACAAAAGAGGGTAGATACCACACCTACAAGTCCCAGAATACTTTCTTAACCTTTACTGTTGATAGTAATGAGTGGGAGCAAAAGAGGCAGAAACATAACTGTCTATAGACAGTTGAAAATTGTGGAATATGGTAACTGTTACCCTGAGGCCACACAGGAAAAAGGAACCTTACATTGTTAAGTTATTTTTGTAGCAGTTTCAGCTTATCTTCTTGCCTCATTCATGACTCTAACCCATCTTCCACATTGCAGCCCAAGGAATCCTGAAGCACAATTCTGATCATGTTATTCTACGTAAAACCTTTTGCTGGCTCACTGGGGCCACTCACTCATATGTTTCCTTCAGAGTAAAGTCTAAATTTCCTGGCATGATTTAAGGGGTCCTTTTGACTGGGGCATTGCTTACTTGAGCCTCATCTTTTTATTCCTTCCCCCAAATTCTTCCCACTTCTTTATTGTCCATCTCACACCCAGATTGGTTTCTTATGACCTTGAGTCTTTTCACAGGCTGGTATCTCTGTCTGGGCTGGCCTTCCTGTCCCCCTTCATCTCCACTCTTACACTGGGGCCTGATTCCTACTCTTCCACTAGGATCTGAGACATCATATCTTCTAAGAAACTCTTTGAAATTTCCCCATCCCTCAAGTCTGGGTTAGGCAGCATCCCATCATTATTCCCATCAGAGTACTTACTTAGCACATTGTATTGAATTTGCCTGTTTGGATGACAGACTGGTAGTTCCTTAAAGACAGGGTACTTTAAAGTCTTGTTTATCATTTTATACCAAGTATCTGGCATATAATAAGCATATAATTCATATTTACTGAATGAAGTAATGAGTGACAGATAGTTTTTACTTAGTAAAATAGGGCCGGTCTTTCCCCATGCTAAAAGAAGAGAGGCTGTACAGTACCAAGCTGTTTCTCTGTTTTCTTCTTGTGATCTTTCCTGGCCCCTGACCCTGGTACTTTTTTAGCCAATTTTCCTAACTGCCCCTCCACAGATATCTGTATGTCTGTTTCTGTACTGTCTGTGTATATAAAACTGTGCTTTACACATAAAATGAGTAAGATTTCTTCACACCCGCACCCATAAGACTGATTCTTGGTTTTCCACCCCTGAGAACCATGGACCCTGGAGAAGGAAATGGCAGCTCACTCCAGTATTCTTGCCTGGAAAATCCCATGGACAGAGGAGCCTGACAAGCTGTGTCCATGGGATCACAAAGAGTTGGACATGACTGAGCAAGTAAACAGCAGGAACAATGGAAAGTGCGTACTGTTGAGGTTTAGAGCTGACTGAACTGCAGTGGCTTGAGTTTGAATTTAAGCTCAATCATACTAGCTTTGTGACCTCAAGCAAGTCATTCAACATTTCTGTGCCTAAAATTTTCCATTAAAATTGTGTGGTAATAATAGTTTCTCATTGATGTGTTGTTGAGAGGATTGAAATTAATTAATATACATAGGATGCTGAGAACAAGGTCAGATCCACTGTAAATGCTCCGTGAGTGTTGTCTATTGTGTTTTTTATCATCATAGTCATGGTTGTCACTAACCCCCAGAAGTCTTTTATTTATTTACGTTTTTATTATTTTTATTTATTTATTTTTTAAAGACAGATCTGCTACTCTTTATCCATTTATAAAACTTAGTTTAAAACTCAGCACCATTCTGTATTCTGAAATGTGACTCATTCTATGTATCTATCATATATCTAACTGAGCCAAAACACCATACTCTACTTATTTCATTAGGCACAAAATTAAGTTATATAAGTTAAATTTTGTTGAAGTTTTTAAGAGCTACTATTGATAAATAGTACAATATAGAGTGATATATACATGAATAGAATCCATAAGTTTATATTAATGAAAAATGGGTATATATTCTTTTTTTTAAAAAAGACTAGACTGTTTTTTAGAGCAGTTTTAGGTTGACAGCAAAACTGAGTAAAAAGTGCAGACATCCCCGTACACCCTGAGCCCCCACATATGTGCAGAACTCTCCCACTGTCAACATCCTGAGTCACAGCGACACATTCGTTTCAATGGATTAACCTACACTGACACATTGCTATCACTCAGAGTCCATAATTACATTGCCTTGGTGTTTCCCATTCTGTAGGTTTGGACAAAAGTATAATGACAAATATCCGCCATTACTGTACCATACAGAACAGTCTCACTGGCCTGTGCTCTGCCTGTTCGTCCCTGCCTGCCCGCTCATCCTTGGCAACAGCTGATCTTTTTATTATTCCCACAGTTTTGCCTTTTCCAGAATGTCATGTAATTGGAATCTTATAGCTTATAACCTTTTTAGATTGGCTTCTTTCACTTAGTAATAGGCACTCAAGTCTCCTGTGTCTTTTCATGGCTTGATTTTATACTCTTTTTAAGAGAATATTCTGTCATAATTTCTCCAGAACTCTTTTAGATCCCTCAATATCACTAAGAGAAAGATTCCTAAACTGAAAATAAGGTTTTAGGTACTTTGACTGTAAGCATCTTTGCTGCAAACGTTTTCTTCACATAACCAATTGACTGTAAGGCATTTTTGCCATAAAAGATAAAATAATGAAAAATAAAAGAGGGACATCAAAAAAGACATAATGAAGCATGTAAAATTGATACCAAAATTAAGACATTATTGCAAAATGTAGAACTTTGAATGCATTTAAAATGTGTGTGAATTCATGTCAATACTGTGTAATAACTAATATTATTTTGTAAATTGTACATAAGCATTTTTGTCTTCCAAGTCTTTTGTTCATAGTATTGTATACATTTTTTTCTTGTTGATTTGTCTCATTGTTTAGTATTGCACTTTTTCACTAAAACTTATTCCTTTGTTAAGAGAAGTACTGGTTTACAAATCCTAGGATGCATATTTGTAACTGAGCCCTGTATTGCTTTGTTAAAGCCTCTCTACTGTATTTTTTTCTGGTGTATTGTAATATGTCCACTGATAGATGTTCCAAAATTCTATGGGAAATATGGGTTCAACTGTGCACCTTTGAGACCCTCAGTGCCTCTTTCTCCTGTGAAGTAGTGTGTTTCAAAGTAAGAAGCCAATTCAGTAAAGCCATCAATAACATCACTAACTGAAGGTTATGCTAACTAATTTTAGGCAGTTGAAACCAAATTGTCAACCCCCAAACTGTCAACCAGTTGTTTTATCTTTCACAAGAAATTTCTTTACAGCCAGTTGGTTATGCAGTGAAAATGTTTGCAGCAACATATTTAAGGCAAAGAAGCTTATGGCAAAAATACAGACACGTGAAAGTAATTGAGATTGGCTACCATAACTGTTTCATCAGTAAAAGAAACCAGCTGTTTGTAGCTTTGTTAAATGATTATAGAATTATCTAGTAAGTCACAAAATTTGCATTGACAAATATGTATTATTAAGACTAGTGTGGTTAGAACCAAGTTGTTAGGAAGCTCTCTAATTTCCTTAAGATTATGGAAAGTGGCAAAGATTCTGGAAGAGGCATTTTAGAAAAATTAATAAATGGTCTGAAAAATAAGATTATATTGCCTTTTGGGGTACACAGTGATTGCTAGTAATTAGTCTTTTCGGAATTGACTTTTTATTATTTTTACTAGTCCAAGCCAAGTTTATTTACTGTGATATTGAAGATTAATATTAAAACTCAGTGCCTTCCAGCCAAACCAGGAAAAATATACATGTGTGATATATGTGAATTGTATCTGGTTTTGGCTAATTTATCTGAAGCATTTCTTCTATTAGAGACATGGTCCAAGAAGGAAATCAGCCTTCAGATGCAAGTAGAGGGGTAGAATTAGACACTGTCCTTTCCCCTCATTGATGTCTGATTCTTTGAAATTCATTCACTTAACCCCTACAAGGCCATTATACAATGACAGGGAAAATATTTTCAGTCTCCTTGGCTGTCACATAAACCATTCTAGGAAAGATGGCTGGTAGCTTGTTTATTGTGCTTAGTGTCCATGGGAATGGCTCAGTTTGTTCTAGGAGATGACAGAGGTTAGGAGAATCCATATATAGAATGAGAGACCTTTGTAATGTGCTATGGCTCAAACTAGAAGCTGTACTGATGGGCTAAAGCTGGAACAGTAACAGTCATCTTCATAATAATTGTGTGAGTTGTGATTTTCACTTCATATATTGCTTTTATATTTATGGTTTTGTTTGATGTTTACAACAATGCTCTGAGGTTTTAGAAGGGCTTCCCAGGTGGCACTAGTAAAGAACTGGCCTGTTATCGCAGTAGATGTAAGAGACACGGGTTCAATCCCTTGGTCAGGAAGATCCTCTGGAGGAGGGCATGGAGCAAGAATACTCCAATATTCTTGCCTGGAGAATCCCATGGACAGAGGAGCCTGGGAGTACAGTCCATAGGGTCACACAGAGTTGGACATGACTGAAGCGACTTAGCCACACACACACTGAGGTAGAAAGTATATAGGCATTATTATTCTCTTTTTATGGATGAGAAAGCAAAGGCTCAGAGAAATTAAACAGCTTGGCCATATAATGGCCAGGTGACCCTCACTGCCAAATGAGAGAACGGAGTTTCAGACTCTGTTCTTCTGAATCTAAAAAAGAAACCATTCTTGAAACTCTCGGACTGGCAACATGGATATAGTAAATTTATCCTTGGGGAATTAGTAAACTATATTTGCCATTAGATAAGAAGTGTTTTGTGTTACTTTGAAATCCTGTTCTGTTTGAAAGCAAGTTCATTAGTTCCCATTGTGTTGATTAAAATTAATTGGTTTGTAAGCTTTGGTCACAAAGAAAAAGTACAAAAACTAAATTAGACTTTCTTGCTGTGCTACTTTCTACCCAAGGGAACATAAGAGGCCCATGTGACCAATTACAGATGCCACTGTTCACACAAATGTGACAAAGCACCCGGATATAAAATGTCCCCCCTCTCTGAGACGAGCTTTCCCACTATCTCATAGTGATAGTGAAGTCGCTTAGTCGTGTCCCACTCTTTGCGACCCCATGGACAGTAGCCAACCAAGCTCCTCCATCCATGGGATTTTCCAGGCAAGAATACTGGAGTGGGTTGCCATTTCCTTTTCCAGGGGATCTTGCCGACCCAGGGATTGAACCTGGGTCTCCCGCATTGTAGGCAGACGCTTTACCATCTGAGCCACCAGGGAGGGCCTGCTATCTCATAGTCGTCACTAAAGAGCCCTCTCAAGAAATGGAATGGTTGGGGAGTAGAGTAGGGCAGAGTGGGAAAATTTCAAACTAGCTTCTCTAATTTCTGATCAGTTCTGAGTGAGCAGTTCATCCTCTTTGAGTCTCATTTTTTCTCCTCTTTTAAGATGAGAAGCAGATAGATTAGTATTGTATTTCATATGATTTGTGACAAGGACTGAGTAAGATAATATAAATGAAGCAATTAGTACGGTACTCAACACAAAGCAATGACTTAGTCGTTGGGTTTCTCTGGGCAAGTTACTTTAACATTTCTGAGTGTCAGTCGCCTTATCTATAAGATAGAGATTACTGTGCTCCCTAGCCTGGCTGCTTTTCAAGACTTTAGTGAAATAATATATGTGAAAGCAGGTGACTTGTTTTTCTTGGCATCATTAGTTCTTTTTAAAGGACACCTGTCTATACAGAGAAACTTTACGGTTGGCTGTGTTTTGTTTTTTGTTCCCCAAAGCATGCCAAACAACATTAGCATTAGCTGTTTCCAGATGCATTCAGAGTTCATATTAAAGCTACCCTTGACACTTAAAAGCTGGACTTTTAATCATAGGTGTTCCAGCCTTTTCCCCAAAGCATTATAAATCCTTAATTCTGCATTATTTATTAGTATTGAGAATAGGATGAAGGAAATGCCATTCCAAGTCAATTAGTTCAACAAGTGGAGCATATACCACACAGAGTGGTGCCAAAGCATGTCCTCTGGGAAAATAGTTTATATCCAAGATTGAGTTAGTTAAAATGGAAACGATGGATATAGAGTTAAGGGGGCCTTACTTTTAAAAAGCAGTTTATTAAAATAGTGATTTTCAGACCTTGGTTGTACACCGCATATAACTGGAGACTGACTCTTGGGCCCCTCTCCCAGTTTCTGATTCTGGTTCTAAGATGGAGCCGGAGACGTATTTCTAGCAGATTCCCAGGCAATGCTGATGCTGTTCCAGAGACCATATTTGAAACCTGTGGTATTATATCAATCCCCTGCATACTGGTAAAACTCCAAAAGATGGGGACTTCTCTCGTGGTCCAGTGGTTAAGAATCTGCCTTGCAGTGCAGGGAATGTGAGTTCGACCCCTGGTTGGGGAACTAAGATCTCAAATGCCGCTGGGCAGCTAAGCCCATACAGCATAACTACTGAGCCTGCGTGCCGCAACAAAAGATCCCACGTGCTGCAACTAAGACCTGAGGTAGCCAAATAAATATTTTTAAAAATCTGAAAGATGAATAGATCAAGTATGAGTGAGATAGTGGAAAACAGGAATGCTCTAATGGGAGTATAATTTGGTATAAACACTAGAGAACAGGCTGATAATGCCAAATAAAGTTAAAACTCACCACATATGGATCTAAAAAGATGTAGAGTGTAAAAAGCAAGTTGTAGAATGATAAATACAATATGATCTCATTTATATATATTCTTAAAAAGCATAGGTAAACCACTATATTAGGCTTCCCTGGTGGCTCCAGTGGTAAAGAATCCTCCTGCCAGGCAGGAGAGGCAGGTTTGATCTCTGGGTTGAGAAGATCCCCTGGCAAAGGAAATGGCAGCCCACCCCAGTATTCTTGCCCAGGAAATCCCATGGACAGAGTAGCCTGGCAGACTACAGTCTATGGGGTCAGACAGAGTCAGACATGACTTAGCAATTAAACAATACCACTAGCACCAAACCACTATGTTATTTACGGATACATATATAAAAATGGAAAGTGGATTGGAAGGACACCTGTGCAATATATGATAATGCCCCAAATTCTCAAAGCCACAAGGAACCATGTCTGAATGGATGGGAATATTGTGCTTCTGACCAAGGAGTGTGATCATTGTGTTTCCAAGGTTTCATGGTGAAAAAACAAGATATTGACTCCTCTTGGACAAAATGCTTCCACAAACTTGGTATCTGTTGTGAGAAGTCATGTTTTGTAAGCATATATTCTTTGCACATTTTTGAAAACTGCTCCCTCATTCATATGTCTTGTTGGTTTGGTGAATATCTCTGTTCACTTTATCTGCTCAAGGCAAAGGGTGGTGCTGAGAAAGGGGCCTACTCCTGTGAAACCCTGATTCCCACCTCAGGATTCTGTTTTTCCTTATCCAGAGATGGCTCTGATAGCCTATTCTGTCCCCCAGTTTGGTAGGTGGACATGTTTAGTTACACCAATACTAATACTTTGTTCTAACCAAGAGAGCTGTTTCCTTTCAAGGAGAAGCCAGTTATGGATCCATAGAGCCTGGCCTAAATCTCATTTCTGTCACTCGTAGGAGTTTTGATAAGTTGACTCAGTCATTCTAAGCTTAGTTCCTGATTCTTAAGGTCTTTTGTGGTCTTTTGACAAAAGTTTTTTTTTTCTCTCTCTCTCTCTCTAAACAGCTTTATTGAAATAAAATAACATATACAATTCATCCATATAAAATGTATAGGCGAAAAACTTTTGCTTAACAGTCTAACCTTAGTATCTCAGTTGGTTTCTATTTGTCTAAATGTGTGTTTTATCCTAAATAAGATAGGTCTCTCTCTCTCTTTTTTTTTTTTAACATACTCTCATATGGTAGTTTCTGCTGCTGCTGCTAAGTCGCTTCAGTCGTGTCCGACTCTGTGCGACCCCATAGACGGTAGCCCACCAGGCTCCCCGGTCCCTGGGATTCTCCAGGCAAGAACACTGGAGTGGGTTGCCATTTCCTTCTCCAATGCATGAAAGTGAAAAGTGAAAGTGAAGTCGCTCAGTCGTGTCCTACTCTTCGAGACCTCATGGACTGCAGCCTCTACCAGGCTCCTCCGTCCATGGGATTTTCCAGGCAAGAGTACTGGAGTGGGGTGCCATCGCCTTCTCCAATGGTAGTTTCTAGTACTGCTTAAATGTGACCAACATATGCTTTGTTTTACAGCTTATTCTTCTCTTTGGAGGAATTCCGTACCTTTGGAGAGTCTCTGGGCGCTTCTGTGGTTATGCTGGCTTTGGACCAGAATATGAGGTATGTCATTCATTAGCATATATTTGTCAGTCTTTTCTTCTTCCTTGGCCAGCTTTCTACTCAAGTTAATTTTTTGGCTTCTACCTAATGAAGGGTTCTCTGTGTAGTTCTCATCCACTTACGTTAAGATAATATACATTACTGTAGTAAACTCCAGAATTTCAATGGCTTATCACAGTAGTTTATTTCTCAATGACATAATAGTCCAGTGTGAGTATTTTGGGAGTCGACAGGTGACATCCTTTTATGTGGTAAGCCAGAGACCCAGTCTCTTCTTATATGGCTCTGCCACTCCCTAAGTGCCCCTATGTTCTCTTCATCCAACAGGCAGAAGGAATGGAGGGTGGAGAAAGTGCATCCCCTTCTTAACCTCCTTGTGTCCGAAGTGATACCTGTCCTTGGCATTCACATTTCTTTGGTGAACCAGTCATTTAGTCTCAGTTGCAAGGGAGCTAGGTAATGTAGCCTCTGGGTAGGCAGCTGATTCTTAGAAACTTCTTTCTGCAATCAGTGAAAAGTAAAGCATGAATTTTGTTGAACTTATGCTAAGCAGATCCCTGTGCTACACATGTATAGCAGATACTTTCAACCAAGACAGAATGTATCTCCTAGTATCTCCACTGAGCTCCTTGAGTTGGCGGCCCACTTCTGGGAATTCTAGGTACAGTGTTGGAATCAAAGCCTTAGACCTGAGACTTTGCCTATAATGGATGCTGGGACACTGTTTTTGACTTTTTCTTGGTAATTGGTCTGTTCTCTCCTTCCTGTTTATATGAAATGATGCGTTTCTTCAACATGGCATGTATAGGTACCTTGGGCTTTAATTCAGCTCATCCTGTGTCCCTTTTTGTATACCATTTTCTAAGGAAGCCAAACTCTTTTAAGACCTCCTCTTCCTGTGATATCTCTGTATTTTTGTAGACATGTCCTGACCTGCCATTGCACTATTGCTGTTTACTTGCTTGTCCTCTGCATTGTTTTGTAAACAGTTTAAGGTGGTTTTCTGTAAACATGGCTGGTTCCTAAGAGGCCTTCTTTGACCACTTTCAGCTACAATGTCATCCTTCTGGCACTCTTCAGTGAAGCACATCGCCTTATTTTATTTTCTTTACAAATGCATTTACCACTGTCTGCATTTATCATTACTGTCTGAGCCACCAGGGAAGCCCTCCATTTATCTTATTGTTTATTTGTTTACTTTTGATCTATCACCCTGACAAAACTTTTAGGTTATAAGGGGACAGAGACCTTACATATTTTCTTCACTGCTGTGACTTGTGCCTAGAACAATGCTAGTCACAGAGTAGGTACTTCATAAATATTTGTTGAATTAATGAACCCAATCTATATACATACATATAAAAATATTCCTTACCTTAACAGGAAGTTTTTTATATAATGTTCTTAGACATTATCTTTGCATTTAACAATGTTTTAGAGCTCTCTTTCTGTCTGTGTATATAAATCTTCATTTTCTTTGATGGGTGCCTGGTACTGGCAGCAGTCCTCACTCAGCACCATTCTGATATACACACATTTCCGTTTCCTTGGTTTAGTTAATAACACCAGCCCCTCAGCAGTTTCGAATTTCACTTACCACAATATGTTATGTGCATAACTGCATAAAGTACAAGTTCCCTGCTAGCTCTTCAGTTCACAAATCACTGTGCAAATAACAGATGCTCATACAGTGACTGATCACATCACTCTTCAAATTCTGCCAGTGGCTGGTCACTGCCCAACTGCTGTTCAGTGATTCAGAGTGTGCAGTTGTGTTGTCTCCTGTCTCCCAGCTATAAACCCACATGACATTTCACAAAGATGGATCACTGAAAGAGGGAATTGGCCAACAAAGATGAAAGTATAGGGACTTCCCTGGTGGCCCAGTGGTTAAGAGTCTGCCTTCCAATGCAGGGGACTTGGGTTCCTGCTCTGGGAAGATCTCACATGTCACGAAGCAACTAAGCCTGTGTGTGACACGACTGGAGAGCCCATGTGCTCTGAAGCCCATGTGCTGCAACTGGAGAGAAGCCTGCAGGCTGCAACAAAGAGCCTGTGTACCACAGCTAAGACCTGATGCAGCCAAATGAATAAATACTTAAAAAAAAAAAAAGAAAGTAAAGAAAGATTGGTATTGAAATTCACATCTAATGTACATGGTATAGAAGAAAGAGCTGATCAAATTCTTACCTAAAACAGCTCTTCTTGGTTTATGTTTTTTCACAGTGTATGAAGTATTAAAATACCTCTTTCTTGGATCCCAATAGTCCTTATTATATACATGATATTCTTATTTTTGCCAGTTGGACAGGGAGAAAACAATATTGTACTATTATTTCATATAACTTATTGTTGAATGGAAAAGTCAGTAATGAAGCAGCATATGAAAGTAAAAGTATGTGAATATCCATACAGATTTTTCATATAACTAGTGTCCTAGTGATGAATATTTAAGTTGGTTCAGTTTTTCTTGATTGCGTATAGAGGTGTCCATTGTTGCAGACAGGTTTCACATCTCTAAGAAACCTGAACTAGTGCATACCAAAATTTGAAAAGTAGTTTCCTCTGGAGAGAATTTTGGCAATTTTTATTTCCTTATTTTTGCTTATCTCTTAAGAAAATTCAGTAGTAAGCATGTACTTCTTATATAATGAAGACCAATTTCTTCACTAAAAAAAGAAGAGGACTAAGTAGACCTCAACATATCCTTAGGCATAGGTAGTGTGTTTTTCGACAGGACTTTCTGCTTTCCGGGATTCCCTGATAGCTCAGTTGGTAAAGAATCTGCCTGCATTGTGGGAGACCTGGGTTCGATCCCTGGGATGGGAAGATCCCCTGGAGAAGGGAAGGGTTATCCACTCTAGTAAACTGGCCTAGAGAATTCCATGGACTGTATGGTCCAGGGGGTTGCAAAGAGTCAGACACGACTGAGTGACTTGCACTCACTTTTCTGCTTTCAAGAATACCAACAAGTGGTCTCATAATTAGTGTCCTTACTTTTTGACAGTGAGATTTGGCCCAACCTTTTCCAGCAAGTGCTCAACTTAAAGACTCAGAACGCTCTAGAGTTCTGTTGCCACGTTATGAATATGAGCTGGAATGAGTAGGTTCATCTCAGACAAGAGGTGAAGTGTGCCATCAGGCCATTTTGGTCTGGATCACTCTACCCTCATGGCACAGGACTTTATAATATTCTGTGTCCTGGAATCTTAAGTTATTCACTTATGGCGCTAGAGCCCAGATCATGTTGCCTTTGAGAAACTATAAGTCAAAACCCTTTCCCCTCACTGCCCAGTAGATCTTGTTTCTAAGATATTTTCTCCTTTCTGAGTTAGAATTAGGGTTCTTCTGAGAAAAGTCCTGGGTGTTTCTGTATACTCCAGTTTTCCCAGTGTGACTGTCACACCTCCTTTTTTCAACTAAAGTATTAATATCTTCCTCAACTCAATCATTTTTCTAAATGCTAGCTTACAGTTATCTGTTAGGAGTAGAAGGGTCTTAGAGAAGAGTAGTGAAAAGTAGCATTTTGGGATTGGATTATGAAAATCGTTAAAAGCATAATGAGTTTGCAGTCTTTTAGAGCCCTTACAAATTTTTTAAGTAGAGAAGTGGCATTTTAGATTCATCTGAGGTGTGTGTAGGATGGATTGGAAGGGGAGGGATTGATAATAGGCAGGGAATGGTGCCGGCTGTTTTAGTGTTTAAGGCAAAATCATTTAAAACACCTTTGGAATCTTAGTGTTTAAGGGGGAAATAAGCCCAGTGATTAGGGAATTAGACCTATATTAATTAATTATTTGGCTACATCACACGCAGGATCTTTTTTGTAGCACCCAGACTCTCTAGTTGTGGCACATGGGCTCTGGAGCTTGTGGCCTTCTGAAGTTGCAGCAAGCATATCCTGTACCAAGATTACATTATGCTCTGTTATTTAATATGGTTATATTTTTTGAAGATGGAATTCTGACTCAGTAGTTTTGAAGAAGGTCCTGGAATCTGTTTTGTTTGTTTTTAAAAAATATCTCATTTCCCATTTGGGGACAAATGCTGAAATAAATCACCTGCATGTTGTAGCCAAATCTCCTTTCTTCCTCTTCCCTTCTCCCTTTTTCTATGTTTAGAAACACAGTGGCTGCATCTTTACTAACAAATCACATATGCTTTGGTGGTATACTCCCATTTAAAAGAATTCCGTTTTAAGGGCTACCCTGGTGGCACATTGGATAAGAATCTGCCTGCCAGTGTAGGAGACACAGGTTTGATCCTAGTCCAGGAAGATCTCACATGCCTTGGGGCAACTAAGCCCAAGTACCGCAACTATTGAGCCTGTACTCGAGCCAGTGAGCTGCAACTACTGAGCTACCTGCAGCTGCTGAAGCCTGCAAGCCCTATAGCCTGTGCTCCATAAGAGAGGCCACTGCACTGAGAAGCCCACACATTGCAACTGGAGAGTAGCCCCTGGTCACGGCAACTAGAGAAAAACCCACGCGTCAGTGAAGACCCAGCACAGCAAAGAATTAATTTTTTTTAAAAGAAAGAATTCAGTTGTCCACTGGGGAGTAAGCGGGAAAGTGCTAATTGGTGGGAGGGAAAGAGAGGGTTCTGTTTGCTTCATTGCCCTTTCCCCTTCCCCACAAGTCCCTTTATGCTAATTAGTCCTTGTCCGCCACTATCATAGGAAAACATTTGTGAAGAGAAATGAGGCAGTTCTTAGCTTTTGATTTCCTAAGGATCTGTTGTAAAGGCAATGAAAGGAATCCTTGAGAACAATTGTCTCTCTTGGATTCGGGCTCTGTGAAAATTTTAGCACATTCTGCCCCACCTGCCGTGGCCCAGCTTTTCAGATGCTCCATTATGTTTCTCCAGGCCCATCATCTTGTCATCTTTCACTTTCAGGATGCTCTTTTCTTTCTCCTTGCTTTTACAAATTCTGTGGAATTCCTCTTTGTCTCTTCTGTTCCACTAATTTATCTCTTTCTTCAGAGTAGCACTCCCAGTCTCATCAGCTTTGTAGCCTCTTGAATTCATCAGCATATGTGGCTGTCTCTCACTTTTAAGTTCTTTTAACCATTTTGTCTGTATGACTTCAAGTTAACTTTCATATGCTGCCTGTGTAATTAAAGAAGTATTTTATTGCCCTCCTATCTTACAAATAAGCCCTGAGGGTGGAGGTGATGTTTTAGACCTTGTGTTACCCATAGAATCAAGCACATTGAGTTATAGTAAGTACTTAGTGTATACTCATTGATTTGTTCCCTAGTAATTTGTTTGAGGAATGAATTAATATTAAAAAACTGCCTTTTTTCCTCTTGTGTTTAGATCACTCAGTCCTTGGTGTTTCTGCTGTTGGCTACACTTTTCAGTGCATTGACTGGTTTGCCTTGGAGTCTTTATAATACTTTTGTGATAGAAGAAAAGCATGGTTTCAATCAACAGGTAAAATAGAGAATACAATGTTCTCTTTTCAGTGTGAAGCTCATTTGTACTTCTGTCCTCTGCTGGTAGTAATTAAAACATAATTTTCTGTTTTGGAGAAGGAAATGGCAACCCACTCCAGTATTCTTGCCTGGACAATCCCATGGACAGAAGAACCCTGCCAGTCCAGGGGTCACAAAGAGTCGGACACGACTGAGTGACTAACAACAACAACAATTTGCTGTTTTACAGCATGAATTAATCTAGAAAAAGGGAACTGCAGATATGGTAAAGATCATAGTTTAAGGTCTTGCCATAAACTCTTCTACTACTAACATCTAGTGTTTTTCAGCTGCTGCTGCTGCTAAGTCGCTTCATTCGTGTCCAACTCTGTGCGACCCTAGAGACGGCAGCCCACCAGGCTCCGCCATCCCTGGAATTCTCCAGGCAAGAACACTGGAGTGGGTTGCCATTTCCTTCTCCAATGCATGAAAGTGAAAAGTGAAAGTGAAGTCGCTCAGTCATGTCCGACTAATAACATTTAAATAAGTTCATTTTAAACTGTAAAATGCAGGGCATTGACTTATTCTCTTAGGCCACCTGTTGTCATATAGTCTTTATATGACTGCCTTTTCATTTTTAAAATTGCTTTAATAATGTATCCGTTTTATTCACTCATTATTTTAAAAGCAGTTTCTCAGTTTCTTGTGATGACTTTTTATTTTTTCAGACTTTGGGGTTCTTCATGAAAGATGCGATCAAGAAATTTGTTGTGACTCAGTGCATTTTATTACCTGTATCTTCACTTCTACTTTACATTATTAAAATTGGGGGAGACTATTTTTTTATTTATGCCTGGCTGTTCACGCTAGTTGTGTCTCTGGTGAGTGAAATCTTTGTTTCGATTTTCTTTTACAAAGTGTACCTTGGTGAGATAACTGTGATTTAATCTTTGTTAGCATCTATATGGTTCTTAAGAAGCAGAAGAAATATAAATAGGTGCTCATATAAATTCCCTTTTTGTTTTCTGCTTTTAGCTATAGAAATAGGAGAGCTGACTCTGACCATAGATTTTCCTCTCCTTATACTGACTCTTACAGATTCTAGAAGCTAGTTGTTAGTTACTTTTAATTATCCAGTTGTCAGGCATTTTGGGGCTGTGCATTTGTGAGTTGCCACCAGAGTGATGACTGACAATTTTGATGACCCTTGACTGAGCTCCAGTGTCTAAAAACCGTGGATATTTTGAAGAGAGAATAGATGTAAGTGGGATAAGAAGAAGAAAGCATAACCGTATTTGCTTTCTTCTGCCCTCCTTCCCCGCATTTCCCTTCCTCCTTCTTCCCTTTTCCCTCTACGTCTTCTTCTCCGTCCCCTGTGCCCCTCCCTTTTCCCTGTCTCCTCCCTTTTCTTTCCCCAGCTCCCTCTTCTTCCTTCTCAGCCTCCTCCCTCTCCTTCTTCCTTTCCTCTCCCCCGTTATCCCTGCCTCCCGTGTTCTTTTCCTCTTCTCTTTCCCAAATTCTAAACTGCTTCATGGTGCAAATACTATGTACAACCCAATCAAAATGCTCTAGTAACAGCCCCCAGAAAATACACCTATCAGCTCTTCAGCTGCACTCGTGATGAGGTTACCGTGATGCTCACCGTTTCACTTCCAGCCAGTGGATTATAACTGCAAAACGGGTGCTAGTTGGACTTACAAATATATGTTGTATGGCTAATTGAAATGAGAGGGGAGAGAGCACAAGAAATGCTCCCAAAATGCTTAAAGAAGTGCTGTTTCAGCCAGTGTATACAATTGTGAATTGCAAGTCATTAGTGTTAGCAGGCAGATTAAGCTCTAGTAGTTCTTTTTTTAACAAACACTTCAAGTCTATTATGATTACCCTGAAAGAATTCCAAGTTATGATGGGCTTATGAAGTGTCAGAAATACCCAAGATAGTTTTGACCAGACCATTTGGCTTCTTAATTGTTATCATCTAGGGACTACTCATTTTGATTTATTTCATCAAATGCATATTAAGTGCTTACTGTCTGGTACCATTTGGGGCTGGGGATACCAGAACAAATAAGATAAGGTCCCTGTTTACAGGGCTGGGAATTACATAATTGTTTTTGTATTGAATTTGTATAGTGAGTCATTTCTCTTTAAGGACATAATCAGGTTGTTCTAACATTTGCTTTTCAGGTGCTTGTCACCATCTATGCTGATTACATTGCCCCTTTATTTGACAAATTCACCCCTCTTCCCGAGGGAAAGCTGAAACAAGAAATCGAAGTCATGGCGAAGAGTATTGACTTCCCTTTGACTAAGGTGTATGTTGTTGAAGGTAAGGCTCCCTGGGGTAAGAAGGTTTTATTTGAGTAATTTGTTTTAGTTGAATACTTTATTCTTAAAACTTTAATAAAAGAGCATGTCAGTTGGTTTTGGGGGGGGTTGTTTGTTTTTGTTATTTAAAGATTAGGATTTTCCATTTTGGCTTTTGAAGATTTATAAGAATTGATAACATAGTCCAGGGATAGAAACTGGTGACCTGATGCCAAATCCTGCTCTTGCCTCTAGCTGTGTTTGTTTGGCTTTACAGTATTGTTCATTCGGGGCCAAGGCCTTTTTCACTCCTTGTTATGTCATGATACTAGACTGATTTATTCACTTCTGCTGCCTACCTGGCTTCTTTAGGTAATGGAATTGGACTCTGGCTTTGGACTCAGATCCCATTGGCACTGGTTTGGGGGCTTGGAAACAAAACCAGTGTTATTGGCTTTATCTCCCCCAAGACTTCCAGTGTTCACCTGCAAATTACCCAAGGCTGGTACCACTGAGTACTTTATATTAGTTATATTCTGCTTTTCTGATGACTGCTTTTGAGAGTTAAGCCATCTACGTTAGCTTGTGTAAGACTACTAAAGTCTCAAGGAGTCTTTCATCAAGGAAAGATGAATTAACAGTAACCAGAAGAGTAAAGAAATCTTAGACATTTGGTGGCCAACTGAAGGCACAGTTGGAACGTGTCTATGGGGAAATGGTAGAAAAATAAACCAATGCATACTACTTCTTTAGCCTCTGAGATTATTATTCTTTTAATTAATATTAAACTAGTAGCACAATGATGAGTATATTAGAACAATCTCTGAGGCACTTTTACTGAGGGAGCAACCTAAGTTGCCGACCACTTAAGTTGTAATCAGAAAATGTGAATGCTAATGCTATGGCAATAGAGGTAATTGAGAAGATATGTGAAATATACTATCAGTACTATATGATTTTAGCTGAAATAGAGAAGGCTTTATGGAGGGTTATATGGGACTTTATGGGAAAATCAAGATTTGAGTAGTGGGGGTAGCATTTCAGAGGTCAGGTTGTGGAGCCAACAGGCTTGGGTTTAAATTCTAGTTCTATGACACAGTCCCTTTTTGACTTTAGGGCACTTACCTCTGCTAAACAGAAGTTACTCATCTGTAATGCATATTTTTGTTGTTGTTAATAATGGTAACAATCCTCAAAAATATTTTGAGTGAATGAATGTTGTCACTAACAGTAGCAACACATATTATGGATTTGTAAACTGAAAGGAAAAACCAAGTGAAAAACCAGTAGTCTTGCTCTCAGAAAACATCAGAGAGCAGGTACTGCACAGAGAATTAAACTGGTGTGAAGTGACGAAGAATGGCTGAGTAGATGCTTTAGATTAGGTCATTAGACAAGACTTCTCCAAGCAAATGAGTTTAAACTGAGATCTGAAGGAAGGAGCCATCCATGGGGAGACTGTCCAGAGCTTGATATTTTCAAGAAAAAAGTCCAGTGTGGCTGCCGCATGGCAGGAAAGTGTTTTGACATAAAATCTGAGACATAGGCAAGAGTCAGACCGCATAGGCCTTTGTAAATCAGGGTAAGAATCTTGAATTTTCAGTCCACAGATAAAGCTATGGAAGGTTTTAGGCAGGAAAGTGACATGGCCTTGGTTTTTACTTTTTAACCTATCTTAGGTTGCTATATAGAGAAGTTGGTAGGGAGGCTAGAGTAGAAGCAGTGTGAGCAGTCAGAAGGCTGGTGCCGTTCAGGAGGAGAGAATGGTTATTAGACTAGAGTAGTCTATCCTGATGGCTCAGTGGTAAAGAATCCACCTGCCAGTGTAGGAGACCTGGGTTCGATTCCTGGATCAGAAAGATTCCCTGGAGGAAGAAATAGCAGCCCACTCCAGTATGCTTGCCTGGGAAATCCCATGGACAGAGGAGCCTGGTGGGCTACAGTCATGGGGTTGCAAGGAATTGGACACAATTTAGCGACTGAACCTCAACAACAGTAGTAATTGATGGAGAGAAGTGGGTGTATCAGGGATGTGTTTTAGAGGTAGGGTTGATGGAACTTGATAATAGATGACATGTAAAGGAATAAGGGAGCAAGAGACCTCAAAGATAATGACTTAGATTTTTGGCCTAAATGATTGGATAAATGATAGGCTACTGAGATGGGAAAAAACTGGGAGAACAAGTATGTGAGAGTTGAAGTTCTGCTAGGTACTTCTTGAGATACCTATTGAATATTGTACCAGAGTTCTGCAAGCAATAATTAGTTGCAAGTCAGCCATAGAAACCAACTATGGTTAATTTAACATGAAAAATTCCTTATTGAAACAATATTTGATAAGTCACAAGATCACAGGAAAGTTAAATTTGCCAAACTTGGGAAATGGGCTCTTCACTGGGAGACTAGGAACTCAGAATCACCCTGAAGAACCAGTCTGGTGAGGACACTGCTGTTGGAGTTTAGCAGTTTGCATCTCTAACACCCTCCCACTAGCACCTGCAGAATTAATTTCTCACTGCCCTGCTTCCTCGTGTAATTAGCTATTATTCAGAGTCCCCAGTGGGTGCATCTGATGGACTGAGCCAGGGCACTGGGCTAGCTGTCAGGAGTGCTGGGGAAGCAGATATCCAGCTTTTTTGGATTTCTTAAATGAGAAGCAATCTCTGACAAGGCTTGCATGATGCCAAATTCCCTAAATTCTGCAAGGGGATTCTAATACTGGTCAGGGAGAAAATGACACATGAGAATATAAACAACAAAGATGCACTATAGACATCCTTGTGGAGATGTAGGCTTGTCAAATAGGCAGCTGGATATGAGTCCAGAGTTCTAGGGAGAGGCCAGGGCTGGGCATAATGGTCTGGAAAGTATCTGGCATGTAGATACTTCCATGGATGAGGGCATTCAGAGAAGAGAAGGGGGCTCAGGTCAGGGTCAGCTGAGGGGGAAGAGTGGGCAAAGGAGGCTGAGGAGGAGAGACCACTGAGGTAGGAAGAAAATGAGGAGAAGATGGTGTTTCTATTGGGATAAGAGAAGAAAGTGTTTCAAGGAGGGAATGCTCAACTGTATCAGATGCTGCTGAGAGGTTGATTAAGATAAGACATCATAAACAAAAGATAAAGAGACAGCTGGCAGTGCCGTACAATCACACAGGACATTTTGGTGTTCAGAATTCTCAGATATGTTACTTCATACCTCAAATGGTACGATAAATCTATTCAGTAAACAAGCATTATTGAATAAATGCTACATGCAAGGCACAGTGATACAAGAGCTTATGGTCTTAAACTTCAGTGAGTATAAGAATTCCCTGGAGAATCTGTTAAAAGATTCCTTGGCCCCATTCCCAGACATTTTGACTTATTGGATATTTCTACTGTTTATGTCTAACAAGTACCTGTAGGTGATTTTGGTGTAGGCATTCTTTGGGCCATACTTTGAGATCCTTGGGCCAGGGGGAGATACTAAGACATTAATTTTGTTTTGCTTATCTGCCTATTTCCATAGATAACTTCAGGTAACTTCGAAGAAATATTTTTAAATTAATTAAAAAATTAGGAAAGATAGAAATGAGATAGAAATATAAGATGCAGATACACAACTTTCCAGATGCTAAGATCCTATATCATTGATAAAATTGGACCACATGTTTGGCTCTTAACTTCCAGGCAATCAAACCAAAAAGTCCTAGCCTCATATCATAAACAGGAAAATAAAGCTTAAAGAAATTAAGAAAGTTTCTTGCATTTATACAAATAATACATGGCAGAGCCAAGATTGGAACTTAAAGTTTATTGTTAACCAATAAATTCACTGCACATGACAGAACATAAAATATAATGAAAATAAAGAAAAATATAAAGAAGAAAATAAATATCAACCATAGTTTAGCTACTGTTAGCCACTGCTAAAAATTTAGGGCTTTTTTTCTAGTTGATTTTAAGATAGTTTTAATTTTTTCTGATTAAATAAGTATACTTACTTTAAAAGCTTTGGAAGAGAAGAAAGTGTAAAGGAGGGAACAAAAATCCATGTTTCTATAAGCCAGTGATAAACACTTCAGTATTTTAATATATTTCTTAATAGGCTTGTGTTAGGCTTTTCTATTTACGTGTACATTTTTTCACAACAGTAATGGAACTTTGTATACACGAAGTTTTATATCCTTTTCAGTATGTTGGTGAGCTTTTCCTATCTTGTTAAAATATTTTAAAAGTATAGTTTTTTTCTGGCTGCTTAAAATTCCAACTCATAGCTTTATCATAATTGAATCATTCCACGACCATTGGATATTTAGGCTTTATTTATTTATTGTTAGAAAGCTGCAACGAGCATAAATATTTGTTATTATGACTGAAGAGAAACAGACACTCTCCACTGCTGGTAGTGATTTATGTTGATATAATATTCTTCAGGTATTAAACAATTTGAAAATGTTAACGTCCTTTCCAGTAATTCAGTTTCTAGGCATCTCTCCAAAAGACCCCAGACTTTTTAATTATTTTCCATGCTTTGAACTGTCTTTTCCTTAGGATCTAAACGCTCTTCCCACAGCAATGCTTATTTTTATGGCTTCTTCAAGAACAAGCGAATAGTTTTGTTTGACACTCTACTAGAAGAGTATTCTGTACTAAACAAAGACATCCAGGAGGAGTCTGGCATGGAACCCCGCAATGATGGAGAAGGGGACAGTGAAGAAATAAAAGCTAAAGTTAAAGTGAGTTCTTCTTTTCCTAAGAGACCCTGGCTTAGTTTTTATAAACAGTTTCTGTGACAGCTCAAAATAACCTTAATTTCTATGTAGTGAGTGTTGAACTCAGGGAGACTATCAAATAAAAATATAACTGCCCCTTTATAATTGTGGTATTTGGGAAAGAATATCACTGTTGTTACATGTTAACTATCTTTCAAGCTTTCACAGAATGTTCACAAGTATAAGATAGGAAAATTTGTATGATTATAAACTGTTTTTAAAACAGGGACTTTATATATAATTCCTGATATGTTTATGATTGAAGAATTCCCACAGACAAGATAAAGAGGAGATAATAATCATCTCATTTTTAACTTCACTGAGAATGTAGTAATTATAGGCTTTGGTGATGGAGAGACTTAAATCTGAATCCTGTTGTCATTTAGTAGCTGTGCATTTTGGAGTATACTGTGTAACTTTGTCAGTTTTCTTTTGTTTGCTTAACAAACATTTATGAATTGTAAACTCTGCTGAGATACTTTCTTTGGAATTCAGAAAGGAAGAGGGAAACCTTGCTGTCAAGGAGCTTATAGTCTAAAGGGGAGAAAGTCATACAAGCACAGCTCCATATGGTAGCAGCAGCAGTAAAGCTATATATACTGGATGCAGTGATAGCATAAGAGAAGAGATTTCTTTAATCTGACCTTATAGTCTGAGAAAGCTTCTTCTGAATCTTCTAGATGAGGTCAACTGATGGTAATTAGCAAAATCTAATGGCACCCCACTCCAGTACTCTTGCTTGGAAAATCCCATGGACGGAGGAGCCTGGTAGGCTGCAATCCATGGGGTCACTAAGAGTCGGACACGACTGAGGGACTTCACTTTCACTTTCATGCATTGGAGAAGGAAATGGCAACCCACTCCAGTGTTCTTGCCTGGAGAATCCCAGGGACGGGGGAGCCTGGTGGGCTGCCGTCTATGGGGTCGCACAGAGTCGGACATGACTGAAGTGACTTAGCAAAGTATACCAAGACTAAATGGGGAAGGGGAGACAGTGATAAGAAAACAATATATGTTTAATCAGAAACAGTCTCTAGTAGTTGCATATGTGATGGGACGCGTCATCGGCTTTGATGGCATTCAGAGATGATTTGAGATCTGTGTAACTGTGCAAATAAGTTAAGCTCTCTAAATCTTTGATTTCTTAACTGATAGACAATGCCAGCAGGGGCTCTCATCTTGAAACTATTGACATCTTGGACCAGATAGTTTTTCACTGTGGGAGGCTGTCTTGTGCCTCATGAGATGTTTAGCAGCATCCTTGGCCTCTCCCTACCAGGTGCCAGTATCAGTCCCTCCTTTCCCAGCAATTGTGACAATGGAAAATGTCACTAGATATTCCCAGATGTCCCCAGGGTTGGGAGAGAGGAGGCAAGATCACTGCTAGTTGAAAAACACTGAGATAAAGATGCCTACCTTTTAGGGTTGTGAAGATTAAATGAAATAATACATGAGAAAAACCTGTGTGCTCTGAGTACCAGTAGAAAAAACTGTTATCATTGAGCATCTGTTTTGATTTTAAAGAGATGGTCTAATAGAGTGCCTGGACTGTTATAAATATCTAGATGGAACAAAATGTGAAGGGGTTAAATAGCGTTGGATGAGGGTTAACTCTTTGGATTGTATTTTTTTTTAAATAGATTTATTTTATCAGGCTATTGGGATAAAAGTCATTTTGGTCTGACCAAGGATCATAGGATTTTAAGCTAGTAAGAGCTCTTAAGGTCATCTTATAGATAGGAAAACTGAAGTCCAGAAAGAGTAACCAGGTAAGAACACTGGGGAATCATGCACGTTCAGCAGGTCAACTTGCTGAAGTGGTATCTACATACAGGGTAGATGACGATAGCCAGACCTGCGTGTTAGATAGTGGTCTGCTGGTTTCAAGCAATCTAATGAAATTACTGACCTTTAGTATCTATGAGGGAGAAGGCAATGGCAACCCACTCCAATACTCTTGCCTGGAAAATCCCATGGACGGAGGGGCCTGGCGGGCTGCAGTCCGTGGGGTTGCTAGGAGTCGGACGGGACTGAGCGACTTCACTTTCACTTTTCACTTTCATGCATTGGAGAAGGAAATGGCAACCCACTCCAGTGTTCTTGCCTGGAGAATCCCAGGGACGGGGGAGCTTGGTGGGCTGCCGTCTATGGGGTCGCACAGAGTCAGACACAACTGAAGCGACTTAGCAGCAGCAGTATCTATGAGACCCTGGAGGAGGAAATGACAGCCCACTTAGTATTCTTGCCTGGAGAATCCCATGGGCAGAGGAGCCTGGTGGGCTACAGTCCATGGGGTCACAAAGAGTCGGACATGACTGAAGTGACTTAACACATCTAACACAGTATCTATGAGAACAGTATTCTTTGGTTTAGCAATCTTAGAAAAGGTTTGGTTTAGATCTTAGAAAAGGTTAGTCTTTTGAACTATGTTGAGTGGAGTTTGAGTTATTTTGCTAGCTTCTTAAAGAGCCTGCTTTATTTCATTGATAGCTGCAAAAATTTAATTTTTTAAAATTAAAAAAAATTATTTTGTTTGTGGTTGTGCCAGGTCTTCATTGCTGCATGCAGGCTTTCTCTGGTTGTGGTGAGTGGAGGCTGCTCTTTGTTGTGGCCTGCAGCCTTTCCATTGCTTCTCTTGTTGTGGAGCACAGGCTTCAGTAGATGTGACACGTGGGTTCAGTAGTTATGGCATACAGGCTTAATTGCTCCTCAGTATGTGGAATCTTCCCAGACCAGGGATTGAACCAGTGTCCCCTGCTTTGGCAGGCAGATTCTTATCCACTGTACCACGAGGAAGTCCAGATGCAAATATTTTAGCATGTATGTATAAATTGCATAGTCTTGCCCTAGAGAACCTGTAGTAGAGGAGACTAGATGTGGCTCATAGTTTAAGGCAGGGGGTGGTAAATAAGTGGCTGAAATAGTGTGACTTTTAGAAATTAAGAAATGAATGCAGATTCTAATGGTTAGACAGATTTCTTAAAAGAGAGGAAATATTTGAACTAGGCAGAATTTTGACTTGGGGCTGGAGCTTTTCAGGATGAAGATATGTAATGAATAAAGCTATAAAAACAACTGCACAATGGCTATTCTAAGACTAATGAATAAATGGATTCTTGCAGAAGGGGATAGAAAGGTAGGCCGGGACCAGTTTGTAAAGTACTTCTTCCTGAAGACATTCTAGTGGTTGTTTTCAGTGACCTGAAAAGTTTTGATTGATTTGGGTAGAGGCCAAGGGGCTTCCCTGGTGTTTCAGATGATAAAGAATCTGCCTGCAATGCAGGAGACCCAGGTTCAATCCCTGGGTCAGGAAGATCCCTTGGGAGAAAGAGGCCAAAGCTTGTTTTAGGAAGTTTAAGATTTGATGGCAACATATATGATAGAGCAAAGATTAGAGGCAAAGGGGACTACTAGGGACTTACTGCATCAGGATCACCAAGATAGGCATGAAATAAGGGCCTACACTAGAGTGAGAGGTCAGAATAAGTGTGGAGTCATAATAAAAGATGGATTTAAAGGACTTATGGTGATTGCTATTGTGGAGACTGAAGGAGAAAGTCAAAGATTGACCCAAATCTCATGTATTGCTTTTTAGTGCATGTATACAGGTGAGGTGATTTTGGTAGGATATCAATATTTGAAATTTGAATGGCTATATGTGTATTAATGAATATTAGGAAAAAGATCAAACTAGTGTATCATGATTTCATGAAAATTGTCATTTGGGATAAGGCTAAGTTAAAAAGTGAATTTATTTTTAAAAAGATATTAAATAATCACACAGCAGATACACAAGTGTGGCAGAAGTTTAGGATATAGTGGTTTATTCAGCACCTGCTACTCTATACCTACTACACATATTAATACAACACAGTGGGGAATGCAGAAATGATTTTAAGTCTGGAGAGTGTAGAGAGGATGAAGTGTTTCAATTTGAGCAGATGTTTAAAGAAGAAAACTAAATCCCTCTTCTTAGAGATAAATATTATTAACATTTCGATGAGTATCTCTATACTGGCTATTCACATTTTAAAAGAAGTCTAGGAGACTTTCTCCCTGCAGTTTATCCTTCAGAAGACAAATTCAGTAATTAGAACAACCTGTCTCAAAAGCATTTTAAGTGAAAGGAAAAATTTAAATATATAAAAACTGTCCCTTTATAGAAGAAAACAAGTATTTCCCCAGCAAGAGCTAGGGTCATGTGAATGTCTTCCCAGTTGATAAGTATAATAGAAAGAGGACAAGATCCATAGGTGTGAATTTGGGTTTTACCCACTGCTTATTAGCATGATAATCTTAAGACATTTTAACTTTCTGCCGTCTCTAAAATGAAGATAGTACTTCCCATCTTGCCCAGGTTGCTGTTGTGAGGATCCAATGAATCAGCTTGTGAATTTTATTTTATGAAAAGGAAAGTGCTATAGAAAAGAGAAAGATACTTATTTTTTTTCTTATATGTAAAATTAGCATGGGAAGAAAAGAAAATCCAATTTTATCTTAAGCATCTATTACAAATAAACAAGTTTCATTTTTGCAAAAATGACCCTTATTTAAGCTCTTGTCATTCCATATCTTTGAACATGACTCCATGGAGTTCTGAATAGCTTCCTAAACGCAGACATCAAACCAAGATACAAGAGCCTATGTTTTCTAATAGAGACCTGCTTGTTTTATAAAAGGATTAATTCATAGTTCAGATTAAGAAGCAATGAGGCTGATGATAGCTGCCTTGTAGTAGTGGAGATTAACAAACTGTTTGTAAAATATCTAATAATACAATGTCTGGTTCATAGGTCATTTAATGAATGGAAACTGTTATCATTATTATTAAACATAGCAGCCTATTTTGCTTATTACTAAAGTAATAGATAAATTAGAAAACATGAGTAATCCAACTAACCATAAACATCTTACTATATCTATTTCTGTTTTTTTTTTTAATTAAAAATCATTTTTCCTCTTATTGGGTATATGGGTTTCCAGTTTTTTACTTTTAAAAATATTCTTGCAATGAATATTTTTGTATGGAAATCTTCAGTTACATCTCTTAATTTCCCCCTTAGAATAGATGTCTATTAATTAGTGCTTTGTTCTTCCCTCTTGATGGCCATTCCCTGAAGGCACAGGTACACGTGTTTCTTAGCCATTTAAGAAACTAGGCTAGTTAGCTCTTTCTTTACTTTCTCTACCAAGTGTATTCTGACCTAGATTCTGATCTTTAAAAGGAAAAGAGATAGTAAATGTAAAAGCTGTCTTGCCAATCACTTTTAATCTATCCCTCTTTTTCATGCATCTACCCAGCCTTGTTTTTAAGTGGTCATTTTCCTTAAAGACGAGGAATTGGTGAAGAAATGGAAAACTGGTAGAATAGCTGGATTCCAGTATTTTGCTGCCTGTGTTCCCATTAGGTTGTGTTTTTCTAAGGTGTAGAAAACAAAATCAGTTCCATGTTCATCTATTTGTACTTCACTCTTTTAAGTAGCTGGAGTTTATTTCAAAACTGTTAGCCTTCACTTTCTAGAATATATATTCTCTCATTGCTTGCTGCAGAACTGATAAGTCTCCCATAGATGAAGCTGTTTTTTTTAAGCTTTTTTATTATTTTGTTTAAATCTTTATATCTTTGTTGACATTTTATTTGCTTGATGTCTTAATTGATATGATGTGTTAACATTCTCTATTATAATACATTTGTCAGATTTTCTTTGTAAGTCTGATAATTTTGAATGAATATATCCTGAGGCATTAGTATTAGGAACATATACATTTAGAATTATGTGTCCTCCAGGTAAATTGAATCTTTTATCATTCTTTTGTTACTTTCTTTAATAATCCTTTTTGCCTTTAAGTTGATTTCGTCTGGTGTTAATACAGCGACACCATATAACTATTGGTTAATATTTGCTGGATGTCATCCTTTAACTTTTTAAAAATAGTATCGAGATAGAATTTACCATTGTAACCATTTTAAAGTGTACAATTTAGTGTTTTTTAAGTATATTCTTAATGTGCAGCCATCACCATATCACTTTCATCCTTTTACTTTTAACCTTACCATGTATATTTGTCTCACACATAGATATACTTTGTGGTTATGGTTGCTTTTAAATCCAAACTGACACTAGCTTTTTTTTGACTAGCTTTGTTTGTTCACATATATTGTGATTACAGATATATTTTAAATTGTTTCTGCCATATTATTTTATGCCCTTTTTTCCCCTTTATCCTTTTCATATCCCCCCACCCCACCTCCACCCCAAACATACATCTCCTTCTGCTTTATTTTTAGAAATGATGGAAGGTTTTTAAAAAATTACATTTGGGTTTTCATTTAGGTTTGAAGGTTCATATGTGACTGTTCTTTTATGGTTGCTGTTAAAAATAAATCATGCCCACAAAGCCTAAAATCTTAAAATATACAAATATCTTCACTGCTTCCTAAACAATCCAGGAACCTTAAATAAACAGTTTGATCTAATGACCCCTTTCATGTTATATTTTAGTTTTATCTTGTTCATTTTTCTTTTTTCTTTTTGGCTGCATGCAGCATGTGTGATCTTAGCTCCCCGACCAGGGATCAAACCCACGTCCCTTGCAGTGGAAGAATGGAGTCTTAACCACTGGATCACCAGGGAAGCCCCTCACACATTCCTTTTAGAAATTACTTTGCTTCTTCCAGAAGTATATGCTTTAGAAATTTCTTTTTTTTTTTTTTTCCATTTTATTTATTTATTTATTTAACTTAACAATAATGTATTGGTTTTGCCATATATCAAAATGAATCCGCCACAGGTATACATGTGTTCCCCATCCTGAACCCTCCTCCCTCCTCCCTCCCCGTACCATCCCTCTGGGTCGTCCCAGTGCACCAGCCCCAAGCATCCAGTATCGTGCATCGAACCTGGACTGGCGACTTGTTTCATATGTGATATTATACATGTTTCAATGCCATTCTCCCAAATCATCTCACCTTCTCTCTCTCCCACAGAGTCCAAAAGACTGTTCTATACATCAGTGTCTCTTTTGCAGTCTCGTATACAGGGTTATTGTTACCATCTTTCTAAATTCCATATATATGCGTTAGTATACTGTATTAGTGTTTTTCTTTCTGGCTTACTTCACTCTGTATAATAGGCTCCAGTTTCATCCACCTCATTAGAACTGGTTCAAATGTATTCTTTTTAATGGCTGAGTAATACTCCATTGTATATATGTAGAAATTTCTTTGGAAAATTCTGGTTTTGTTTTTACTTTGCTCTCATTCTTGATGTCAATCCAAGATTGACAGCTGTTTCTCCTAGCACTTTAAAGATACCGTTCTATTTTGTTCTGGTTTCCTTTGTTCCTGTTGAAAAAGTCTGCTCTGAGCTTAGTTGTCTTTTACTTATTTATTTTTTAGTTCTTTCTGGTTATTCTTAAGATTTCTCTTTGATTTTTGTGTTGTGCAAGTATGAACTTTATCCCAGTCCTGCTTGGGATGTATTGTAGCTCCTATAAGGACTCATGTCTTTTCCTGAAGTTTAAAAAATTTTTTCCATTATATCTTTTTTTGTTTTGTTTTATTTATTTATTTATTTTTAAATGTATTTATTTTAATTGGAGGCTTACTTTACAATATTGTATTGGTTTTGCCATACATTGACATGAATCCGCCACAGGTTTTATCTTTGAGTATTGCTTCTTTCCCATTCTCCCCAGTTTATCTTTCTGGAATTCCAGTTAGATGAATGTTATACCATCTCATTCTGTCTCCCACAGATGCTGACACTTTTAAATTTGTCTCTTGGAGCTCCACATTCCAGTTCATAGATTCTTTCTTTAGCTATATTTAGTCTGTTCTTTGACCAGTCCATTGTGTTTTAAAGTTCTGTTTGGTTCTTTTTGAAATCAGTCATTTCTGGTAGCCTCTTTTTCCTTTCTCATGTTTTCAGTTCCCTTGTTTGTATGTTTGCTGTGCTAAGTCGCTTCAGTCATGTCTGACTCTTTGCGACCCCAGGGACTATAGCCTTCCAGGCTTCTCTATCCATGGAGTTCTCCAGGCAAGAATACTGGAGTGGGTAGTCATTCCCTTCTCCAGGGGATCTTCCCGACCCAGGGATTGAACCCGAATCTCTTACATCTCCTGCATTAGCAGGCAAGTTCTTTACCACTAGCGCCACCTGGGAAGCCCACCCTTCTTTGTTTATTTCATATTCTGTATCTGATGGTTCCATTATCTGAAGTCTTAAGGAACTACTGCAACCCTGTATTGTTTCTGCTAACTCTTACTTACTGTGGCTTGTTTTCTGAAGTGTTTGATAATTTTTACTGTAAATTCATAATAGTTCAGTAATCTTAACCTTCAGGAATCTTGAAGGGTCTGGGTTTAGGGTATATTCCTTAATAGAGCATTTGCATTTGCTTCTATCAGTTGCCCCTAGTGCTAGCAAGCCAGCTTGGCATTTTCTGGTCCATGCAGATAATGTTTTTGACTTTTTTTTCTTTCTTTTTTGCCACGCATGCCATTGGGCATGCAGAATCTTAGTTCCCCAACCAGGAATCAAATCCACACCCCCTGCATTGGAAGTGTGGAGTCTTAACCACTGGACTACCAGGGAAGTCCCATGATTTTAATTTCAATAAGAGACTTTTGTTTTTCTCCACTTTAGGTGAGCTTGACACAATTGGGTTATTTTGCCAGCATTTTTTCCCTCTAGCTCACTCTTTGACTCAGAGTATAGCCGTTCATAGTTTTATACAAGGAATGTTAATTTCAACTCCTCAGCTTTGGCTTTTCCTTACTTTAAAGTAAACTTAACTGTATGTTTAAAAGGATATTTGTTTTACCTTATTAAGCATTTTTTAGATGTTTTTCAGAGTATGTGTGTATTGGTGAGTGAATGTAGGTATGCACATGTGAGTGTGTGTATAAGAAATTGTTCATTGTGTCTTGGCACTATTTAAATTGAACCTGGAAAGTTTATAAACAATGAGAGTTGTATTTGGCTTTGTAAACATTATATTGTGTCATTCATATGACCACCTATCATTTATGTTTATTTTAAAAGCAGTACTATAACAATATACAAATGATTACATATTTGTTAACTAAAAATTATTTATTTGATAAATGTTGAATAATCTATTTTTCTATCTATACTTGTGTAAAAGTTGAAAGCACAGGTCTCTGGCATCAGACTACTTGGCTTCAAATCCCAGGTTTTCTGTTTATTGGCTTGTGGCCATAGGAAAATTAGCTAACCTCTCTGTACCTAGATTTTCTCATCTGTAAAGTGGTAATAAGTATTCTTAATTCATATCATGATTATGATGTATAAATAATACAGTATATAGCACAGAGGGCCTGGTACATAGTCAGTGTTTGGTACATGTTAGCAACATTTGTTGTTATTTTTTTTTTTTTTAATCTTTCCTGACCTATTCTTCATGTGTGTTGAAAGAAAAAATATATATATGCATGTGTGTGTGTATATTTTTGTGTGTATATATATATGTATTTACATATATGTATTTTTAATGTTGGTTTGAGGAGCTATGATAAAATTAAGGAAGTAGAAGTCCAATAAATTTTAACGTTAAATTTAACTTTATTAAAGTAATACAAACATATTGTTTAAAAGTTAAGAGTACAAAAAAGCATATGATGAAATACAGTAGTTTCCTGTTCCTCCCTTCTCTGTGCCTCTCACCCCGTCAGGCTCCTCTCCCTACGGATTTCAGCTCTGTTAGCTTCTTCTGACATTTATGCACATCATTTATATATACAATGTATGTATACTATTATCTACTGACACTGTCTTGCCTTTTAGTCATGGTAGACGAGGATTTAGCTCTTGGCCTAACATGTGCTCTGCTCCTACCTTCCCCCAGTTCTTCCAGTATAGTCCAGTTACAGTTCTTGTGTGTGTGTGTTTAATTTATTTAGTTTTAATTGAGGGATAATTGCTTTACAATATTGTGTTGGTTTCTGCCATACATCAATGTAAGTCAGCTGTAGGTGTACATATGTCCCCTTCTTTGAACCTCCCTCCCACCTCCCGCCCCATCCTGTCCCTCTAGGTTGTCACAGAGCCCCAGTTTGAGTTCCCTGAGCCATACAGCACGTTCCCACTGTCTGTCTTCTGTATATGGTAGTGTGCTATTTCCATGCTACTCTCCATTCATCCCACTCTTTCCTTCCACCCCCCAACATGCACCCCACCCCCCACCCCATCCATAAGTCTGTTCTCTATGTCCGTCTCTCAGCCAATATCAAAACACTATTGAAAACATTATTGTTAAACAATATTGTACCTTTTCACTGCTGAGAATATGTTACCTTTTTTCCCCTCTTGCTTAATAATTGCTTAAAAAAAAAAGTGCTTAATGTTCCTTGTTCTTTTTGCTAATTCTTCTCACAACTTCTGCCATGTCCCAATATAATTTCCTACAAGGTTAATTGCATCATTAACCTTATTAGTTTTAGTCCCCCTCATCCCTCCTACACCCTGGGAGAGAGCTCTGTTCTCTTTCTTTGGGGTATTTCTCTGAAGTCCTGCTCTCAGCTCTCATAGCAGACCTCCCTGTGGTTATTCTTTTATATTTGGCTGTGCCAGGTCTTAGTTGCGGCGTGTGGGGTGGCATGTGGGATCTAGTTCCCTTACCAGGGGTCAAACCCAGGCCGCCTGCTTTGGGAGCACTGAGTCTTAGCCACAGGACCACCAGGCCATTCTTGTATTCCTTTTCCTTTTCTTTAGGTTGAAATCCGTGTTGATCTACTGTATTCTCTCAATAGTGTGCATCTTCTACACGTTTCTTCAGCTTAAAAGGATGCTATGGTGACTGAAAGAGTGCGATCATGGCAGTCCTCAACAGATTGTCTTTTGCACATTGTTCAAATCCGAATGGGTTTTCCTCTTTTATCTGGTGTACAGTTGTCATTCTGGGGTTGCCCTTTACCGTTAGAGATTCCCTTCACTTCTCTCCTTCACTGGGTCTCCTGTGTTCTGTATTCCATGACTTTTTGTTCTTAATTTACTCCTTCATTTTAGTAAAGAACATCCTCCAGCACCTTCCTGAGAAAGGTTGTGTAGTAAAGGAAAGTTTTTGAGTTCTTGCATCAAAATGCCTTCATTTTTCTGTCACATTTTTTTCCTGTCACTTGACTGGGATTTAGATTTCTAGATTGAAAATACTTTTTCCTCAGGATTTTGAAGGCACTGTTCCATCACCATCTTGATTCCAACATTGCTGGCGAGGTGTCTGAAACCATTCAAATTACTGATCCTTAGTATGTTACCTTTGGAGAAGGCAATGGCAGCCCACTCCAGTACTCTTGCCTGGAAAATCCCATGGATGGAGGAGCCTGGTGGGCTATAGTCCATGGGGTCACTAAGAGTCAGACACGTGGAGCGACTTTACTTTCACTTGGAGATACTTTCGATACTTTCATGCATTGGAGAAGGAAATGGCATCCCACTCCAGTGTTCTTGCCTGGAGAATCCCACGGACGGGGGGGGCCTGGTGGGCTGCCATTTCTGGGGTCGCACAGAGTCGGACACGACTGAAGCGACTTAGCAGCAGCAGCAGTATGTTACCTTATTTTATTCTTCTGGAAAATTGTTGAATCCTTTCTCTGTGTTCTGAAATTTCACATACCTTGGTGTGTGCCTTTTGTTTTTTAAAATTGAAGTATAGTTGATATACAATATTACACTAGTTTCCAGTGTACAACCTTGTGAGTGTTTTTACCCATTGTATTGGGTATGTATTTGGCCCTTTTAATTTGGAAGTTGAAGTTCATTGGTTCTAGGAGACTTATTGGAATTGTTTTGTTGATGATTTTCTCCTCTCTATTTTTTCTATTCTTTCTTTTCAGAGTTCTATTATTTGAATGTTTGCTTCCTTATACTGAACTTTCTTATCTTTTCTTCCCTGCTTTTCCATTTGCTTATCTCTTTCTTCTATTTTCTGGGAGATACATCATCTTCCAATCATTCTATTAAGCTTTAATTTCTAAGAATTATTTTTCTCTGTCCCTTTTTTTTTTTTTTGCTGCTCTAGGTCATCGTTGCTGCATACAGGCTTTCTCTAGTTGCGACCAGCGAGGGCGGCTCTCTAGTTATGGTGCACCGGCTTCTCACTGCAGCGGCTTCTCTTATTGCAGAGCACGAGCTTTAAAGCACAGGCTCGGTAGTTGTGGTGCACAGGCTTAGTTGCCCTGAGATATGTGGCATCTTCCTAGGACCAAACCTATGTCCTCTGCGTTGGCAGTTGGATTCTTAACCACTGGACCACCAGGGAAGTCCTGAATTTCCCATTTTTTAGAGTATCTTCAGTTTTTCCATGAAAGCAGTATCTCTCTAAATTTTCTCCTTAGGTGATTTGTTTCTTCCATATTGCATTTTTTCTGTATCTGGTCTTCCATCTTGACTCTTACCTTGTGTATCTTATAATATATACAATTGCTTGTCTACTCCTTAGTAAGAGAATGGGCTTCCCTAGTGGCTCAGTTGGGAAAGAATCTGCCCGCAATGCAGGAGACCTGGGTTCAGTCCCTGGGTCGGGAAGATTCCCTGGAGAAGGAAGTGGCAACCCACTCCAATACTCTGGCCTGGAAAATTCCATGGACAGGAGAGCCAGGCAGGCTGCGGTCCATGGATCGCAAAGAATCAGACACGACTGTGCAACGTTCACCTTCTTTGAGTTTAGTAAGAGAATGGGACTAAAAGCCTGGTTGGGTTCTCTGCGCCTGTACATAAGGTTTATCAACTTTGAGCTTCACTGTGGTATGTCCTAGGGGTGCTTGCAGTTGGGGAATTCCTGTTAGGATCTCCTGGTCTTTCCTGGTAGAGGGATCAGAGTTCCCAGGGAGTACTCTTCCAGGCTTTTGTCTGGAGGGCAGTGTTTTGAAAGCCAGGTATGAGGAGAGGGCTAGCTTGGGAGAGGGAGTGCTCAGTAGTCAGTGTACCATACATACCGTTAGGTAAGCAAGTCCACGGTCTGTTGCTGGTGTTCTCAGGCCTTCAACTATGCTGAACTTCCAGCCGAAGTGTCCTTTTCTTTGCCCTATCCAAAACGAGCTTTCAGGCTTTTGCCAGGATGAGGGACGAGCAATTGCCTTTTGCTTGAGTGTGGAGTTGAAGAGGAATCTGTACCATTTCTCAAACAGCTCTCACCCAGTTCTTATATTTGCCACAACCTCTTCCTGTTCCTCCCAGTTCAGAAGTACCTGGGTCCTTTGAAGACACTGCAGTGTAAATCAGACTGGTTCTATATATTTTCTCCACTGCTGGCTTATGACTCAACTTTCTTGACCTGCCTAGTCCATTTTTATTTATCTGTCTGCTTTCCTGCTTCCAAAATCTTGTTACTATTGCCAGCTCTCCTGTTTTCCCTATCCTGTTTATGTCTTAAAACAAACAAACAAACTCTTGATTGTAGTTTTACTGGGGTTTTTGGAGGGAATAAAATTAGATGTGAATGTTCCTTCTGCCATTTTAACTTGGAGGTCTCAGTTTTTAAAATGGCAATACATGGTGTTTTTGAAGGTCACAAGTGACATGTACTTATTTGTAGATAATTTGGAAAATAGGAATCATCTGAGGTAGTTAAACATCACTGTATTTCTACCATACAGAAAAAACTGTTAACATTTTGATATGCTTTCAGTCTGTTTTCTTTATTTGGGTATTTTTACATACACATTTGTCTTTTTTCATGATTGGAATCATACTATTTATTTTTAGTTTTGTTTCCTGCTTTCTTCACCTAATGAACCATGTTCCCATGTCAGAACATACTCTTTCAAAACATTTCTAATGGATGCATAATATGAATGTTGTTTGACACTATCATGAGCAGTTTCCCATGTTATAACATAATCTTTGAAAGCAAAATTTCTAGTGGGATTATAATATGGCTGTTACATGACTTTGTCATGATTTATTTAACTCTTGTCCTATTGATAAAGATTTATATTTTTTCTAACCTAAATTAGACTCATGCAGTCAGAATATGTGTGTCTGGTTCATGATTCTATGTTTGAGCTTAACCCAGTATCTAATGTGGAGTGGCTGGAGGAATGTTTTGTTCAGTGAATGAACAGTTTTGCACGAAAGTCTGATTGTTTGCTTAAGTTAGACTCTAAAAAGGACTCTTACTTGGTTAAAAGGGATAAACTTTTTGAAGTTTCTTGATAGTTTATTTTCAATTTGTTCTTTGATTCAGAATAAGAAACAAGGATGTAAAAACGAGGAGGTGCTTGCTGTACTAGGCCATGAGCTGGGGCACTGGAAATTGGGACACACAGTCAAAAATATCATTATTAGCCAGGTAAGTCTGGAGTAATTCTCTCTCTACCCCTTTTTTCTTGGCCACACTGCCAGCTTCTCCAACCAGGGATCAAATCCATGCCCCCTGCAGTAGAAGCACAGAATCTTAACCACCGGACCACTAGGGAAGTCCTGACAATTGTCTTTTTATGGCAGGAGAGTCAAACAATAAGCATAGCAGGCATGAGAGTTCACGTAGTAGAGAAGTGAAGACAGACTCTGTAGCCAGGCTTCACGTCACAGCTTGCTGACTTACTGCCTTTGTGACCTCAGGCGAGCTCCTGAGCCTCGCTCTGCCTCCATTCCCTTGTTGAGTGATGATACCTCATAAGACTGAAAGAATTAAATGAGTTAATACATGTAAAGAGTTTGGAGTAGTACCTGAAATGTGGTAAGTACTACATAAATATTTATTGTTGTTAGCAGTTGCTCAGCTGTAGGAGCTGTGAAGATCAAAAGGAGTGAGCCTAGATAAGTTGGACATTAAAATGCTTTTTAAAAAACATTTTTTCTCTTTTAAAAAAGTCATTGTACAAACATTGAAAAGAAATTGCAAAAAGTAGTAAATATAAAGAAGAAAATACTTTCTGTAACATTCCTCTTTTGGGTATTTATACCACTAAACCAACAGAGTGACCGTAGTTTTCAGGCTCTGAGTGAAATAGCACTCTTGTTTTTTTGACTGGTTCTGAGCATGTATGGTCTCAGATGCGTCTTTAATGGTCTTTGTAGCTTTCTAAAAGGTCAGCTGGTTCTGGGTGATGGATCGCATGGGAAGGCTTGTGTACCTGCTCCTATCGGCACTTTTCTGTTGCCTTACATCTGTAGGTATAAAAATGAGTGCCTTGGCTGGAAGCTATGTTGTATGGATACATGGCAGTGAGTAAGACATTAAGTCCAAATGCACATTTATTTAAGTACTCAGTTTAATAAGGAAAATCACTGCTCCATTCATGAAAGAAGGGGTCCAATAGCCTACTGTGAGGGTAGTGGGCTGATCCCAGAGGTGCCTCATCAGGGCTGGAGTTGATTGCCTCTTCTAATAGATTGGGCACTTCAGCTGGAGCCAGTGGGCAATGTCTGCATTGTTGATTAATGCATTGACTCCATCCCTGTCACCATGGCCACTCTGTTCATGAGCAATTGACCAAATCCTAGAGTGGCTGGGCAGAGAAGCTGGCTAACATCCACAGAGCAGGTATCTTCTCCACCTGAGCATTGACAGAGCCTCCTCTGCTGTGGAATCGTTTCGGTGAAGATTCTCATTAGACCTAAGTATTATCATACTCTGGGCTAGTTTTGGAAGTTTTCCCACATACCTTTTTTCCACATCTCCTTGTTAGCCGTCCTCTAGTTTGCTCCAAGGCCCTAATCACCCAGCTAAACCAATATTTGCTCACTAATAACGAGTTAGTATATATATACCCTCAACTCAGGCCCTCTCTACTTTTAGAATAAAAGTAAAACTATAAAACCACCTAAGTAACTTTTCCTGTGGTCACGTTAACATCGTTCTTAAAAATCACAGCATGATGTCTTGTTCTACTGATCCCACAATGAAATTAGGTTAGTAATAACTTAGAAATTTTGTATCCTTCTTTCTAGATGAATTCTTTCCTGTGTTTTTTCTTGTTTGCTGTATTAATTGGTCGAAAGGAGCTTTTTGTTGCATTTGGTTTTAATGACAGCCAGCCCACTCTGATTGGACTATTGATCATCTTCCAGTTTATTTTTTCACCTTATAATGAGGTAATGTATAATCTTTAAAATTATCACACGTATGCTCTTGTCTATTGCAAATCTAGAACCTTGAGAGTAGTGAAAAAAGAAACAAACAAAACTATAGTTTTACCAAGCAAGTTTAGTCCCTTGATTTATTGGCCAGTATAAGAATGTAGCAGAAAAACCCAGACCCAAATAAAAGGTGCTTCTATATTGTTAGGGGAAAAAAAGTGGAGAATTAGACTTTAGTGGTGAAAACCTCGATGTAGCATGTACCTCAGAGACTTGGTAGATGGAAATTAACTATTGGAACACTATGTCCTAGACCACATTTTGTTAAGTACTGGCAAAAATCTGTATGTGAGGGGACAAAACAACTGATAATTGAGTGTGTGTATGACTGGATAAGACAGATTGTATGACAGTGTTCCTCTGGTTGCATTTCCTGACCACCTGCTTCATAATAGACTTAGCATCTGACTCCAGATCCTCTGAAGAAAAGTTGGATGTTTTATGGTAAGCAAAGTTTGAGAACCACTGCTCCATGACTGCTCAGTAGGGGAACGCCATATATGTGATAAGACATGGATTAATGAGACTGTATATGAATAAATCCAGTGATGGCAGCATACTAATTGATTAAGCTTCCAGAGTAAGCCAAGAGATCAGGGATCTTGAGATATCTCCATTCAGAAGAATTCTTTCTTTGGGACAAGTTGTAGAGTTAAGGTTTTAACTTTCTCCTTAAAAGGTGGGGGTAGGGTGAGGTATAAGGCACCAGGAAAGAAAAACAGGGAGGAAGAGATCATGTTTGTATAGCATTGTCCACAGAATGTGCATTTATTTTCCAGAGAAGTAAGATTTATTATCATTAAACTCTAAATGTTTTAATTTTTTAACTTTCGTTGAGAATACTTATAAAGTGCTGTATGCTGATTGTTACTTCTTAAAGAGGTTATAGAACCGCTTGTAATGATACTGTGGAGAAGGAAATGGCAACCCCTTCCAGTATTCTTGCTTGGAGAATCCCATGAACAGAGGAACCTGACAGGCTACAGTCCATGGGACATAACTTAGCGACTAAACTACCACCATAATGATATTGTCATTTCTGTCTTCAGTCACAATTCAGGAATGCCTTAAAGACACTGAGCTATGTGTATGAAATGTCCCAGAATCTTCTGCTCTTTATGCAGTCATGCTATTTATATAACTAATTTTCTTATAATCTCTTCGCTGACTGTCAAGCTGATAATCCTTACTAATGTCAGTGTACCTTTCTGATATGGTCATTATTTGTTTCTAATTTTCTTCTTCAACCAACTATAGACTGGGAAATCAGATAATCAAACTCATTAGGTAAAAGTTACTGGATTCTGACTGAGTGTATAAGTGTCCTCTGGTAAGTAAGGCACCAGTAATGTTAATCTGCTTTGGGCATCTAATTTGGCCTCTCAGTTTTTGGTTTTATCTCCTTTATTTTGAGTAGTTGAGTTCACGTCAAAAAATAGCTAAGTAAATGTGGGATATTAGAGTGATTTGAAATATAATTAATTTAGAGATATTAGCAACTGTTTTAAAAACCTCAATGAGCCCAGGGTATTCATTTCAAAAAGACTAAGTATTTAAACAGAAAAACATACGTTTATGTCCACATTTAAGAGGTCATAAGAAGAAAGTGATATTTTCTTGGGAAATGGGAAACATGCCTTATCAAAAGGATTTGAAAACCTACAGTGGAGCAGGTGGGCGCGGGCTAGTGTCTGCTCAGGGTTTATTTGTGTCACAGTGAGGTTCAAGGGACAGCTGCCCTGGGACCCTTGAAATCAGGAGACACGTAGACAGACAGATTAGTTAATGATTATAACCCAAAAAGTACATTCAAGATCTGGAAAGAAATTTCAGGTAGGAGCCAGGTATTAGCTTTGAACGTGTCTAAGAAGATATCAGGAGCTCCCAGACTTTATGCTGAAGCCCTGGATCTGCTGGTGGCAATATGAGGTACAGTTGAGAGACTTTAAACTTTCTTTTTGCTTTATTGCCTGATGTATCTTAAGGTAAGAAATAGACATCATGTCATCCAACTTATAATATTAATACTTCAGTATGCAAATAAATAATTTTTCCCTCAGAAATTTCTATTTTCAAATGAAACTTGTCCCCTTCCTAGTAGTCACCCTCAGAGACTGAATATTTATTCTAATGAAGCTACCATAGCTCAGAACACTCTAGAAAATTCTATTTTGAGGCCATCATTAGAGGCTATAGTGTGTGTGTATACATGTATATATATCTATACATGTATACTTGGAATATTCTCAGTGAAGACTGTTGTTAACATCTAAAGATGGATAAGTGAGCAAGAATATTTTTTTTAATGGAAAAAAGAGTCTGAATATAAATCACCACATCTTACCTCTGAGAAAGATGGTGTCATGGGCTTTGGAGTCATCGAGAATGTCAGCACTATCACCTTCTGTTGTGTGACCACAAATAAATTGTCTCACTGCTGAGATACTCCTTCTTCATCTGTAAACAGGAGTAAGAGTAATCACCTTGTAGGATGCTGGAGAATGTAAAATGCCTACTCAGTGCTTGGCCCATGGCAGGTTCTCAGAAGTCAGTATCTCTTCATTAAGATTGACATGTCTTTGGATATATGTCTGTTTCTGGTCTATCTGCTTAAAGAGGGAAAGGCTCAATTTCTAATAATTCCCCCACCTTAGGGTCTCCAGAACACAAGTGAGGTTTCTTTTGGCTTGCTGTTTCTCTTGTCCTGAGCTGAACTTCCTCTGCAGTATTGGCTCATGAAAGCTTTAGTAACAACAAAGAGGGGAAGTGGTTAAAATGTTTTTATTTCCTTTTTCAGGTTCTTTCTTTTTGCCTAACAGTCCTCAGCCGCAGATTTGAGTTTCAAGCTGATGCATTTGCCAAGAAACTTGGGAAGGCCAAAGACTTATATTCTGCTTTAATCAAACTAAACAAAGACAACTTGGGATTCCCTGTTTCTGACTGGTTGTTTTCCATGTGGCATTATTCTCATCCTCCACTACTAGAGAGACTTCAAGCTCTGAAAAATTCAAAACAAGACTGAGTTGCCCAGGG
Source organism: Bison bison bison (assembly GCF_000754665.1). NCBI lineage: Eukaryota > Metazoa > Chordata > Mammalia > Artiodactyla > Bovidae > Bison > Bison bison. The sequence goes on along the minus strand of NW_011495044.1, from coordinate 4,448,389 downwards.
TCTGCAACTGAAGACATTTCTGATTATTTTCTGTCCTGGCAGCATGTTCTGGCTCTTGATGTTTTTAACTTTTTTTTTTTTTTAAGGAAAAATGATTAAGTACAGAAAAGCCAAGCTTTAAATACATTTAATATCTCATTTCAAAAATGATTTTAATAATCCATTTCTTAAAGAAAACACTGGATGAAATTTTGAGGCTTAATGTTTTTAAAGGCATAGTTTTATCTTTAAAATCTAGTTTACCATCAACTTGTAAAATTATTTGAGAAAATACAGAACTTGTTTTATTTACATGTTTATATGGAACCTGCATATACGGTATTTGGGGGCATATGTTTAAAAGGGAACACCACCTCTGAATTCTCTCTGTAAGGCAGAAACAGTGGTCCCGAATCACTGTGCTCATACCTAAGTTGAAACTTATTTCTACTTTTATGCTGTTATGATTTAAGCTGGCCAATCAGTGTTTTAAATAAGGAAGAAAGATAATTCGTAAGGCTGATGTTATACAACTGAAAGTAGTTAGAAATATGCTCTCTACTATTCTACCAAATTTCTCTGTTCCCTCTCTCGTTATACACTGATCAGGAATTTCTAATATTTTAAAACTAGACATTATGTACAGAGTATTTTAAATCATTGGGTTTTCTTTTTGTTTTTTAGAAAATTTCAGTCTTTATCTT